>NW_010972992.1:1822134-1875681 GCF_000737465.1 Haliaeetus leucocephalus | reverse complement strand
ATTTTGGGGTGGGGGGGGGGGGGGGGGGAAACAACAAACCACACATCTTTGTCCAAGTTTCGTATTTATATACTGCCAAGCTCAGACAATTTTAACAAAGGTTTTGGCACGCCGGCTGAGCTGAAGCAAAACCACATGCCGTCTCCTCTTCCAATCCCTTTCTGCCAGGTACAGAGCTCACCTGGCTCCAAGAGACCCCTAAACCCAACTGGAGATGCTCAACAGTACCCTGGATGCTGGTGAGGACGTTGGATGGGATCCCACCCTCCTGTGAAGGAGCTGGAAATAACATGAGCCATCCTGCGTGAGGTTTCTAGTAATCCTGGAGAGGTTTTTTGGCAGAGAAGGCTGCAAAGACAAACCCCCACACTGTGGCAGAAGCAAGCATTTCCAAGCCTGGCACCAACAGAGCTTGGTTTCTGCTTTGAATCCAAGGTCAAGATTTTGCTTCCTTCCAGTTGACTTGCTCCTCACAAAGATGCCAGCAGGATACAGGCAGTTTGCAAGCAGTAAGGGGAATGGACCTGTCATGCATTGACTTTTTTGGCCATCCTGGCATCCAACCAAAAGAGAAACCCGAAGTGGGCTTCACCTTCACCACCCGAGATGTCTTTTAGATAGTCGCATCTTGGCCATGACCTTCACGCCCTTAATAGTCAACCAGAAATAAAGGACATGTATGAGCAAGAACATAAAGAAAAAGCATATTAACCCAAGATAACAGCACCCTAAAGGCAGTTATTTCTCTCTGCTATTCCTTAAGGAAAGGTGCACAACCTGCTCTGGTACCGATATCTTCGCTGCAGGTGAAGACCAAAGCAAAGCACATCCTCCTCCCATAGCATCCTGTCTCCCGAAGCTTCAGGCATCGGGTCCGCAGCAGGATTTAACAGAGCGTGGCCATCGGAGATGCTCTCAGTGCAGAGCATCCTTAATTACCACTATGCCCCATTTACTCTCTGGGGTGGTATCATCTTTGCGGCATCACCGCAATGCCTCATCGTAGTGTTAACGCGCTGTGACTTACACGACATCTGCTCTGCCGTGCTGCCGCACCCCATGCCCATGTATTAACGCAACCGATCCAGTCCTCAACCTGTCATGACGCCTTAAAATCAACGGTGGGACAACTCCGGGTTGCACAAGGCAGCCTGCAAATGGCGTGAATAATTCATGTGCAAGATGCAGAGAGCGATGCGACATTCCTGGCGCGTGTGGCGGGAATCCCGTGGGGTCCGGCAGCAGCGTCAGAGCAGAACAGGATGAAAAGCAATTGGCAAATAGATCAGTTGCCAAAGAAGAAAGGAAGGAAAAGGTTAAATAATGATAAACAAATAACAATATATAATAAAGCAGGTTTTGTCTTGGGGAAGCATTTGCAGTGGTTCCCAGAGGTGCATCCTCATGTCTGGGCACAATGCTCCAGGATGAGCAAAGCTTTCCGTTCTCACAAGGAAATCACTCTTATTTTTGTAGGGTGACGAGCATTAGGTGTAGCATGGTGGGGGGGGGGGGGCATGCAAATACAACCCTACCCAAAAACCACAAACAAGGGATGCTGCAGAGAGGAGAGACCCAGCACACGATGGGGCAGGACTCCAGGCAGCACAAGCCCTATACTGAGTGATTATTCTCCAAAAATACAACACTTCACCCCGAATGTTTCCTCTCCCCAAACCCATTTAAATCCACATGACACAGAGCAGGTAAAGCAAACAGCTGTGCAAATCCCAGCCACTTGAGACAGGAGGAAAACAGCCTTGAACAGGGGCTTTGCCTTGCATCGCTTGTACTCAAGAGCTTCCCAATTTCATTTTAATTTATTTTCCCCATTTCTTCAGCGTATGCAACCAGCAGGTTGCATATAAAGCATCATTAATGACCTCAGCACAGGCAGGGATGGGGTTTGCATCGCAAAAAAGGGATACTTGGGTCCTCCTGAAGCCTCTGACCCCATTAGCGGGTTTATCCCCAAATTACAGAGGATTACTTCTCCCCTTCTTTCCTTCCCAGATGCCAAATAAGAGGTTAAGCAGGAGAGGGAGATGAGCAAGGTCACCCAGGAGTCTGTCCAAGTGTTGAACACCAAATCAACGCTCTTGAGCTTGGTTGCACAAAGCTTTTTGGGGATGCTGGGACTTTGGGGCAAAACACAAGCTGGTAGATTATTGCGTTACCCAACTGCATCTTTTTCAGTGCCTGCAACATCATAAAGAAGGTGGTTTCTGCTCTCTGAACACCAGCAAACCTCTTTCTGCTGGAAGAAAAGGAAAGGAGAAAGAGTTTTGTGGACAAAATCCTGCTGGAGGAGGTAAGTGCATGGCTACCTCCCTGCCATGAGCAGAAATGTCACCCAATTGGGACAAAAATAACGGGGCTGGGTGTGCAACCAGGAGCCAGGAGTTCCCTGCAGCCTCACCAGGACGTTCACCACTGACACTGCCACCAAGGGAGACCAAAAGGCCACAGACAAGCCATGTTGCAGCTTTTGGGGTCATGAAAACCCCATTGTCACCTGAAGCATCCCTAAGAAGAGGGCAAGGGATTGCTCCTGAGCCAACAGGTAGACCCAGCCTTGCATTAAAAGACCACGATGGGTGATGGACTTGCATCAGTTAGAGGCATGCCAGCTCCCAGGCGTGTTTCTGCTCATTCCCAATTTCAATTTCCTCCCCTCACCGGCTTCGCTTTCCAAAGCAAATCATTTGCAACTACAAAGCTGCTCCATTTTGACAATTTCAGAACATAAAAACCTATTGCAATCACTCCGAAATGTCTTCAAAGCAGTGCTGCTGTCAGTCAATCACCCTTCCCTGCCTCCACAAAGGCACTCCACAGAAAAAAGGTTCATCCAAAACCACCGACAAAATTTAAGCTGCTCTTCTGTTTCTCAAATCAAAAGATCTTTTATGAAAACTGAACCAGTTATGAGTCTATATTTGAGGGGTTTCTCAGCAGCTCAGCTCAGGGCACGGAGGGAGGAAGGAAGGGGCACAGGAAACATTGGTCCCTGGGGCACCAGGCATGCAGGTGTAAAACAAGCTGCAAGTGGAGCCAGTCACAATCTATTCAATCTCCTTTTTTTTTTTTTTCCTCTTTTGTATGAAAAATTGTGTTAAGCTAAAATTTGCACAGAATTGGGAAGCCTCCACACTTGTAATTACTTACTTTAATGTGCTGTTTGACAGCTCTCGTGATTATTTTAGTTTTAAGGCTCCCGGCATCTCATCATCGCATGAGAGGCTCAGGCTTTGGGAAGAGAAATGCCAATTTCTCCCCCTTGTGATTGCACAGAAAACCTTGGGAATCCAACCAAAATGTGCCCAAGCTGGAAGATAAATGAGGAGACCCTCCACGTGCCACGATTCCTCCTCGTTATCTCCGAGCCCAGCTAATTCCCACCAAGCTGCCACTAAACCATTTACCGCGTGAAACAGCACGTCCAAAGGGACTGTTTAGTTCTTTCCCCTCTAACCAGATTAGGCAAAGCAGCTCTTTGGCATTCCAGTAATCCTGGCTGGTGTTCGCTGGGGCCGGCACCTCCTGTGCCGAGCCAGTGACGTGTGGTTGAGGACTCACTCCAGTTTCAGAAAGGGATATTTAAGGTTAAGAAAAAAATATGCATCCCCAGCTGCGAGCATCAAAGCCAAAAGGAACTTTGTGATATATTCAATGGGGCACCCCAAACCCTTCCTGAGCTCCCCCAGACCTCAATTTCTCCATCCAAATGGACAGAAGACCAAGCCATGATGTTCAGCACTTGGGTTCAACCCCTCCAAAGCTCCTTGCAAAACCTTTAATTCCTTATTCCTTTTGCAGAGCACCAGGAAAACCCCATCAGGGGTCCAGTGTGGTGGAACAGTATGAAAATAGCCATCTTTTCCCAAATCCCAAAGTATTCAGCCCCAGCAGGATCAACAACAGTTCCATCTACTGCGATTCCCATTCTCCTGCACCAGGTGGGTGCAGACCCCCAGATAAAGACACTTTCATATTCAAAAGTCTCCTTTGCCTTGTCTGCACTTTCTCTACTGATAATGAAAATGTATTTACATTGGTGGATTTTAATTTACTGACACGATGCTTCCTTTTCCCCCCTTAAAAGCCTGGTTCTTGCATTTATTTCCTGCCATTGCCTGATAACACTTGAAGCAATTCAACCTGAGAACTGAGGACATTAGTATAAAACACTTGAACTACAGGTGGGGGGGGAAGCAGACAATAATAGAGGATTGCAAGTTATATGGTACAAGCAAAGGAGCGCCGATAGAAATGCTCACGGTCAAGGGTGAGATGAGAAAGGCTGTCTATAAATTAACTCCACCTATGTCTATATATACACCTGTGCTGATCCAGCAGCAAGCAAAGTACATCGTGTTCTGGTGAAATGAAAGAGAAGGGAAGAAAAGAAAAGCACAGGGGGTATAAACGAGCAGCAAGGGGGATAAATGGGATGGAAATAGGTCTGACATTCCTTCCCAGCATCTCCCAGTCCCATGGGTTGGTGCAAGGATGGGAAATAAGAGTGAGAAAACAGCTATATAATGCAGATTTGCGAAAGCAGCTTTAGCAGACGGAGAGGTACTTCGGGCACGAGAGCCAGAAGGTCTCCCAGAGCAATAAAATCACACCCATCCCTGCTAACCTGTGCCTCCTCTGCTTGCACAGCCTAAATTTGGGGTCTGCAGCACCCCTGGGGGGACAAATATCCAGCCTTGGAGCTGGGAAGCTCCAACATCATAAAGGCAATTCCCATCTTATCCCCTCTTGGGGCTGGGAGAAGAAAAAGCACCAAAAAGCCAAGTTGTGGCACAACAGAGTGGGAGGTCAATGAAGGACACAGACGATATCAAAAAAGGATGGTTATCCTTTCAGAAAAATAGGTTTTTATCTCAAAATAAAGCCCCTGAGCCAGGCTGCATAGTTTAGACGTGTTCAGTGGCAGGTCCCCAGTTTACCCAGTTCCTCCCAATGCACACACCAGCATTCAATATACCAACTTTGCAGCTATTTTAGGAAAAAAACAGCCCAATTTCACTCAAGTCCTAAATGAGCACGTCATGCCATAATGCCTCCATTAGCCAGCTTACAAATCCCTCAAAACTATCCCATTAATTACTCTTTCCTCCCCATTTATAGAAGCGCCATGACTTCTCTGCTGCAAACCCACACTATTACATCGCTTTCCATTTACCTTCACACCCATTAGCAAAACAAATTAAGCTTTTAGCCACGACTCCAAATGACATGACCGGTTCCTGTCCATCTATTCCCTAGGATGTTTTGCATTTAGGAGAAGCCTAAATTTGCAGAAAATGCACCATTTTCCTCCTTCATAGCCCAAGTCAAGCTTTTATTTTAAAAAATTGCAGGTTGCATGGAATCTTTGTTTCCTTGCCCTGGGATGAGCTTCAGGAAAAATTCAGCTTTGCTCCACTGAACCTCACTCAGCACCAGTGTTTCACCCATGTTCATGGTGGTGGAAATGGGGCAATAAGGGCTGATTTTATTCCCCCCCCAAATCTTTTTTTTTTTTCCCACATGCATTGCAAGCACAAGCTGGTGCAATGCAGCACAATCGGCGCATGGGAGGCTGCGCACAGGAGCCAGCCGGAGGGATGAGCAGCCCCAGGATGTGGTGCATCCTTGGAGAGCGGACTTCAAGCAGTATTTCCCACCTCCCAGATAAATGCCCTAATTACAGGACCCGCTAATTAGACTGCTTCTTGGGCCAGAGGAAGGGCAAAGTAGAGCAGAGCCTAAAAACCAGGACACTGGTATCATAAAGGGGACCCCCAAAAAAACCAGGTCTGGACATCAAATATGCCCCCAGGGACATGTCCCCCATCCCAGGTACTGTAGCCGATGCATTTATCCCAGCAGCTCAGAAAAGCTCCGGAGCAGGCTGGGAAGTACGGAGCAGCTTAAGCAGACGATAAGAATCCCTCCTCAGTAGGACACACAACGGGCACAAAACCCACTCACAGCAAGAAAAGCCCATGAGATAAGGTCAAAAAAAAAACCAACCTCAAACAAACCCCTTTCTGAAGCCCAACTTCTCCAAAAGACCCTACAAAGCATAAACCCACCTGTTCCAAAAGACTTCATAAAAAAAAAATCTCCTTCTTAAAAATCATCATTTCCAAAAGAGCCTGGATTTAAATCACATTGGGAACATACCATGCTTCCTTCAGTGCAGGAGGTGAAGAGCTGCAAGATGAGTCCAGGCTTTCCTTCTTCAAAACTAGCATCTCCAGCATCTCAACTCCTCAAAATGGTGAAGATACGGCTTAGTAGAGTAATTTTTTTCCCTAGTTTTGGGGGGAAAAAAGGACTGAAAAGACCAGCAACAAGAGCCCACACAGCCTCTTCAGCCCAGGAACCACAGCAGGTACCACTTGCTCCTGATAAGCCACAGGTGATGCCCCACCTGAGGCAAATAAATTCCTGCCTCCCCACTTATAGCTGGCTGCAAAAATTAAGGGGAAACTGCAAAAAGCAGCTGCTTCTGGCAGGAGCAATCCCCTTCTTTTGTAAATGCCCCTTGGGGGAGGATTTCCAGCTCCTGCTGAAGTCAAACCCAGCACCTAAATCTAACTTAGGCTGAGCTTAGCTCCTTACCCCCCTATTCATGCACTTCCCCTGCTGCAAAACACTTCTCCCTTATTGCATTTTTAAAAAATTGAGTTTAAAATGCTAGGGAGGTGGGAGCAGCATGGCACGACTCAGTGCACGTGTTTGAGTTGCCCGTTGCAGCTCTAAAAGGGCCAAACCTCAGTCTTATAAGAATCTCAGTATGTCCTGGTTTTGGCTGGGATAGAGTTAATTTTCTTCCTAGTAGCTGGTACAGTGTTATGTTTTGGTTTTAGTATGAGAATAAGGTTGGTAACACACAGAGGTTTTCAGTTGTTGCTAAGTAGGGTTTATTCTAAGTCAAGGATTTCTCAGCTTCTCGTGCCCAGCCAGCAAGAAGGCTGGAGGGGCACAAGAAATTGGGAGGGGACACAGCCGGGAAAGCTGCCCCAAACTGGCCAAAGGGATGTTCCATACCATGTCATGCCCAGTATATAAACTGGGAGGAGTTGGCTGGGGGGAGTGGATTGCTGCTTGGGAACTAACCGGGCATCGGTCAGCCAGTGCTGAGCAATTGCATTGTGCAGCACTTGTATATTCCAATCCTTTTATTATTATTGTCATTTTATTATTGTTATCATTATTATTGTCTTCCTTTCTGTCCTATTAAACTGTTCTTTATCTCAATGCACGAGTTTTACTTTTTTTCCCTGATCCTTTTCCCCCATCCCACTGGGGGGGGGGGGGGGGGGAGAGAGTGAGCAGCTGCATGGTGCTTAGCTGCTGGTTGGGGTTAAACCACAACACAGTATTATAAGAATCTCAGTATTACAAAAATCTCAGTATTAGAAAGGGGAGTGGGGAAAAGAAAGAATTTCTTGCAATAAATGGATTTTTCTCGTGTTTCAACCTTATTGCAAAGCAAAATCTACCATATTGCAACATTTTGCTGAAACAAAGACAAGGTTTTAGCAGAGCCCATGCCAACCTCAGCACGCCCAGTGCTTTATTAATAGAGATTTTTTTCTTGTTTCCCCAGGCTGGCTCCGACTCGTGTCACTGCCTTGGTGACACCGATGCAAGTAGGAGAGGGATGCTCGCGTGGTGCGATGGATGGAAACAAATAGGTCAGGCTGTAAAACAAGGACAGGCTGTCACCCGGACACGGGGACTTGCTCCCACGGTCCTTGCTTCATCTCTCGGCAGCTGCAAATGGGCCAGATCTGGCCAAAATTTAGGCACTTAGTTCTTGTTAATCACAGCAGCGGTGTTAGCATCACCATGGAGGTGCTTAAGTGCTTTGCTGGCTGGGTTTGAGTGGGATTTTTCTGCATTTATGTGTCTTTTGGGAATCCATGGGGTTTAGTTTTTTTTTTCCTTGTCTGTGTAATGGGAATGTTATAGATGGGGTAAATATAGGGACAATTTAAAGCAAGTCATTAAGCAGAAAAGTCCTTGAAGTAAATCAGTCCAGGGCAGGGGGGTGAATCTGGCAGCGGGAGAGGCTCAGAGCAAGGCAAGAGAGCTAAAACCAGACTGTTTGGGGACTGAGATACCCCCCAGCTGCTAAATACACCCCCAAAAAGTGCTTATTTCATCCTGTTGCAGCATCCCATCCCAACGGGATTTGTACTGCTCCATCTCGGGGTATTACAGACTTAGGGAGAGAGTAAAAATGGCTTTTTCCCAGTCCTTGCAGCTTTTCTCTTTCTCTCCTTCCATGTTAAGGTCCCAGTTACAAATTTACTCAGAAAAGGGAAAAAAAAAACCAAAACAAACGTGCAGGAGATGTTCCCAAATAGGAATTATCACCGAGGTTATTTTTTTGCAAAGGACTGGCCAAGTCCTGAGCAGAGTGGAGAACCTCAATATCCCTTTTTTTAACCCCAAAAGGGTTAATCCATCTAAGAAAGGGAGGGGGGGGAAACAAATCAAATAAAGCCATTATATCCCATCCCCACCCAGCCTGGACAAGCTACCATCAGATAAATGGGGGAAAATTGCAAGAAGGTGCATAATGATCCCAAGTTATTTCTGAGCGATTATGGCGGATAACAGTTATTACAGGCAAGAACAGGGAAGGTCAAACGGCCTGATCCTGGCACAATGTGGCTGTGCTGTTGTGCTTTAGTGCCGTACAGCTGTTTTCACAGGGAATGGGGGATTTTGAGCCTCTGAAAATAATCCCTCGGTGAAGAGTAATTATCTAAAACTGCGTTGGTGCGGGAAAAACCAAGCCTGGGTCATGCAAGGGGGAAAACTGCCTGAATTAGGGGTATCTGGGGGCTTGCAGCACTGGAAATGTGCTACCATGGCCTGATGCTCTGCTACAACATTCCCTGAGTGACCCTGGGCATGTCCCTTAGCATCCACTCAAGACCTGCTTCCAGCTGTTTCAATAAAAATCATCATTTATTTTAAATAAAATCCCTTTTCCTCTAGAAGAACTCAGCAAAGACATCAGATTTTAACCTTCCCTTGGAGAAATATATGAAATACCCACCATATACAAGCCCACAGAGCAAGATGCCAGGAGGACACGGAGATGGGACAGGGATGAGCAGGGAAATAAGGGAAACCAAGAGAGACATGAAATTTGGGAGCACCAACCTCCGTCTCCGCACCTGCCTATGACACGTTATTCGACTCTCCCATGAGGGACACTAATTTTTATGGTGGAGCACACTCATCTCCCTGTTATAAGAATAATTTAATTAACTTGGAGAAATGTAATTAATTTTAATTGTTCGTGATAATTCATTGTTTAATATGATATTAATAATTATAAAAAAACCTCCTAATGCCCAGTAACTGTCCTATAATATGCTAATTAAACTCTCATATAGGAAGCACTTAATTTAAAGCGTTGGGAAATTGTTTCTTGTCTCCAGAGCCTGAGTCAGCGACCCAAGAAGATGGAATGAGGCGAGAAGGGAGGTAGGGCTGCACCCACTGCAACCCGAACCCCAAATCCACCTGCAGCTGTTGGGCTGGGTGGCAATGCACCTGGATACTCCTTTTTCCTGGGATTTTTGGCTTCCTGAAATTGTCTGCATGGGGTTCGTCTCTCTTCTCCAGCAGCCCATTGAACCCCAAGAATGATGCTCTGTTGAACTTTGCAGGGTGGAAAACGCTTGTTTCCGTGCCCTCTGCTGTTCTCATAACCATCTTAAGTACTTAAATATACAATTTCCATCAAGGAATTACATGCTGCTGGCAGCCTTTTAAACCAGGGAAAGGACCCCCCGTGGAACTGTTTGCTTTCTTGGAGTGGTATCATCTTCAGCGAAGGATTTGTCCTCTAATTGCACCATCTGTGCGTTGGGAGGATGCGATTGCATCCCTTGTTTTGCTAATTTTTTTTTCCCTCTTTCTCTTTTTCTTTTTTTTTTTTTCCTGCCTTGGAGAAAAGCTCTGCAATTGCAGGTCCCAATATCCCCCCAGCCCAGGATACCCATTTTGGGGTAGTTTAGTGGGAAATACGTAACAGGTACCAAAGCAGCACACAACTGTCCCCCCCACCCCATGCACATCCCTGGGTCATGATCCCCCCCGTCACAGCAGGACAGACCCACAAACCCATAGGGATGCACCCCAAAAAGCAAGACCAAATGCTCCCAAGCCATGGGGCCAAAAGAGGGACAGAAGCAGCAAACTTGGGGTGAGGAGTTGATGCCCGATGCCAGCTGGACACATGTTTGCTCGCAAAGCTGCCGGCACGTGATGGCGATTTGAAGGTGGAAGAGTTGAGGGGCTTCGCTGCACTCAGAAGAGTCAGTGCTCCCAAAAACATTGATTAAATCCTCACTGGAGGTGACAAAAAACATCTCCATCCTCCCTCACCCACAGCAGCAAAATGGCATTTCCCTGGAAGGTGCAGTTGGGACCTCAAAACGTTTTTGTTTTTTTTTTTTAAAAAAAACTGTTAAGGGCTTGATTTCTGAACGCCCCTTGCAAAAAGAGCCTCGGGGACGGGAGGGGAAGAGACGCATATCTCACTCTACCGACGACGCTTCAGTCGCAGTGCCAGCGCAAAACCTTTGCTAAAAATACCTCCGCCTGCTTTGATGAGGCAGGAGACAGCGGCTCCCCGTGCCTTCGGCAGCCGTCATTAGCAGCTCGCATCTGCCTGGCTGGCAGCAAACAGCTCCTTTTCCATGTGGAGGTGCTAAAAAAAAATAAATATATATAATAAAATAAATAAACCTGCGTCATTTGTTTTACTTGCCAGCCCTGGAGCAATGGGAGATCTGCTGCAAAGCACCTGTTTGCTGCTTTCCCACCTCCCTTGCAGGTGGGTCTTGCACAGCTTGGGGAGGAAAAAAAGAGTGCGCGGGAGAGGAAAGAGCTCCCTCAGTGCAAAATAGCAGGGGAAGGAGCTAAGCATGGGGAAAAAAACCTCTTAAACCAAGTGGGGTGCTGGAGAAGCAGGACCTTAGCGTCTCTGCAAGCCAGAAGAGCCTTGTAGACACCACCCAAGTCTCCATCTCTGCATGCACAGGGAGAAAAAAACAGGTTTGATGGACTAGACCAGTCTTTGGTGTCTCCTCGAGCAATCCACCGTCCCACATTGCAAACTATTTATTTATTGCAAGGACAATTTTGGCAGAGCAGATCCTCATGGGTGGCCACCTTGAGAAGACAGCAGTGGGCTGAGGACCAGCTGCCTGCAGAAGCTGGTTGCCCCCCCAAACCATCACGGCATCCCCCCATCCTGCCAGCACATCACCGGCAAGTGGCAATTAGTGCCAGAAGAAGTAGTAGTCTTGCCGTAATTAGTGTCATTTACTTAAAACATTCGACCTTGAGGAGGTTTTGCATCGATCTCGGCTCAGGCGTTGGAGGATTTGATAGCAGCAACATTTCCCACGTGCGCTTAACCCCCCTGTCTTGCTACCAACCCTACAAAACCATATTGAGCTACAAACATTGGGTCTGCAAATTAATTAGGGGGGTTTGTTTTGCTTGGGGAACAGTAGGAAAGTGGGAGCAGACGGCTGCTGGCCGGGCACCAGCTTTGCAAAGGGGACTCGGAGCCTTAATTACTCCTTTCCTTTAACCTCACTGCACCTTGAGGTATTTCAACATTCCTGTTGCTGGCGGTGGCGATTGATCGATCGTCCCTCCTTTGGCATGTAGACAGCCTGATTAATGTAAAACTAACCAGTCGCTCCCAACCCTGGGGAATTAATCACTTAAATGTGGGAATTACTCAATAAACCGTTCAAACCCGCAATAAACCAAGCCATTAAAAATTAATCGCTTGACATCCCTGCCATGTAAACATAGCTAATAAGACTGGGGCAGGGAGTACAGAGGGGGAAATGGTCCCACATTGCCTACGTTTCCCCATTCTTGCCCTCAAAACACCATCAAAAAGCCCAGCAAAGGACCAATCTCTTCCAACCTTGTTTGCAGACTCAACCGAGCCAAGGACCAGCAGCTCAATGCCGATGAACTGGCTTCATCTCCCAGAGGAGAAAGGCGAGGGGTTTTATTTTAAATCCCTTTCCTCCCATAATACATCTGACACTAATCAGGGTTCCAGCCCCATGGGAATCAATGATTAATGATGTTAAATATAGCAGGAGATTGCGAGGGTAAAATTAGGCGCCATGCATAAAACATCACAGCTCCTTGTTAGATAGTCAAATTAGACTAATGGTTTGATGTTCACGCGGGCTCTGGCCCTGTAATTATGAATGGACCAGCTAACCTCCTCCCCAGCTGCACATGGCTTGGATGCTGGTGCTGAGATATAGCCTGGACTTGAGCCTTGATGAGAACACAGTGATCGTAATTAGAGCACAAGGGTGTGCGAGAGTGGGGCTGAAGGTGGACCTGGACATCCTGAAGGTCAAGGGTGTGGTGAGGACAACATCATCTCACCGACTGGCTGTTTTGCATCCCTGAGGGTCCACTGCAGCACATGGTGCTGTAGGATGATGGGATGGTTGGAGTCAGCATCATCACGGGTTTGCCATGGGCTCAGCATCGCAATGGGTTGGCTTTGTCCAGCAGCACGGCCATAGATCCAACATCCCCAAGGCTCGGGGTGAGGGTTTGCTGCAGCATGTGATCCCATACCCCAGATGGGTGGTTGGGATCAGCCTTGTTATGGGTTTGCCATGGGGTCACCATCAATATGGGTTGGCTTCACCCAGCAGCATGACCATCACTCCAACACCCCCTACCAGCATAGCCAGAGCTGTTTGCTCAGCATGGTTTCCAAAACTACCCCCAAATCCCCCAGCTCCCAGCCTTGCAGTTTTACACCATCATCTTCCACCCTCCTGGTCACTAATTAGCTCCGAGCAAAGCTATTAAGGAGCCAAAAGCTGGGGAGAGAAAGAAGGGGAATGCAAAGCCGTCAACATATATAACCAGTTTGTCCAAAACCAGTGCAGAGAACACAAATCTGGCTGTAATTAATCTCATTATCTAGGAAAAAGGGAGACGTGGAGCAGTTGCGTGGCTTGAAACGGTTGTCAAAAATGGGAGTACGGGAGGGATAAGCCTTTGTGAGAGTTTAAGCTGGGACAGCCACGAGCCTTAAAGCTGGTTTCAAGGGAGATCAGAGCGACAGGGAAATAAAGACGGGAGGAAACCAGCCTGGAGGAAGCAAATTCAATAACATCTTATTCCACGGCCCTTTTGCTTAAGAAGTGAGACAAAAATAGCCCAAAAAGGCCAAAACAGCTGCTTGTCACCACCACTGTGTTGTTGCATCCCCTGCAAAGCCCAAGCAAGCGGCCAGGTGTGGGATGGGAGCATCCGTGCTCATCCTCCAACCCAAAGGGCCGCATCCTGCCCCACAGAGCTGCACCAGGACCGTATCCAAAGCATCCTTCAGGAGAGGTATTTTGGGGCAGGAGAGTCTTTCTCAGCAAGCCAAAGGGGATGAGGTTGGATTCCATAACCCAGAGCAGCGCTTGGAGCCAGCGTCTACCAACCAATACCCCCCCAAACCATTATAAACCAGTTAGCCATGGGGCAGCAAATGTGTCCACCCTCCCTGGGCTTTGGTGCACAGCAAGACCCCCCGGCAAACAGAGGTTTTAGGGGGAAAAAAGGAGGAATATTCCCCCTCCTGGCACCAGTGGCAGCTGGCGGGGGAGAAAAAGTCCCCTGAAAGTTGCAGATGGCTATTTTGTGCCATTTTGGAGATTGTCAATTGTTTGCAGAAGAGGAGATTATAGCCTGTCAGGCAACCTGAAACTGAGCCAGGCAGGATCTTTGCAGTCTTAAACCCCTGAAAACGAGTCAGCAGATTAAAAAAAGCAGTAACCAAAAAAAAAAAATTAAAAAAATTGCACTTTTTTCCCTCCCTGGGCTGTAGAGAAGGGGGAGATGCCCCAGCGTTGCCTCCATCATCCCCATGCTGGGGAATTAATGCCAGCCTTGATGACCCTTTTCCTATTGCATTAGCGTCTTCGTTTGCTCCTCTTGCTTTAATCGCAGAGCGCTGGACGGAGGCAAAGCCGCAATGCTCAGCCCTGGGTTCAAGTTCCCATTAATCTCTGGCCTGAACGTGGGTTAATAGGAAGCAGAAGGAGATATCAGGGGTGCAACCCAGGCATGCTTCGCCCCCAAACATGGGCAGAGCATCACTGTTAGCAAAGTGCAAAGGACCTGGCCACTCTCAAATGAGGTTTTCCCCTCCCCACCTCGAGCAGGATTTGACCTTCTCAGAGTTTCATATCCCTGCCAAGGAGGTGCCTGCCCTGCTGCATCCCAAGTCAGCCTGGGCACATCCTCACCCCCAGTTCTCCATGCTTTCCTGCAGATTGCTTTTTTGTCGTGTCCCCCCCCAAGCCTTTTAAACCCTGTTTCCCCCCCCCAATTCCCACCACACGGCATGACCCGGTGTTGCCGGCAGCATCTTGCTCCGGTGAAGGCATTCGGGGTTCGGTGCCGGCAGCAGATCAAAATGGCTTTGTCAAGGCGGACGGGAAGGGATGTTGTGTCCACTTGACAGATTGGGGTTTGTTGGAGGGGGGTTTTGGCTAACAACCTGAAAATTGTCATTTTTGACAAGGACTTCAAAAAGCTCTGACACAAAGAGCGTTTAAGCCTTGTTTCTGCGAGAGGCTCCTGCGAGAGCACTTTTTCCCTCACTGCTCACAGACTGCAATCCTATTAGGATGGTTTACATCCCTGAGCTGGGGATGAGACTACAGCAAGCAACCCAGGACCCCCAAATCTGCACCCAAGGGGGTTACCCCCACCATGCAAGGCATTGGGGTCCCCATCCCACCCATCCCATCCCTCCTGATCAGGAACATCTCCATTCCCCTGCAAAGGCCCAAAGCTCTATAGCTCTTTGCATCAGCACCACGATGCAAAAGCAAACCGACTGCTGCTGCAACCACATTCCCAGGGGACAGCTACATCCAACTCAACAAGGAACGGCAACCAATTGACTCTTATTAAGAGTCCAATAATGTCTGGGAGATTGCAGCTTTGATAAGCACCCTGCTGCACAGCTAGGGTCAACTGCATTAGGAAAATATAATTAGACTAATAAATTCTTGAGTTATGTTTTTTCCTCCTCATCAGGGGTACGAGGAGCTCACCTGGGGAAGCCGCAGGTACTTGGCTTGGGTGGACTTAAGGACTCCAATCCAGTGTTTTGGGGTTACAAGCTCAGCAAGCAGGGAGTTATCATGAGACTCTCCAGCCCTACTGGTCCCAGTTATGACCATTCGTGAATGCAATGACCCACAGGGGGTTAAAGCACAGGAGCTGGTCCTGCATAGGTTGCACCCAGCCCTGCCACACATTGCCAAATATCCTTCCACCTCTTTGGGTGAGGTTGCCAGGACCCTGGGTCAC
This sequence comes from Haliaeetus leucocephalus, assembly GCF_000737465.1. Taxonomy (NCBI): domain Eukaryota; kingdom Metazoa; phylum Chordata; class Aves; order Accipitriformes; family Accipitridae; genus Haliaeetus; species Haliaeetus leucocephalus. The sequence goes on along the minus strand of NW_010972992.1, from coordinate 1,860,273 downwards.
ATCCGCACCCCCAGCAATAGCGGAGCTCACCAAGAGCCATGCTGATGGCAAGGGTTGGCTTCACCCTCCCCAGTGCCTCCCTTCCCATTTCCCAAACCTCTGCCTGTAGCAAAGCTCCCCAAAGGCAGCAGCTACTTCTCAGCTCACCCAACTTCTCCTCTTGGCAACCTTTGCTGGCAGAGCCCTATCACCAGGAATAGCAACACGTGCAGTGGTCCAGCTCCTACAAACAATGATGCCTGATTAAGGCAGCTGCCTAATATTTTACCCTGTGAAATGAAAACTCTTCCCAGCAGCTCCAGTCACCATTGAAACAAGATGTGAAGAATCCTAGGTCCAACCCCTTCCCCACATGCCTACCAGCACAGTGGATGGTGGCAGAAAGGTGTTTGCATGGCAAGTGCATTGTCCAAAAGACCAGCCAGGAGCAGGACAACCCTTGGACTCTGCTCAGCATCCCCGTATTGCTGCTAAAAAAAGCGCAGGACGAGACCACACAAGTTGCATATGCTTCAGCTATCGCACCATCCTCCAGCCCCCTCCTTGCATGGAAGGTACTGAAGCAACTGCTTCATAGAGACATCATGAATCAGCCTTTAATATAGCGTACGTTGCATTATTTTTAGCCAGGGACACTATTGTATTGTGCTTGTGTACAGGAATCAGACCATGAAATTGGCTGGATGCAGACTAGTCGTGTTTGTCAGCATGAACGGGCAAACAAGCCGCTGAGCCGTGCCAGGGTGAAATGTTAAAAGCATTAAGTGCCATTTAATGGCACCTGATATTAGTGAGATGGGCATTCAAAAAGATGTGTCATTATTAAACGGCGTCCTCGGCGGCTGTCCCCGATAGCCCCGGTCATGTCAGGAGCAAGGGTTGCCCTAAAATTAACCTGCCAACCCAAATTCAGAGCCTGGCAGGGCACCTATAGCAATTCAACATTATATAGTGGCTGCAGGAAAGGCAGCGCTGTCCTCGTAGTGAAATACAGCCAGCTACAAGTGCATAGCCCCTAGCTCAGCAAAAGGGGACATTGCAAGCAAGCACGGGAGCAGGAAAACCTCTTTTTTAGGATAATTTAGGCCCTTGGGGCTGGATCGCCCCCTTTGGGGTTGCAGTCACCACCAATTAATTGAGCAATTAATAGCTGCTCAATCCCAAGGACACTGCAAAAGGCATCCTCCAGCCATGCAAGGGCTGGGGACAACGCTAAAGCAGGGTACAATATCCCCAATGAGCAACTGAGATGGTCACGGACGCTACGGCATCTTTATATGTTGGCTAAAGAGGGAAGAAATCGGGGTCCCTTCCCCCCCATCTCCACAGTTTCAGAGGAAGAGGAGTCGGAAACCAAAACCCTGCTTGGAAGGCGTTGAGCCAGGAGGAAAAACAAACCCATCCAAGATATCTGAAGAGGGCAATCACGGCTCTTCTCGCAGCCCAAATTGTTAGTTTAGCAAATTACTTTTGAACAGCCCGTGTTTTGACATTTCTGAAGTGTTTTGCTTCCCTTCCGCCCAACTCAAGGTGACTGTTTCCAAGCTCAAACACTCGGCCAAGAGCAAAATAAGAGCCTTGGAGCTTGGCTTCCCCTTGCTTTGAGAAGCAGCTGGTCAAGGCACCAAAAATGATGGGAATGGGGACAACCCCATCACCCCCCTCATCTCCATCCCTCCCTTGGAGCCACTTATGGGGCTGCAAAACCCACGTTACCTGGGACAGGAGAACCAGAGGAGCAAACCAGCAGTGCACAGGATGGGAACTCATTTCTACCTCTGCTCTGCACCCAGTGCTGCACTTAATTAAACTAAGACTAGCTGGAGCCATAACAGCTGGAGAGGGTTTTATTATTATTAAAAAATTAACGGTGAGTGATAAAACCAGAGCCATCAGCTGAGGTTGTGCTGAAGATGTTCCTTCAACGCTTTATTCATGGCAGGAGTCAACTGGGAGCAGAGGTCAGGTCTGTCCCGCTGCTCCAGCGTTAGTCACTTCATTAAGGTTCAGATACAAATATTGCACTGCAGAGGCAATTAGCAGATGGTATTTATTTTGCCTGCAGTGAAGGATGCTCTGCTGCAGAGCACCAGACTGAAAAAAGGGGGAAAAATATCAGGGTTTAGTGTCCGGAGTCCCTGTCTCCATCTGTGGTGCTCTTCCAGTGGATCTGTATGGCAGCTTTGCTAAACCTGAACCCAAACTCAGTTTCAAGCTTCACAAGAGCTTATTTCCTCTGCTCTCCTCCTCTCTGCTGCTATATTTGATGCCTCTCACTCGCCGGCCCCCCAGGGGCAGAGCCCGGAGGAAAGCTTGCGAATGAACATGAATTTCTGGAGGTTTTTTATCATCGCTCCCAGGATTGAGACTGCTGCTCTCTGTGCCGGAGTCGTGTAGCTCGGCTTTGATACCGAAAGCCGCAGCCCGGCGGGTCGCTAGCTCCCCTGCTTGCTTTATAAACCCGAGACAAAGATACCACGAGGGATATTTTGCATCTGAAATTCATTTGCGTTTGCTCCGGGCGATGCCTGCAGCTGGGTTCGGTGGGCGGCACTAGGAGAGCACGCTTACCCCGTGCAAGCTGCACTTGGCCTTGCCTTAACCCTAACAGCAGGCACAAAAGGCAGCGAGAGCTGCAAAAGTGTCGAGCAAAGCTCCAGGTCATCCCTCTGCAAAGGGGGTTGCAGCGTTCACAGCACTGGGACTTGCAAACGCTGGTGATAGGGGTCAGCTTTTAGCAAAACCCCTTCCAGTCTGGCTCCCTGGCTCTGGTCCACCTAAAAACGAGCCTCTGCTTTTGCTCCTTGCCCCGCTAAATTGCTCCTTGCAGTTTCCCACAGAGCGGTAATATACCTCCACGCAGGGAAACCGCTCCACTGCCCACGAGGAGATAAACTAAAAAAGAAAAAGCTTGCCTTAAACAGGCTTTGGAAATGTCCCAGGCAGGGCAATGGCAAGACGAAGAGCCATTTGGGTGTCACAAGTATGTTAAAGCTCAAATAAATACCTTGCTGAGGATGCTGGCAGGGCTAATAGCTCAGCAGAGAAGGTGGGTGGATGTTTTCCAAACTTTCCCAGGGCTTATTATCCCTTTTTCTTCCTCTTCCCCAACCCCCTTTGTGTTAAAACCCCAAATCCCAGCCTGGGTTGAGCCCCAACTGCTTTTCTATCCCCAGCAAAAGCAATGCACATGGCACAGCCAAAAGAATCGGGGCATTTGGGCAGGACCTAGCTCCTTTGGAAAAGCAAAGCCCAGCTCAAGGGGAAGGATAAAGCCAGTTTTGAGGCAATTAAAGCACATTGAGCGGGGTCTGAATGCCAGCCCGGCTAAGCTGGTGCCGGGCTGGCAGCCAAACCCAAACCGGGTTAACACCGAGCCGCAGCATGGTTTTTGCAAGCTCCAGCGCTGCCAAAATACCTCCTAGATGGGGGTCGGGGGATGAACCCCAAATCCCAGAGCCCTTTGCTGTCCCCCTTGCAATGCCAAATACACCCCCCCAGCCATGCTGCACGGATGCTGCTGCAGCACCTTTGCCCTTCAGCAGTTGCAAAGGTGAGAAAATAAAGGTGTCGAGCTAGAAATTGCTCTCCGTCGCTGCTAAATCTCAAGGAATAAATAGCTTCCTGGAGAATTTAAGCATCCCCAGGCGAGCTGGCACCCAATTCTTGACTGCTAGCAAACCGAGATGCAACATGCCTGCTTTGGAGGTGCCCTGGGCAGGGGAAAACCCTCCCTTGCCGGGCTGAGGACGCAGCCAGCCACCGGCTGGTTAAGCCTTCGCCAGCGTTGGGATTATTACCTGCTGTTCAGTAAGGTTTAATCCTTCCAAATTGCTGAGGAAAAATTCACTTGGAGGAATTAAGAGGGCACAAATATTGCCTGTTAACTGCGGGAGGTGACTCCATCCCGCTGCTCTCTATCAGTCGTCCCCCTCAACCCTCGTGGCTTTGTTTTGCTGAAGCTTTTTTTGTGCAAACACCCCAATAGTTTTTTACAAGCTGACACAATGCAACCTGGGCACAGCTCGACGTTTGCAGCAGCCGGCCGCGCGTGTGAGGGAAAATAAGCGGGAGATGCAGCTGCATTTTGAAATATCCCTCTTTTTTTGCTGCAGGGCAGCAAATCCCCCTGCAATACAGCTGGGTTCAGCATCCAGCCATCCACTTGCAACAGGCTTTGCACTTTGGCACCCATCCTGCTGCATGCAGTCCTTCCTCCTCCCTTAAAAAGGCTCGATGGGAGCATCCAGTCACCCTTCTGGGGCATCGCATTTTGCTACCCAGCTCATTTAGAGTAAGAAGAGGTTGGAAAAACAGCTCTGCATCCCATCTTTTTTTAAGCAGGCAGCCATTTCCCCACTGGGAGAGCGTGCAAAGAGCCGCAGCCGTTAACCCTCCACTTCAATTAAGAGAGAGGGGGCAGGATTTGCACGTCCAACCCCGGCAGCTTCAATCACGTCAGATAAGGGATGAGCGAAGGACGCCGGCTCCTTGAGTTGTTTTGAAGGGAAACGAGATTTAGGGGATGAAGTGATGCTTGTGGACATGGTTTGCAAGCTCCGATCCCCAAAGACGGTGCATCCCGAGGGAGCCCAGGGCTGCAGAAGCACCCCAGTACCCAAAACCTCCTCCACCAATTAATTCCTCACATTTATCCAGCCCAGCTGACCTGGGAAAGCTGTTCCCAGTGGGATTTTTTCCAGGATATACAGGACAACCCTTCCAGGCTATCCAAAATGGGTTTTTTCAGGCTAATAAGGAAGCCCGTAACCTTATTTAAAAGTCACTTTTGCTTGTAATAGAGGCACTTACCCCTCAGATACGTCGTTCGCCTCGTATGGGTTTTATTGCCGGTAATAACTCCCAGAAAGTCCTCACCAGATGGAAATTTTATTTGGCTAATCATTGCAGTTTGAGTTACTGTGGAGAAGGCACTGGTGGGGCTGAACAGCTCTGGGGGGTTCAGGGCTGTGACACCCCAAAGAGGCTGGGCAAGGATGTAAATGAGGGATGCTGAGACATTCCAAATCTATTTTGATGACATTGAGGATGAGGGAGGAGAGAGGAGAGAAAATGCCATTTCTTCCTATCCAGCAGAGATCTCATTCCAGGAAGAAATAAGAAAAATGGGATTTTAAATTTTTTTTCCTAGTTAAACTAAGCTGTCTGAGCTCTTCTGCCTGGGAATGACAATTGCCAGCCTATTCATTTGTGCATTATGGCCATGGGATATATATATTTAGATATATACAGGGGGAGGTAGTGCTGCATAAGCCTTTCTAGCACTGCTTTACATATGTAACCATTCCTCAGATATGTTTTTTTTTTTAAAAAAAGCAGCTGATTCCCATGTAAACTGCTCCAAATCCCCATTTCCCCATGGGAAGCACGTGTGTGACAATGGCCTCACCACTGGGGCTGCTGCAAAAAGCAGGTTGGAGCCTCTGCCACCACAGAGCCTGGCCCCAAGGGTGGTTTAAGGGCTGGATCCTGAAGGATTTGCACTAAATTTGGTGAATTCTGGAGGAATATATCCCAAATTGAGGTTTTTTTCATAAATATCTGTCATTATAGGTGTGTATATACCGGCTCCAGGCTCCTTGCCCTGAGTGGGATGGGGGAGAGGGACTGGATGAAGACCAGACCCAAGATGAATCTATTGCTGTAATTAGGTTTAATTAGTGCAGAGAAAGCCTTAGAAATAAAGAGATGGAGGGGAAGTGGAGCCTCTCCTGCCCTATAGCCTGGGGAGGGGGCATGCAAAAAGAAAAAAAAAAAAAAAAAATATAACCAGAAAGGATTTTAATGGCAAGCAAGGATTTTAATCCCTAAATTCCTCCCATGCCCAGCAAGGGGGAAATACCACCCTTCAATGGGTGCTCGAAGAGGTTACATCCACCAAGCCAGGAGGGAAACTGAGCCCAAGGGACTTCACCGCTTGCTACAGCAAGAAAAACATTTGCAGATCAGGTCTGGTTTATCAAGTATTTTTTTTTAAGCAAAGCTCGCTTTCATCCTGCCTGGCAGCCACTTGTTGTGTTTGATGGAATAATTTCTATGCCGAAAGCCCTCCGGCCGTCACGCTTCCTCAGGACTTAATAACCAAACACCTTCAGAAAGACCCTAACTTCATCCTATGGAAATAATATTCTCCTTCTCTGATACATATATATTTTTTTTTTTTTAAATATATACATATGTATACATATAAAATATATAATGCATATACATGCAGTATTTGAGTGCTCCTAAATGCAGGAGCAAGGATCATTGCTAGGGATGCAGCACCCAGTGTAACCCCCCAGCCCTCTCCATCCCACCCCAGCTCCTGCACCCCACTTTTCTGCAGCAATTTAATTGCTTTCCTCTTTTAATTGCTCCTTTCAAGGCAGGTTTCTCATCCCAAATCTCAGGCGAGCCCATCTTCAGAGCGGTCCTGCCTTTGCAGCTCAAAGCAATTTCTTCTTTGCTCCTTCCCCCCCGGGCTCCCATGCTGCTTGTTATGATGATTATTATTATTATAAATTTATTTCTATTTTTTTCTCCACCCGCAGCTTGCAAGGAGGAGGGGGAAAATCCAGGAGGAATCAAACCGGCTTGATTAAAGGCTACAGAGGAGGATGATGGGCAGCGAGGAAGGGAACCGGCTTTGCCTATATCTCCTGGGGAAGAAGCAGCGGGGAAAGCACAGTGAGGCTGCTTTCCTTTTGCAATGCCATGGCTGGGCCACGTACCCCTCCTAGAAACTTCTCAGATTTGTTTTCCACACCCAGATATTGGGGGAATAAAGGAAATTTCCTCCTTCCGTCGCTGTGGCCAGCTCAGGTATCTCATAATCCAGCTTATTACTCACGCAGGCACTGTCTGCTCGAAGGACGCAGCTCCTCCAGCCACACTTCTTCCTTTGCAATGGGACATTGAGTTAGCAAAGCAGGTTCTTTAAGATGAAGAAAAAAGCCACAGCGATCCCATCCATCACAGCTCGACGTCTCCATCCTTTTTGGGACATATCAGCATGGCACGCCCTGGGGACACACCCTCCCCACAGCAGCTCTCCAGGCGAGCCAAGGGACCCCACCAAGCCGTCCCCACCTTTTCCCACAGCAAGAGTTCATCCCAAGGACCTACAACCACCCTCCAGGCTGGTGGCCAAGTCACAATCCCACTGCAGGACCTGGACCATGACACATCCACAACCCTCCGCCCACCTACACCCCACACCAAGGTGGAAGGCCATGCATAATTCATCCCAACTTTCAGCCAAGAGCATGACCGGAACATCCTTAACCCCCGGGCCAGCCCAAACCAGGAGGAGCTTTTCAGTCACTCAGAGGGACTTTAGGACAGGGCCTGCTCACGAAGCCATCACTCTCCATCCTCTTTGCAACATGGATGAGGGCATACAGATGGCAAAGAGCCTGATTCAGGTGGAGGCTTGTATTGGGTTTGTGTGGCAAGGTTTTGGTAGCGGATGGGGGTTACAGGGGTGGCTTCTGTGAGAAGCTGCTGGAAGCTTCCCCCATGTCCGACAGAGCCAACACCAGCCGGCTCCAAGATGGACCCGCCGCCGGCCAAGGCCGAGCCCATCAGCGATAGTGGTAACGCCTCTGGGATGACATTTTTAAGAAGGTAAAAAAGTTGCAGGGGGCACAGAAACGGCAGCCAGAGAGAGGAGTGAGAACATATGAGAGAAACAGCCCTGCAGACCCCCAGGTCAGTGCAGAAGGAGGGGGAGGAGATGCTCCAGGCGCCGGAGCAGAGATTCCCCTGCAGCCCGTGAGGAAGACCATGGTGAGGCAGGCTGTCCCCCTGCAGCCCATGGAGGTCCACGGTGGAGCAGATCTCCACCTGCAGCCTGTGGAGGACCCCACGCCAGAGCAGGGAGATGCCCGAAGGAGGCTGTGACCCCGTGGGAAGCCAGCGCTGGAGCAGGGTCCTGGCAGGACCTGCGGATCTGTGGAGAGAGGAGCCCACGGAGCAGGTTTTCTGGCAGGACTTGTGACCCCACTGCGGACCCACGCTGGAGCAGTGTGCTCCTGAAGGACTGCACACCGTGGAAGGGACACACGCTGAGCAGTTTGTGAAGAACTGCAGCCCATGGGAAGGACCAACAGTGGAGAAGTTCGTGGAGGACTGTCTCCCGTGGGAGGGACCCCACACTGGAGCAGGGGAGGAGTGTGACGAGTCCTGTCCCTGAAGAGGATGAAGCAGCAGAGACGTGTGATGAACTGACCATAAACCCCATTCCCTGTCCCCCTGCGCTGCTAGGGGCAGGTAGGTAGAGAATTCGGGAGGGAAGTTGTGCCTGGGAAGAAGGGAGGTGATGGAAGCATGATGGAAGAAGGTCCCCATTGTCCATACCTGATTTTAGCCGTGCTGGCACAGCAAATGCCTCTTATCATCCTCTGTGGACCACTGCAAAAGCAACTGCAAGGATGCTTGCATATGAGATGCTCCATACATGATGCATCCCCCTGCCGGGGCAAGGGTCATGAGTCTGTTTCTCCTTAAACACACCTGAAAGAAAAAAAAAAAAATCACCCCCAACCAGTTCTAACCCTTCAGGGTAGCAAAAAATCTCAATTTTAAGTCCAAAAAACCTCCCCCTACAAGCTTCTGTGGCTGGGGGGGCTGCCCTGAGCCCCTTGCAGCCCCCTCAGGCAGCATCTTTCAGAGAATAAGCAAAAAAATCTTTCCTAAACCAGAGCCCTGGGGTTTTATGTATTCATTTTTGTCGGCACAGTCATTAAAGGGAGGCTTCTGTTTAATAGCATTTGCTGGGAGTTTGCAAATACAAGAAGCTCACCAGCTGCCCTGGCACGTTAGCAGCCAGGTGAGATAATGAGGCTGGAGGAAGGGATCAATACAGAGAATATCAAGAGGAAAAAAGGGGAATAATAAATAAAAATATAAAAGTAATAATAAGCTTGGGAAGATGAGTCTTGGTGCAGGACACCCATCACTAGTTTGGATGAGGGGGAGTGGGCTCAAGTCTTGCAAAAAGCATCTTCTAAAGGGTACCAACATAGAAACGCTTGCATTTAATGCATTAAACACACTTTGTGGTTAAAATGGAAAAGGTTTGCCACGTGTGCATGGGAGAAGGTGGTGACCCTGTCTGGGGCTGTCCCCAAATGGGGTGAGATCGGGGTCAGACCACACTTGGGTTAATAACATGGCTCATTAAGGTAGCAGCAAGGAGCCCAGTTGGCTTTGACAGTTCCCCTCTCCTTTGGGGAGAACAATACCCACCGTTAGCAGACAGCATGAGAAATGTCTTCATTAGCTAAAGGACATTAATTTGGGACGAGGAAAAAAAATCCAAGGTAGTAGAGCAGCCTCCCGGTGCCATCGGGCCATGCATGGCAGGGGAACGTCTGCAGCAGAATCCCCTCTGGGCTTTGAAAGCAGCAGCATGGCTCAATGTAGCATCCTCATTTTGGAGTATTTTAATTGAAATTGTAGCTCAGGTGGCCGGTGAGCCCATAGGGATGGTGTCTGGGGTCCCACAGATTGTTTTTATAACGCCCCCTTGCTAAATGAAGTACAAACTCCATGGCTGGCATTATATACAGCATTGCAATAAATAGATATATAGATATTTTTTTAATCGTGCAGTTGCAATCACATAGCATGGGAACTCCCTACCATGCCATGGGGGTGATATTCCTTGAGAATCAGCTGCTTCCCTGCACACTGACCCCAAAGGTGGAACAACTGCAAAGAAAAATAGGAAAAATGTGTGGAAAAATCCACAAGTTCCTTGACACTTTTCCCACGGGCATCACTGATGCTCGTGAGGATGCTCATGGTCCTTTGGCTGCGGCATGCTGCACGGCTGGTCCAGCGACTTTGCCACCCTCTTCGTGCTGTTTCACACCACTGAGACGGGGAGAAAACTTAATCAGAAAAGACTTTAAGGGCAAAGAAAGAAAAACCCAGCAAAGCACATTTGATGGCTAATTAGAAAAATACTCAGAAATCGGTGCAGGGCGGATAATCTTCGCTCCCTGGCAGCAGGAGCCACGCTGTCCCATTTCAAGGTTGAGCGGTCGGGAATATCAATCTGATAATTGTAATGCTACAAATGAAAATCAAATTGAAGCCAGTTAGAGGATCACATTATAAATTGATTTAGTCCTCAGACAAGTTTCCACCTCCTTGGTCCCGGGTTTCTCTGCTGAAGATGGAGAGAGCTCTGGGTACCAGAGATGGAGGTGATGGGCTACATCCTTCTGCCCATTTTCCCTCCATCTCACACCGTTTCGGGGGAGGGGGGGAAAGGGCATTTTGGGGCTTCCTATTGATGCTTGAGGATGTGCAGCTCCAAGGGGGTATATTAACCCCTTGGGATGCTGTCGTTGAAGCAAGGGAAAGAAAACATTGGCACCCAAAGCCAAACCCCGTTACAAAATACTGCAAGGAAACATGCTGATTCCTATAGGATTTATTTCCACGCTCCCAAAATTTCCTTTCCTTCAGAAACCACATGTACTCAGCTCCCAAAAACAGGGGATTTTTGTACCAAATATCCTCAATTCACAGTCAAAAAATGGCTATTTCAGCAAAACCCCCCGTTTCGGCGCAGCCGGCACCCGCTGAGCGCTCCCACCACTATTTCTGCATTTCCAAGTGCCCCAATATATACAGATTCCTTCTTTATACAGGTAATAATATACATCATATTTATATATATATATATTTATATATATATATAGATATTCACACGCAGACACACAGACACCTTCGGCCGAAGAGCTGGCACCTCCAAAGCCCGCAGGGAGGTTGCCGTTCCTGCCGTTAAAAACTCCCTTCTCCCCATGCACAAAGCTGTTTTTTGGGGGGGAAAAAGCCCATTTTTCTTTTTTTTTCCTCCTTAAAAAAAAAAAAAAGAAAAAAAGAAAAAAAGAAAGGGTGATGCACCCAGGGCAGGACCCCCCCCGGCAGCTTTTGGGTGGCTTTTTGAGGTAGGTGCCGGGTGGGTCGGAAGGGGTCCCAGGGTGCTATAGCATTAATGGGACCTGCCAGATGAGCAGGGTGCTGTCGGCATCGCTGCCCCGGCGTGGCGATTCGGCATTGAAGTTACGGTAACCCCGACCTCCCGAAACGATGGCCACCGAGGAGATCTCCTTGCGTGGGGTGTCACGGGCGCAGGGTCGGCTCCGCACCCAGACGTCAGGGTCGTCGGCCATCTCGTAGATGGAGCCGTCCTCCTCGGTGTGTGCCGGCGTGCCGCCGATTGGCGCTTCCCGCACCGACAGCAGCTGCCCGGGGAGGTGGGAGGTGGATCGGAGGCGATATTGTAATAAAATCCCTTTTTTTCTCATTTCCCGAGGTGGGGGGCCATCCAGTTCAGGGGCTTTCTCTTCCTCACCCTCCTCGTCCTCCTCCTGGTCACCCTTCAGTACATCAGGTGCCAGGGTGCTCAACGCCACTGCCAAAAACTCCACGGGGCCACCGTGCCCGTTGAGGGACACGATGCCTTTTCCTGCCAAAAAAAAAAAAAAAAAAAAAGAGGGGTTTTACTAAAAACAAGCCCCAAAATAAGATTGCATCCACGTAGGGAGGGGTTTTTCAGGTGCTCACCAGTGATTTTGGGGATGCCCTCCAAGCGGGGCACGGGCAGCAGCACGATGATGCCCTGGTCGGTGCCCACCCAGAGCGAACCCTGGCAGATAAGGAGGCTGGTGACACGGACGTGTTTTTGACCTGCGAGAGAGGGGAAAAAAAAAAAAAAAAAAAAAAAAAACAGGGAGGGAGGAATTTGCAGCAGCATCTTCCCAGATAACCCATCACCAGTGGATTTTTTTTATGGGGAACACACTCCAGAGCCCCAAAACCAAGCAGCCCCTTTGCACGAAGGTCTCCAGCCCAGGGAGAATGCTACAAATATAAATAAATAAAAAGAGGAGGGGGAAAAAAAAAAAAAAAAAAAAGAGTGAGACTTCTAATGGCAAATGAATATTTTATCGCCGGGACTTAGCGCTGCACGACGTCGGACTCAGCGAAGCAATATATCTGCGGAGATGCAACTCTGGTTTCTCCGGGAGGACTTTATTAATGACCTGTCGAGTTAAAAAGGATGAGAGAGCGCGAGTTCAAAAACGCATTAATACCCAACGCTCACTCGCCCAGGAAGAAAAGGAAGTGATAAATATTTTAACATGCCCTATAAAAAAAAAAAAAAAAAGAAAAAGCTACTTACACGAGTATCGTGCTTATAACTAATTACACAATTATGTCGCTCTGTAGCTGGAACAAGGGGGGAGACAACCTTGCAAGCCCAGAGTAGCTAAGAGATGGATGGGTGGACACGGCTGGGAGATGGTGCTGGACGGTAAGCTGGGGAAAAAAGGGGTTCACAGGGCAATGGCAGTGGGGTGCATGCAGGGATGCATGCATGGGGATGCACATGGGTGCAAGGATGCACACAGTGCAAAGACGGGGTGCATGGATGCATGCAAGGATGCACGGGTGCAAGGGACGGAGTGCAAGGATGCACGGGTGCAAGGGACGGAGTGCAAGGATGCACACACACATGCAAAGATGGGATGCAGGGATGGGGTGAGTGGATGCACACACATGTGCAAGGGTGGGGTGCACAGGTGAGGCGCATGATTGGGAGCACAGGTGCAAAGATGGGGTGCATGAATGCACGCAGGGGTGCAAAGATGGGATGCGTGCATCATGCATGGGTGCAAAGATGCCACCAGCTCCGGCTCTGCAGTCAGTGAGGAGAGACCCAAGCTCAAACCTTTACACCATTAACCAGATAAATTCCTCACCCAGTTTCTCTGCAAACCAGCACAGCCATAAAGCAAAGCAACACGTCTATGGGGTGATGCCCCACCTTGCCCATTAATTGCAATTAAGAGCCAGGGGGAAAAGGGAGCTCACCTGGGAGGACGAAGGTGGTCCTAGTGGCAATGTTGATCTCCTGCAGGTGCTCCAGTGTCTCCGTGTGGAAAAGGCGGATGGAGGAGCCCGAGGAAAAGGCCATCCAGACCCCACTGCCCGCCTTGATCATGTGCGTGACACTGGCCTCCGCGTCCGGGTGGGCCTCGAAGGTTTGCTGCCAAAAGGGGAATTGCAAAAAGGAAATCAAAGGGTTGCTCCCTAAAATTGCTGCTAGCTTGGGCTCTCTCCGGGAGCTGTTTTAGGGCTGCAAAACTACATGGGGAGGGGATCAGAGTGATCTTGAGGTCCCATCCCTCCTCGCCAGCTCTGGCTTTGGCAGAGGACACTGAAACCAGCCCATCTCCAAACCCCTCTTGGGGCTTTTTTTTTTTTTTTTTTTTTTTTGAGTGATAACAGTCTTCCCAATTCTCCAGGTTTTGTTTTTTTCTTCTTTAAAAGAGTCATTTCCCAGACTAGATATATCTGCAAAATCCATCCCAAGATGGGACGAGACCTTCCTGCTTCCCTCCAACCCCCAAAATCAGTGATCAAAGGCTCAGCTCTGCTGCAAGAGCTATTTGGGGATTATGGACTGCTCCGTCTGCTTCCCAAGCTGCCTGCCGGAGCATTTCACTATCAGTCACAGGATGCAAACTGCAGGAAAAACACCTTTCTGCATCAAAAATTGCCCCTGCTGCAGATTTCCCGAAGTAAAACCTCATATTAATATGGAAGGATTAAATCACTGGGAGAAAAACCTGCACGCAGTGACTTTGCCTTCATTTCTCCTATGGCTTTGAAACCTTATATTTTTACTTCAAAATTTGATTTATATTAAAAAAAAAAAAAACAAACCAAAAAAAAACAAAAAGAGGACTTGGTATTGATCCCCTTCCTGGAGAGGACCAGCATAGAGCATCCCCCGCAAAAGCTCACACAAAATGGGGGTGGATAGAGACTTTGAGGTGATCTCTCCCTTGTTCCCCACCCCACATGGGATTTATTCCCTGATGGTTTATTCCCAAGTTGCCGATCCCATCCAGGCAGACTCAAGACCTTCCATCAAATACTATTTATACCATCCCCCAGCACCACCCCCCACTCCTATTTTTTTTCCTCCCCCATCACTTTTCTTCTGCAAAAATTCCCACCCAGCTCCTGTCATAAATAAAATCAGAGACTGAAAACGAATCCAGTCCCCGATGCATTATTCATCTGCGGCACCGCCGTTAGGCTGGATTTACGACAGCTAATACATGCAAACTAAGTTTGGGCACTAAATGTGAAAATTAAAGGTTGAAGAAAGGGGTGGGTTTTTTAAAGAAAAAAGCAACTATTCAGCATTCCCTGTTTTATGCAGCTGCAGGAGATGTCTCAGTGTCCTCGTCCTGTGACCCAATGTCAGAGGGAAGGGACCCAAAAGGGATGAAAAGCAGCAAAAAGCAGCAATAAAAGGTTGGTTTGGGCATTGCACAGGCAGGGATGTGCCCGTGCACATGCATCCTTTGGGGCTCAAACCACTGTGACTCCCCCCTCCAAAAGCCACCGCTATGTCCCCCGTCCCCGTCCCGTGGATGCAGCACGGGGGGGTCCCGGTGACGGTCCCTACCTGGGCGCAGAGGCCGGTGGCATCGAGGACAGTGACTTGGTTGGCACAGCTGGCCCAGAGGGTCTCATCCAGTGTCAGGAGGGCTTGCACGGGACCGGTACCCACGGCCAGACGGGTGGGCTGCTCTGTCGGGTCCCACAGCCCTCCTAGAGCAGAGATGCCAGGATGGGGGCGGGCAGAGAGAAGATGCTCAGCAAAAAGAAAAAAGCATCTTTTGATGCAGCTGAAACCACCCTAAACAGCTGCTGGGGTCGGCTGTGAACCCCTCGTGTCCCCAGTGTCACCTTGGATGCCTCTGAGCATCTTAATGCCACAAACAAAAGGATGGGGGGAGCTCACACCCCCAGCTTCAACCCCGCAAAGCCCCTTTGCCCCCGTGCAAACAGGTTTTTTAGCAGCAAACAACTGGCCACCTGCAACACTGGGGCACGTTCCTTGCTGCAAAAGCCAAAAATTCCCCCTCCCCACCCCCCTTTTTTTTTTTTAATTTATTTGCTCTTGAAGCAACACTCCTGAGCCGATTCATCCAGGGCCAATCTGGAGTGTCTCTGTGAACAGCATCCAATCTGGATTTGGATGAATTCACCACCAGTGGTGGTTGAGCAGCTTCGATGGGTAATTGCTCTCCTTTTCTTATTTCCAACGCAATTTTTTTTAAAATAAAACCATAGAATCCGAGGGATAAAAGAGCCCTTTGGGCTCTCAGACCTCTACTCCCATCAGCAGGAGTTTGCAACGGAGCCGCCTCTCAGTAAATCCTAATTTTCACATAAAAATGAGCTATTTTGGGAAAGCTTTTTCCTTCCAAAAAGATGGGGATAAGATTAAAAACCCCACCCCGCAGCCATGCCAGCGGCTTGCTGCCTTCAACATGCATTTATGCAATCAAGATTAAATTAAAGCCACTTTATTAATTGGCTTGCACGGTTGCTATAAGGTGGGAAAGGGGATGCACAGCACCCCAAAATGCAATGTAAGTGCCTTTACTGGCTCCGGGTTGACTTGGGTGCTACTCGCTGCAGGTTATCTCAGAGCAAATGAGGGGTTTTGTCCAAAAATAGGCCAATGGAACACATTTTCTGAGGCTCTTTCCTACCCTCTAGCGATGAAGCAAAGGTATTTAACAGCCCAGGCGAGGAGTGCCCGAGGCGGAAGGCTCTCAGCAAGCTGCAGCCTTGGCCTGAGCTGGAGCCAGGGGAAAAAAACCAAAATCAAGCTAATAAAGGAGACGGTTTTTGCAGAGATGGGGTTTGGAGGGGGTCAGCTTGGTTTAAAGAACCAAAAAGGGGATTTTTTTTTTTGAAGCCAAAAGCTCTGAGTCCTTGTGCATCCCGGTGTCGGACCCTTCCTGCAGCCCCCGACCATAACCATCCTCTGAGCAAAACCTTTGCTGCGGTCCCAACCCCTCACCAGGACTGTTTTCCATACATTTTCCCCAAATCGAGCCCTTCTTGCATTCATTCTGGCAAAGCAAAATAGCATGTTTTCCCCATCTCTCCCTGGGCTGCAAGGGGAAGAATGAAATGGGGGGGGGAGAAAAATGGAGATTTACCACCATTTTAGCAGCCAGCACATCTCGCTGGTGTGAAGAACCTCTTGCTCCCTGTTTTTTAGGGTGTCCTACCAAAAACCCCATCCGAAAGAATGCACGGGGGTACCCTCACCGTTCCTCCTCGGGTAGGCGGCCACGGTCCCATCCTGCAACCCTGCAAACAGGTACTCGGGGCTGTGCCTCAAGCAGAGGACAGGTTGCATGCCTGGGCTTTTGCAGGTCAACAAGCACTGCGTCCCCGTGTCCACGCTGCCGTAGACTGCGATGCTGGGGAGGGAACAGGGAAGAGATGGGGAGATGCAAGAGATCATACTGGTCCTCATGGTTTGGTGCCGGTGATTGCACCCAAAGGATGGCTGCGGAAGATGCGGGCTCACCTGCCATCCCGTAACCCCAAGCACACGGTGGGATGCGGGGATGCTGGGGGCTGTTCGGTGGTCGCTCGGGGTTCCTGGGTGCCCGCCGGTTCCCCCTCACCCGCCTCGGGGATATACTCCATGCACAGCACCGGCGAAGCCACCGGGAAGGACTTGACCGTCCGCGGCACAGCGCGGTTGAGGGAGAAGATCTCCACCTGCCCCCCTGCGCCTTCCTGGCCCCCCCCAACCTGCGGGGACCAGAAAATGGGTGTTAGCACCAGCCGCGAGCACTGGAGAGGCGGTTTGCAGCCAGAGCGACGCAAACCTGGCAGGTTTTGCCCCGTTTTTGGGGCCGTTTTGCTCACCCAGAGGTAGCCCTGCGGCAGCGAGGTGCTGACGGCGGAGAAGCCCAGCAGCGAGGACTGCACGGGGTTGTGCACCGCGGCGCCGAGCTGGGGGAGAAACAGGGGTATGGGAGGGGTCCATAACACCCCCAAATTACCCCAATGCACGCAGGGTATCGGTGTATGCCCCAAAAATCAGGATCCAGCCCCAGCCCAGCTTGTATTTTCAATTTTCCAGGGTGGATCGCACTGATTTCTGCCTTTGCAACCACCTTGCCAGCCCATCCACCGTGGGATTTCTGCCTTTATTCCCCAAAATGATGGATGTAAAGGAGAAGGAGGTATTGGGGGCGTTGGAGAAGAGGTTGGCCATTGCCCTTACCTGCAGATCAAGGGCTTTGGAGGAGAAGGCAGGCATGTGGCAGGAGAGGATGGGGCACCAGAAAGGAGCTTTGCTCTTCTTGTCTTCGTCGGGACAGAGCCAGCCCGGCTGGTTCTCCTCCCCTGCGGTAAGTAGAGGAGATCAAGGATGGCCAAGACACCCCCCAGCATCCTCCCCCTCCCCAATGGGACCCCAAAATTAGTAATTTGAGGTGCAGGGCTCTCATCTCCAACCCCAAACCACCATCATCTGTGGACCTGGGGTACATCTCACCCCTTTCCTCCAAACTATTGCACCCCACCACAGTCTGCAGCCAAGCAACTGCCTCAAGCAGTGGCAAAAGAAGCCTCAAAAAGAGAGATTATATATATATATATAAAAAGGGGGAAAAAATACACCCTATTGTGTTTCTTCACATTAGGCTTTAATGTGTTTTCATTTGTAACTCATGAACTCATGGATACAGGATTATCCCCTAGGCATCCCAGATGAAAAAAAAAAAAAAAACAACCAAAAAAACCCAACAAACCCACACACAAAAAACCCAAACACATAAACTGTTAAAAACAAGAGAATCAAAAATCATTCCAGCCCAGGGGGATCTGAACACTCAAACAGGATTTCAAATGATTTTTTTTTTCTTCCATTAAACAACAACTATTTTTTTTGCTGTAGTGGCTGGTGGAGTTGAATAGGGATAGAGATAGGGAAGCGGCAGGAGGAACAGCTCCTCCCTTACTTATTCATCCCATTTTGCAGAAAAAGGGTCAGCCCCAACACCATCAGCATGAGAGCCAACAGAATCCCATCACCACACGACGCCATCCTGGAGATGCCACCCAAGAGCAGCAAGATGCAAAGC
This sequence comes from Haliaeetus leucocephalus, assembly GCF_000737465.1. Lineage (NCBI taxonomy): Eukaryota > Metazoa > Chordata > Aves > Accipitriformes > Accipitridae > Haliaeetus > Haliaeetus leucocephalus. Next base: position 1,842,268 of record NW_010972992.1, on the reverse strand, counting down.
ATTTGGAGCCAGAATTACCAATTCCCATCATTTGCAGTGTGCAAACCCCCAAAATGTTCTCCATCACCTTGCTCCAAATTTTTTCCCCCTGCCCCATTTCACGTCGGGATGCTCGGGGTGAAGCAAACCCCGCTTCTGCTCCCAAATTTGGCTTTTTGAAGCAAGGGTGATGGCAAGCAACATGCCGTGGGGCTACTCACGCAGTCCTATCTTGGCCAAGTGCAGGCGGTTCACCCAGGAGATCTTGCTCAGGGGGTTTGGAGTGATGAAGACCACCATGACGCTGATGGGGCGGCCAGACCTGTGTAGAGAAAGCATCACCAGGTCCATCTTCAGTCTCCTCCTCCCCAGGGTGGGAAGAGTCCACCCATGATCCACAGACTCACTTGTCTGGCTTCCCAGGCAGCAGGAGACGGAGGCGGCACTTGTTGGCAGAGTGGATCTCCTCTTCCTTCACCTTCATCATCCTCTGCAGGGCCAAGCACCAGTCCTGGGCCACTGTCATGTTCAGGTTCTGGAGGAAAAGTCATAAATCATGGAAGCGCCTCCAAAACAAGCCTGAATCATCCCCGAATTTCATCTGTGGGGGTCTGGAGGACAAGGTGTCCAGCATTCCCTGAGGAACTGCATGGTTCTTGCAAAGCGCCGAAGCTTGGTTCTACCCAAATCATGAGTTTGACCATGTTTTGGCACATAGATACCTGGTAGGTGCCATGCAACGTGCTGATGAGAAGGGTGATCTGCTCCACCACCGCCAGGTCCTTCTGCAGGTCCTGCAGCTCCTGGAAGAGCCGTGGTGGCCCCAGGTAGACTTTATCTTGGGTGGAGAAATGGAGAAATGAGATCCATGGAGGATGCTCCACCCCACCCCACCGAAACCAGCCCAACACCGGATCAAGGGATGGGTGCTCACTGTGCGAAGCCTGCCCAGCCGGCGCGTGCTTCTTGGCACCAGCGTTGTGGATGACGACGTTGTCTTTGTCATAGGCACCGCTCTCCTGCCCCACCTCCACCACCTGCACCTGCGGGAGGGCCGTGCTCCACTTCACCACATATTTGGGACCGAGGGGCACCAGGCTGCTAATTTCCAGCTGGCCTCTGCCAAGGAAGGATGCAAACAACAAATAAACAAACAAACCAGCAGGCACCGTGGCTCACCCTGCAAGCCCTTGCAAAATGCATTTTGCAAGCCAAGCCCCATTTGCAACCCCACACCATGCACTGGTGCATGCCTGCACCCCCAAATGTGGGGCACACAACCACAGCAGACCACGCTCGGCACCTACCCTGGGTTCACTGGCCTGGAAGAGGGGAAAAATGATTAATAAAGAGGTATGATGGGGAATTCAAGGAAGGTTTTCCTCTTTGCAGCATCAACCTCTACCAAGCCCTGAGGTCCCAGTGGGCTCCCGGACCCTACACCAGCTCCAGGACCCCACAGCACCAGGGGATGGAGGCTTTGCATGGAGGTATGCCAAAAGTGGGGGGCAAAGCAACCCCAGACCAGGTGGGTTCCCCCTCTGAAAGAACGTGAGGTGGTTTTAAAAGTCATTGGGGTAGATCTAGCAAAACCCACTAAGCCCAAAAATTGAGGTGGGGAAGGGGGAAGGTTGCTATGTTGGTGCTTTACAAAGTGATTTTGGGGACTGGGGCCATCAGCACATACTTGAAGTTGATGTTGGCGCACACCAGCATGTCGTTGAGCAGGAAAACCTTCCGCTCCTTCGACTTGATGAGCTGCCCCCGGTCGCCGTACACTGTCTCCGTCAATGTCTCACAGAGCAGGAGCTGCCGCTGCCCTGAGCTCAGCAGCTGCAAAGGGGATGGAGCAGGTGGGGGGGGCTCAGCCTGGGGGCTCTTGCAAGCCTCCTGCCCCCAAATTTAGGTTGCTTTTCCCTTATTGCAAGGATTTTCCTCCAACCGGGAGCATGCACGGCCCCGAGTTCTGCAGAGACGGCTGTGCAACATGCTCCAAGGCTGCACGATGCAAAAACCCTTTGCACCCTACATGTCCAACCACCAAGAAAGCAGAGCCTTGAAAAACGAACATGGGCCTTTTTGCAGCCCCTTTTGGGTCTCTCTTCATCCCCTGGCCCTAAATCCTGATCCCAGGGCTGAGCTGGCATGTGCTTCGCTGCAGTTTTTGCCACCACGGCCATCCCCAGCCCAGGATGTGTCGCAAGAGCTTCATTTAGGGTTTGAGGGGTTTTTTTTTCCCCACCAACGGTTGCAAAATCAGGCAGATGAGACAAAGCAGCTTGTCCTTGCTTTTCACTGGAGGGGAATTTCCCTGTGCCAGCCTCAAAATTTTGCTTTTGCTCTACGTCCTTTCAGAGAAAACAGGGATCGTGGCTTCCCGAAACCCCCGATGCTGAGAGGAAGGTGGAAGCTGCAAAGCTCAACCACCAGCTCCAAAACCCACCCATCATGAGGATGAGGAGGTGAGGTTGAAGGACCCACCTTGTTGAGGCTGCTGCGGTCGCTGATGCTCTTGCTGAGCTGCTGGATTTCGGCGACTTGGTCGGCCAAGCGCTTCTGCTCGTTGAGTTTCTCTGCCAACGTCTCCAGCTCGGTGAGGGCCAGCTGGAGGGACAGGCGGTCCGCATGGCCCTTTGGGGTGTTTTTCAGCATGTCCTGGAGCAGGGAAAGGATGGGGGATAAAAGCCACCCCGGAAAAATCAGCCCCATTGGGGGATGCTACGACTGGAAGCGCTTTTGGCCCATCCAAAATCAAAGCTTGGAAGATGATCCTTGGGATGGTCCCCAAAACTGCAACCAAGCTGCCAACCCAAAAATGTGTCCCTTGCAAAACCCTTTCCCAAAGCACCCAGGCTGCAAAAAATAGGGTGCAAAGCAAGGTGGGTGCAGGCATCCCTTGCCCTTACCTGCAGGAGCAGGATGAACTGGGGGAACCTCTGGATGGGTTTCACCATCAGCCCGTAGAGCGTGACCCGGTCAGCACTGGCCATCTGCCTCTTCTGCGGGGAGGAAAAAAAAAAAAGGGGGGGGGGCAAAAAAAAAAAGAGGCGTTTTCACCCATAATGGTGACCAGCAGCACCCTGCACCCACGTTTGGGTCCTACTGACCTTGAGGAAGTCAAGGAAGGCGGGTTTGGTGAGACAAGCCTTCTTGATAAGGGACATGGCAGTGGTGAAGTTGTTGACGTAGTCGCTGTAGACGTCCAGTACCATGGACTTAGAGAACTGGGGAGAGGGCAGAAGGAGAGCTGCAATGCTGTGGGGCTCCCCCAAAAAGGGGGGTCGGCAAAGCATGGGGGTGCTGGTGTATTTTTGGGGTGATGCTGAGGACGCTGGTTGTACCCCAGGTTGGGGCTGCATCACTTAAATCCTCCAACCCCTCCCCGCTACCATTGAGAGGGGTCCAGAGGGAGGTTTGGCAGCAGTCCCCTGACTTTTCCTCCTACCGAGGCCACAAAAAGGTCCCCGATCTTCTCCGCCGAGTCCCACTCGGCCACGCGGGAGGCGAGGGCGATCTGGAACATGGAGTGGCACTGCAGGATCTCCTTCAGACGAAAAAACACCACCTGGCACTTCCTAGCGCTCAGCACCTTTGGCTCCATCTCCATCAGCGGGTTCCTGTAATCCTGCGGGAGATGCCAGTGCATCAGAATCCCAGCATCCTTGCGTTCCCCACTGCCCCGAGCCCCCCCTCCCAAAAACGGGGGGTCTCCCACCTGCAGGATGCGTTTCAGGGAGTCCACGTAGCTCCGCTCACTCTGCACGATGGAGCCTAGGATGTGCCGCCGTACCACCTGCAAACGATGCTGGGGCTCAGCCGTGGTCCCCCCAAAACCCCAAATAACGGGATGTGGGGGGGGGGCAGGCAACAGCGTGCTGCAGAAGTGCTGACGCGACAGCATCGCTTTCTGCTGACTCGCCTTTTCCTCGGTTGCTCAATCACGGGACCAAGGGGAAGCCGTGCCCCCCACCAACCACCCCCACGCCCCCCCCGAATCCCCAACCCACCCCACACCAACCTGCTGTGGGCTCAGCCCCTCGGGCATGGGGCCCAGCTCTGGTGGCGGATGCTTCATGTCGGAGACGGTGACCTCCAGGAAACCCGTGTCCTCCTCCTCCGAGTCTCCTGCAAGGAAAAAAAACCCACAACCAAATGCCAAAAAAACCCCAATTTTAGACTTTTGGGGGTCTAAAGAAGAGCCCGGACTCCCATCAGCTACTTGGCTGCGGATGTGTTTGGGTTTGGAGCTGTGAGCAGAGATGGACCCCAGCGTCCTCCCAGCATCGCGTGTCCCTCCCCGAGCCCCGGCCACTGTCACCGGACACCAGCATGAGTCAGGCTGCGAGCAGGGACCGAGCCAGCTCCCTGCAGGGAGGGGACAAAAAGTGTCCCTGTCCCCAAAAAGCCACCCTGGTTGGGGGAAAAGCCCCCCGTCCCTGCTCCAAGGGTGGGTGCGAGCAGGGAAAACGGGGACAAAAGAAGCCAAAAGCAGCGTGCCAAAGAAAATGGGGACGGTGAGAGGCGAACGCCCGCTGGCCGGAGACGGGGATCTCTTACCCGAGGCTGAAGCAGCTGAGGAGGAGGAAGGCGAGCGAGCCAAGGCGGCATCGCGATGCGGGGACGGCCGCTTCTTCCACATGGCCGCAACGCCCCGCTACGGCCACCCCGGCCCCATCCCTATCGCCTATAAATAGCCGGTAACGGGGAGGACCGGCTGGGCTGGAGGGGAGGGCGCTGGCGGCTGGGTGACCTTTTTCCTTCCCTAATTTTGGCCGGGAAGCTCACCACCCTTGGCTGCCAGCTTCGTGAGCTCCTTCTCCCCATCTCCATGCCCTAAGGACGGGATGCTCTGCAGCACCCTTAGGACGGGATGCCCTCCAGCACCCCAGGGTTCCCCAAAAGCACTTAAGCCCCCACCCCGGCAAGGCTAAGCCGCACTGAGGACATGCAGCGAGGCTGGGACACACACGCCGGATCCTCCGGGCAGCCCTGGCCGAGCGGCGAGGCTGTCCACCAGGATCCTACCTCCCCCGTGATGCTCCAGGGAGACCCTTGAGCTCCAGCGGGCAGGCGGCTGCTTTTCCGCCTCCGCTGTCCTCCTCCTCCGCTCCCCATCCCCTACGTGACAGTGGAAGGGTTAGGAAAATGCCCCCCAAATTGGTATTTCAGGGCAAATCCTGCTCTGTGTCCAAGGGGGGCAGCCATGGGTGCTGGTGTGGTGGGGTCATTGTCCTGCTCCCAAAAGGACATGGGTGCTTGGAGCAAGGACTGAGCCAAACCAACTGAGCTTGCATGGGGATGCAAAGAGTGAAAAAAATTCAAACAAGAGCTTAAGATGCAGAAAATAAATCAGCAGAAAGAAAAGCTGAAAGCCATAAGGATTCATAATGATTTTTTTTTTTTAAATACTCTCAAAAAGGCTTTTTTTTGGCTCCCAAAAGCAAGGACTGGGGGTTGCCTGCTTACCTGGTGCTTCTTTCCGGTGCAGGAAGGTCACCTTTCTCATCACCGCGATCTTGGTCTTCTCCAAACCGTCCTTGGTGCCACTTTTGGCCGCTTTCATCAGTTGGGTCATCTGGGCAGGGGGACGAGAGGGACCGGGAAGTTCAAGGCAGCACCGGAACCCCATTTTGGGTCCAGATATAGAAGTGCCATCCCCTTGGGGACATCCCCTGTGAGCATCATCCCTCATTTTGGGTCTGGATGCAGTGGTGCCACCTCCTTAGGGACATCCCCTCTGAGCATCATCCCCCATTTTGGGTCCAGATAGAGCAGTGCCACCTCCTTGGGGAGGTCCCCTCCAAGCATTGTCCCCCATTTCGCATCTGGATGCAGCGGTGCCACCCCTCTGAGCACGATTCCTCAGTTTGGGTCCAGATACAGCACTGCCACCTCCTTGGGGACATCCCCTCCAAGCATCATCCCCCGTTTTGGGTCCAGATATGGCAGTGTCACCTCCTTGGGGACATCCCCTCTGAGCATCATCCCCCATTTTGCATCCGGATGCAGCGGTACCATCCCCTTGGGGACATCCCGTCCGAGCATCATCCCCCATTTTCCCGCAAAGCCCGACGGGGAGGAAGAGGAGGCCCGTGGCTGAGGAAGAAGGATGCTCCAGCATCTCTCCTCCCTCGGCAGGGACACGGCTGCCGGCAAGCAGGCGCGGGCAAAGCGGGAGCATGCAGCAAAAGCAAAGAGGAGGGAGGGAAGGGAGGCACGAGCACATCCATCCCCTCCTCGCGGCCGGGGTTTTGTGTGCGAGAGAGCAAAGGAGTGGGGGGACACCTCAAATCACAGCAGTTTTAGCCCAAGCTGACATCGGCGTTGCCTTCCCAGCCCAAACTGGCCATAAACTGCCAACCTGGATGGTTTGGGACTGGGAAAGGCTTTGCACTAAGTTTCTACACCTCCCAAGAATCTCCTTCCCCACCTGATTTCCACCCCGTATCAGGGGAAAAACCTTCTCAATCCATCTATCCCACGGGCAACCTCGCTTCGTCCAAACGCCCCTTAAAAAAAAACAAACACCCAAAAAGCAAATGGTTTGGGCAGCTGGAGGGTGGGGAGCTGCAAGACAGATGGACATGAGAGGCAGCTTTGCAGTACTTAACTCAATTTTTTTTCCTCTTTTGGGGGATAAAATGGGATGAATTCAGCCTGGATAAATTCCGGGAGGGTTCCACCCCCCCGCCCCAACCTGGGGAAATTTGGGGGACAAGGGACGGAGGAGTGACAGTACCTTCCAATCGTACTTCTGCTTCAGCTCCTGCATGTCTCTCCCCCCAACTCTTAAAGCCAGGATGTCCCTCTTAGTCCTGGCGTATCTCTCCTTTAGTCTATTCAGGTCTGGAGAAAGCTGAGCCCAAAGCAAACCAGGCGGGAGGAGAAGGCAGAGGAGGCGAGAGAAGGCAGAGAAGAGATCCAGGTAAGCAGCCAAAAAAAAAAAAAAACCCAACCACAAAAGAGGAGGAGAAATCATCCCAAAGCAGCACGGTACAGGCAGCATCTTCCCAAAAATCTGGCATTGCTCGAGCAGGGAGGGGAGCAAGCACAGGGAAAGGCAGCAGCCACGCTCCAGCAATGCCGAAATGCAAAAGGAAAGGGGAAAAATTAAAAAAAAAAGGGGGAAGGAAGAAAAAAGAAAGAAATGAAACCCCTGAAGTTTCGGGCTGGCTTTGCACTGGGTGACCCCGGGAACCACAGCATCCTCTGCTTCACCATCTGCAGAAGCAGCTGGGCTCAATGCTCTGGTGCCATTATACAAGCAAACCCAGAGGGGAAAAAAAAAAAAGGAAAATAATAATTAAAAAAATAAATTCAAGAGTTACCTTGGGCTGGAAGGATGCCCGCTGCTTGGCCGGCTCGGCCTCTGGCTTCGTTTCCTCGCCTGAATCCTCACTGTAGCTCTCGAACTCGCTGGAGCTCCAGCCCAAATCTTCGCCCGCCCGTGGCCCCTCGCCGCGCTGCACCTCCTCGTAGATCAGGCTCCGCTCTGTCCCCGGGCCTGGAAAGCAAAAACCAGCTCCTTTTCCTTCCAGGAATGTAATTTCCCCTCCCCAGGGACCCCCAGGAGATGCCCCAAATCCACAGGGTCTAACAACCCCTCTGGGAACACCTCTGCCTTCATCCCTCCCGATTCCCAGTGGTTTTCCTAGGGTTATCCCCCTCTGCACCCTCTTCTGGGATGCGCTTCTCCCTCTTGGAGGGTGCCTCGGTTTGCCTGGCTGGAAAATGGGCTTGTGGTCCCTGGGGAAGCAGAGGGGGAAGGTCTGTCCCTACCGTCCTGCTCGGCATCAAGCGTTTCACAGGGGACATCATCGTAGATCACATCATCCTCCACCACCGGGAACTCAAAACGCTCACCTTTGGGGGGACAAAACCCCCCAACAGGGACTCAAGTCAGCACCCGAGGATCAAGTCAGGATGGAAAAATCCTTCCCAAGCCTCAGCAGTGTTTGTTTTATTTTTGCCCGGCTTTTTAACCCACCTTGGCAACTGCTTTTCCTCTTCCAGGTCTGGGCACCGATGTGGGGGTCTCCACCAGCCTCCCCATTGCTCACCCCCACTGGCAGCCTGCAGGGAAGGGGGTCAGGGAGCACCCCAGAGTGCAACCCACTCCCTGAGATTGGGTGCAAATCCCCTGGGATTGGGTCCACCCAAGTCCCTCATCCCCCTCATCACCCTTGTTCCTATTACAAGGGTTCACAAGCACAGAATAAAGCTTGTATTCGTGTGTGTGTGTCCCTCATGCATGTCTGCTTCTTCAGGGATTTGGGGGGTCCCAGGTTTTAGGGTCATGATGGTTTTTGTTTTTTAAGTGGGTCCAGGCAACCCGCATGGGGTTGATGCAAAAAAAACCAAAATGGCTTTTTTAGCCTCGGTCCTCATGGTGCTGCAGGGCGGGAGGATGCATCAGCATCAGGGAGCATGGAGAGAGGGTCCCCATCCCTGGTTGGGGTCCTGCCTCTCTCGCTGCACCCTGTGCATGCTCCGGTGGGGGAGACAAGCTCTCCTTGCAGCCAAATTTGCATCTTTTCCCCCTAAATCTGCAGCTGGGGTGAACACCAGCCCCCTTTGAACACCCATCCCAGGGGGTTTTCTCCCTCAACTCCTCAGTTGAGGGCTGGAGGAAGCCCCCACCGCCCAGTTAACCATAGACCCCCAATGGTACCCAAAGCCCCCACAGATCCCCAGGGCTGCAGGGTGCACCCCAAAACCCTGGGGCTCTCCTGCTTGCAGCCCCTTTCGCAAGCAATGGGGAGAAGTTGGGGAAACTGAGGCACGGCACCAGGCTGTGACATGTCAAACAGGGAGGACAAACCCCAAAGTTGTGCTTTCTCCTAAAAAGGCACTCACCCCTCACCCCCCAAAATCCCCCCAAAACCCCACGTACCCTTCCTGGGTCTCCGGCACCAGCCCGTCTGCAGAGAGGAAAAGCAAAGAGAAATGGCGTTGGCACCCAGGCTTGCAGCGGTGCCACCCTCGGCACCCAAAGGGGACACGGTGGGGACATCGGAGACACTGAGAACCCCCCGTGCTCCTCACCAACGCCAGAGCTGGCAGCACGCCGTCTGCGAGGGGGTGCCCGGAGGACAGCTTCGCCGCTCGGCTCGGCCGCTGAGTCCTCTTCCTCCTCCTCCTCTTCCTCGCTGTCGTCAAAGTCAAAGGCTTCGCCGAGGTCCTCCTCCCCGTGGGGCAGGGGGCTGGGGGTCTCCAGGGCGAGATGGTCACCTGCGAGCAGAAACCCCGTCACTTGGTGTCCTCTCATGGTGCTGCTGTACCTCAGCAGGGATGGAGGGATGCAGGGACCAGGGGACAGAGGGGACAGTAGAGAGCATCACCCCTCAAAAACTGCAAGAACCAACAGCCCTTCGCTTTTTCACAACCCCAGAAGGCTCCGATGGGGATATGTAGGATGCCCCTGGGTGACGGGCCCCCCACTTTCTGCCCAAAGCTGGGTGTCCCCGTCATCCTCCCCCCAAAAAAAAACCCAGCTCCAGTGGGCTGACAGTACCTACTGCAGGGTGGGGGGGCAGCTCAGACGAAGCCATGGTGCGGGGGGTCCAGATGCTCTGCCTGGGCCCTTCCCCAAGGCTTTCCTGTGGGAGAGGAGGAGAAATGGGTTGAGAGGGGAGATCAGGCCCCCCAAATCCATCCCCAGGAGAGGAGGCGACGTGGGGAGAGACCAGGTGGGATGCATCCAGCTCCGGCTGCTGCAAAACCTTGTGAGGAAGCAGAAAAGCTGCTCCCAGGTCCCAGTTTGCACATCAAATCCAGCTCGTGCATGGTAAATCCACCCCATGCACAGCAAATTTATCCCATGCACGGCAAATCCAGCTCCGAGTATCAAGCTTGAAGGTCTCGGAGGGCGGGAAGCGCCAAGCATCCTCCTTGCGATCGATGGCTCATCCGCTCCGGTAACCAGAGACGCCCGGCACGACGCCTTGAAAGGTCGCCAAGAGGAAGAGGAAGGAGGGAGCGGGGACCCCCCATGCCCAAGGGACGATGCAAGGGAGAGAAACGACATCCGAGAGGCTGCAAAGAGCAAAACGGGGCCAAACTCTACTAATTTGGTCCTGCTGGAAGCAGCAGCCGATGCATGACGGATGCCACCACCCTGCTCCAAAGAGCCATGACCCTTCCCCCCCCCCCGCAACCATTTCTCCCTCGCCTGGACCCTCATTTCCCCTCGGACGGGGATACAGGGGACACACAGACCCAGGATGATCCCAAAAAAGGGGATCTACTTATTCCCCCTGTACCAAAACCCTTTCGAGCTGCAGCGCAGTGTGGGTGCAATTGCCCCACGTGGGTTTGTAGCAAGCCATACAGCTCCAGGGCCACATATATATATATATATATATATGTAGGTAGGTAGGTCTAGAGCACAGCAGGAGGGAGCTGAGGTCTGGGATCACCTCCCAAATTTGCATTTACCCCTGGAAAATGAGCTATAAACCCCTCGCAATTGCAGCACGTGCACAGGCTGATGGTACAACCCCAGCAGGCTGCAAAGTATCAGCAACCCCAACCCCATCCTGCTGCAAAACCCCCCCAAAGCATTGAGCTAAAACCCATCTGACCCTTTCCCAGCCATAAAAAAAAAAAAAAATAAACCTCTTCTTCCCCTCCTTGACCTGCGTTACCGCCGCAAATATCCTCTTCCAGCCACTTTTGCAATAAGCCCGTTGCCTCCATAAACACATTTATAGAGATTTATTTGGGAGGAGGACTTGGGGACGCTTATTTTACCTCCTTGAACTCTTTTGCTGGCCCTCGAAACAGAAAGCGGTTGGCAGCCAAGGCTGCTCTCATATGTCACCTAATCTGCTTCACATTAGCGTGGGAGCAGGCGATTCCCTTCTCTCCCCCTTTTCGCAAGCTCCAGGTTTTATCCCTACGGATGCGATGCCAACCAAGCCATAAATCCACGATAAACCGGCCCCACCGGGAGACGTGACGGAGCTGAGGACCACAAGGGGGGCGGGGGGGGGGAAAGCCATATTCTTGCAGTGATGTCTTCAAAAAAAAAAAAAGCTATGCAAGGTAGAAAATAATAACACCTGGGTAAAATAAACCCAGCAAAGCGATGCCGATGGTTTTATCCAGAAACCAGTTTGCTCGCTGGTTTGCTTCGCTCTTCCAGTAATCTGATGGCTTCTGCATCCGGAGAGGGGAGCGGGAAGACGATGCACAGCCAGGCCCTGTGGCTCGGTCCCGATTTTATCCCGCTAGCGGGGCAGTAGAAGGTCACTTCCCATTTTGACAGTTGACATAAGCTCCCATCAGCCCGATTTGTCCCAGGGCTGGTTATTTTTCCGGCTGTAAGCACGTCTGCCGCCGAGGAGAATTACCAGCTCTCCAAAACAACCTGCTACGACCTTTAATTGGGTCTTGTTAAATTAAAAAGGAAAAAAAAAAAAGAAGGATTATTTTGCATAATTTTTCATAGCAAAACTGCTATCGGGGTAGGAGCATCCCACAGGATGGGGGGGAGGGAAAGCTGGTGGGGATGAGCTGCCCTACCAGGGAGATGCCCCCAAACCAGACCGGGACAGCAAAAACGGGATGTCGAATAATCCAAGAAGGATTTGGGGATGCAAAACAATCCAAGAAGGACGTAGCGATACGCTATCATCCTTGGAAATATGGATTTAAAGCCCACAGGAGCTGCTGCGTCCTCACCCTGCCGCCAGCATCACGAGCCCCGGTCCAGCCCCGTCTCCCTCCCAACCCGGGCGGGGAGGAAAAATAAATAGAGCTCGAGCTAAATAAAGGCAGAAAAGCAGGGCCATCTGCTAAACCCAGCCCGACCCTTTGCCTAGCAAGCTGGCAACTATTTGGCTTTATTTTGTTTATTTTTAGCCGCCGCGACAGAGCGACAGGTCCCAGCTGGCGGGGATGGCTGCCAGTCCCCAGGGGACCCGTCCCTGGTTAAAGCATCCTCCACCCCATCCTACCGACCCCCTTTTTTCTGAAATACAGGGGTTTGTAAAAAGAAAATGTAAAAAAAAAAAAAAATCCATAATATCACAGCAGGGATGCAGCTGGGATTTACGCCGGCATTCCCTCCTGCTCCTCTCTGCATCCCCACCATGTTAATCCCTCCTTATAAATAACCCCAGTGCTATTTATAAGGGATGGAGGAGTACAAATAAGAATTAGCTTCTGTCTCTCAAGAGTTTCCTCCGACTCCTTATTAATTCCTCCAGCCAACAGTCCTGCATCCCAGCTGTGGCTTCAAGGCTTATTTCACCACCTGGATGATTTTTCCACCCTCACCTTGGCCAAAAAATAGAATTAATTCAGATTATTTCCAGCATGTAGGACACCAGGGAGAGCAGCGTGGTCCCCAGAGGAAAGCAGGGATGTTTTCTTCCCCAGATCCCAGTCCCTTAAAATAATAATTTAAAAAAACCAGCAAATATTTGTTGCAAGGTAAGGGTTTTTTTCCAGCCCTAACTGGGTCTGTATAGCCCATTATCAATGTTTTAAGGGCCGAGTAGTTAATTTCCCAGTTTTCCAAGGAATTAATTGCTGAAGTTTGAAGGCGTCGATGTGGGAACGAGGGCTCCAGTGAAGAAAAATTATCCTGTGTCTTCAAAATTTCCCCAAATTGGGTGTTTTGAAGCAGTTGCAATTGGTGGAGGTGGCAATAAGGGGCGGCTCAGTGAGCGGTGGGAATGAAATGATAGCAAAAGAGGGGTTTTCCCCTAAAAGAAGCCAAAAGATGGACTTTTTTCCCAAAAAAATTTTAAAAAAAAGCATTTTCCCAGAAAAAAGCCAGAAGAGGGGTTCCCTCCCAAAAAAATTCCATGAAAATTCAAGATTCAAGGCAATTTTGTGATCATATTTTAAATCAACTCTTGCCAAAAGGCATCATCTTATAGGAAAGCTTTTCCTGAACACAGTGTTTCCCTCTTTCACCTCAGAAAGGCTCTTCTGGGCAAATATCCCACAAATATTCCAGCTAAAAACCCCAAGACCTGGAAAACTGCCGCCGTTTTCCTTTTTATTTTCCTTTTCAACATCGCCGACGAACCAGAAAAAATCCTTCCCTTGTCCAGCTCACGCCATGAGAAGTGCAAATGCAGGGGAAAAAAGGGGGGGGGAGGGGGGAATCAGTAAAAAAATCAGTTCAAAAAAATCAGAATTACAGCACTTAAAGAATTACAGCCTGTTTGCAAAGACTTCTAGCAGAGAGACCCAAAAAACAATGAAAAAGCCTTACTTATTGCCAAAACCCTTCCCAATTTGATGCTTATCCCAATCTCCACCTTTCAATGCTTTGCAAAGCAACTGCAAAGTTCACCCACTGCAAAACTATCCCGGAAAGGAATTTGAAGGGAGAAGAATTTGAATCAGAAATAACAACATTAAAAGCAAAAAAAATTGGGTTTTTTCCCTATTAGTATTCCCAGCTCGAAACTCCCAAGAATTTGGGGGCTTGCTTTATTGCAAAGCTCCAAATCAAAACCTTACCCACCCTTTGCAAGTGATTTTTTTCCCCCATCAGTTCTCTGGGGTCACCTTATTTTGGCTGAAAAGTGACTTAAAAATCAGCATCAGGTGGTGACACTGATGGATTCAAGATCACCCTCCACAATATTCTTATTTTCTCTCCTTGCTTTGCAAACACCTATTCAAGCACCCCATAAATACTGGTTTTTTTCCACCCTGCAGATGCATTATTTCACTTTTTTTTTTTTCTGGTATTTTGGGCAAAAGCTGCTCTTTGCAAGCCAGCATCTCACTAAAACACACTTAATTGAAAAAAAAACCCAAAAACCTGATGCAAACAGAGGGGAAAAAAATATTGCGGTGACTTCAGCCCCTTTGCAACCCTTGCAGCGTGCAATGCAACCTTGCACCCCAATGCAACCAATGTGTCTTGTGTCGTCCCCCCCCCCCCCAAAAAAAAATCACTGAAAGGGGGAAAATTGCCATTATTTGCTGTCAAAATGATCCTGGAGGAAGTTCTCACTTCCCCCTCCCTCGAAATTGCAGGTTCCCGCAGGTGCTGCAAATCCCAGCCGGGAAAACCCGGGAGGGATTTGCAACCGTCACAGAATTTGCAAGAAAACGGGGTGAAAAAGCCCAGGAATGGGTGCCAGAATAAGCTTGATGCACCAATGCCCACCTCCTCCCTCCCCATTGTTCCTTCTTTTTGCTTAGATATTTAAAAGAAATTAAAAATATACAAAATATATATATGTAACAAAAACCCCTATCGCTGGCAGCAGCAGGGAGGCAAAGGGCAACCTCCTCCCCCTGCAAGAGGATGTGATAACCTATAGATATGCATTATATGTATGTATATATATAAGGATTTATGGCAAGGAGGGGAGGGAAAAAGGGTTTTTGCTGACCTGGGAAGGCCGCGTCTCCTCCAGCTTTGTATCCGCATCGGCCGAGCAGGCCCCCGCCAGGGAGGCAACGTCAGGGAAAAAAAAAACCAAAACCCCAAACCTGACGGGGATGAAATCCCACCGTCACCCTCAATGGGGTGCCCAGGGTGGGTGACACCCAAGAGGCGCCCACCCCCCCACCCCAACACCCCCAGATCCCAGCGGCCAAGGGCTCGCTGCCGGATGGGAGCCGCGGTCCAGCGGCTGCACCGAGGGATGCCGGGATTTTGGGCAGCATCTCCCCCCCCTCCTCTTCTTCTTCCCAAGCAGCTCTGATTTACACCCCTGGTGATCCCAATCCTAATAAATAACCCCCCAGTAGGATTTGGCTCCCTGCTCGCCTTTTAACCCCCTGTATGCCGGGGCGACCTGTTAACCCTCTCGCTGCCGAGAGTGTTGCCCGTGAAAAAAAAAAAACAAAACCCACAGCACTGGATTTGCAGCAGGAGCTTCCAAAATTTCCAAGCAAAGAGGATTTTCTCCAGGATATTTTACATCCGAGCCACTGGTTGCGAGACCAGCAGTCCCAAAACGCAGCTCCACATCCCCATTCAAGGGTATTTCCCCCATGCCAGCTTTTCAGGCCCTAAACCCCCCCCAAAATACACTATACAACAACAAAAAAAAGACAAGTTAAAGCGGTGCAAGGACCCCACACGTGCATTTATTTAAATGCAATATCCTCGCTACAAAATGTACCAGTCTTACCTATTCCATCGGTGTTTGGGCCTGTGTTTTTCTTGCTGGGAAGTTTTCTGCCTCTGCCGGAGTGTTCCGTACCTGCCGGCACACCCCGGCTGCGGCCGCCCAGCCCTGCTGGAAAACACCCCTTGCAAACAAACTAAACAGCTGCCAGGTTTATTCCAGCTCAAAACCAGCCAAACAAGCCTGGCCAAAAAAAAAAAAAAAAATATATATATCTATCCCAGTGCCCTTCGGATGACTCACAGGCAGCTGAAAAAAACCCCACCTTTTCCTTTGGGTAATGGCCTTGCTGCCCTGCCAGGTATTGCTGCCCATGGAGGTGCTGAGCCCTACCAAGAAAACCACTCTGCAAGAGGGAACAGGACCCGAGCATCACGGTGGAGAGGACTTTATCCCCGTTGTCCCAATATTTGGAAGGGGAAGACCCTCCACAGCCCATTTGGGGCGGGGGGGGGGGGGGGGGGGGGGGGGGGGGGGGGTGTGCTGGGTAGCAGCAAAAGCATCTCAGCGACAGTCGGGGAAATTATTTTTCTGGTTTTTCAGATTGCATTTCAGTTGTGACTCAACCCTCCATTCCCCACCCCACAAACTTCACAGCAAGAACTCAAAGCCCTCCCAAAGGAGCGAGGGGCTCTTGCACCCCAAAACCAGCTCTGCAAAGGCCCCTGCAAAGAGAGAAGGGAGCAAAGAGCACCCAAAGCACCCAGCCCTTTGCAGGCTGCCTGCGTTCGCCTTTGCTCCAGCCAAGCAGAAACGCACCCGTGGGGTGCGCGTGGCACCCAGCAGAAAGATTCCGGTGCACCCACGGCGGGGGACTTTGGACCCGTAACCGGCTCTATATAGAACCGCCATACATCCGCGTGGATGTATAGGCACTAACCCTCCCGGTGAGTCAGCGCCGGCCGGTGATGACACCATGTGCCGGCACGGTTGGGTTGGCAAAGGGGGTGAGCTTGTGCATACCCTGAATTACACGCACGCAACCCCTCCACCGGCACCCAATGCACCCAGCAGCTATTTGCAAACCCCCTTGCAAGGGTGCACCAATGCACCCCGGTGTATAACCTCCCTGGCACCCATAGGGTGCCCCCAGCTCCAAAAAACTCACCCTGAGCTCAGCAAAAACAGGAGCAATGAGAGATTTGCTTGCTCGCGGCCGGCGTGTTGGCACCGGTGCGGTGCCCAGCGTGCCGGCAGCACTGACTCAGCCGGGGTTAGGTGCAGGCGTCAACAGGGCTGGGCCACCCTAGGGTGCTGGGAGCTGAAACAACCCCCCCCCCAATAAATAAATTAAAAACAAATTTAAGCCAAAAACAAATTTAAAGCAAAAACAAATTTAAAGCAAAAACAAATTTAAAGCAAAAACAAATACAAATTTAAAGCAAAATATATCACCCTGCACATCACCCGCTCTGCAAGCCAAGGGGGGTCCTGGCTGCAGCAACCAGCCAAGAGCCCCCCCCAGATCCCCCCCTACAAGGCACAGGGCTGCATTTTTGCAGCAGGACTGCAAACACCTGTAAGGGTTAAGGTTCTTCTCCAGCTCCTTGCTTGGAAGCAATTTCATGCACCTCCTGCTTGCATGCAGGGCAACCTCCAAAAAAAGTCCATCAACTCCAGCAACGTGGTTTTATTCACCCACAAAAGATCAAGGATGCTCAGTGCAGGATGGGGGGGTCACCCACCCGTGATCACAACAATTTAATCCTGTCTGCCAGAGGGATTTTTTTTTTTTTTTGGCATCAAGGGTCCAGACCTTCACCCCTCCAGGAAAGGACCCACAGGATATTTGAGCAAGCAAACAGCTTGCACCTATGCTCAGCCCTTAAATAAGCAGCCGCCTCCTTCTCTTGCAGCTTTGCTGATGGAGCCCAGCTGGCCTCATCCTGCACCACCCCTTGCAAGAGCCACCCACACCTAATTTCAAATGCAAATGCCAAGCAAAACCCTGCCCCAGCAAAAAAAAAAAAAAAAATTTAAAAAACCCCTCCCTGTGCCCATTTACACCCTCCCCATAAAGCTTGACAATACGTAATGGAACAGGAACTCAATAAACTTGTTTTCATGGGCATGAATGGAGACTTTTTCAAGGAACTTTAAATATTGGGGGTTTAAATATTTGTATAGGTGCACCGTGTGCTTGTATATGATACGGGGTAGAAGTGATGTGCGTGGAGGGAGGGGTTTTATTTAAATATAACCATGCCACGTGAATATATATATATATATATATGTATTTAGAGAGATGAATGTAATTGCGGTGATGGAGCCAGTCCGGGGATGCCCTCTGCTGGCATCCTCCCTGGGAAGGCTTTGGGACACCTTCTCCAAGAGGTGTCCCAACTTCTTCCAAGGTTTTTTGGGGGTTTTTTTTTGGAAAGACCTTGCAGGGAGGCACCAAAACCTGCTGTCCGTGGCATCACAAAGATGCTGGACCTCTTGGTGCACGGTGCAAGGATGCAAGAGAGCAGCTGGGCTGGTTTTGCTCGCTGGTCTCCCAATGGCAAACCCCTCAGAGGTGCCCAAAGCCACACACAGAAAGCGTGCAAGGTGGCAAGGCAAATGCATTCGGGTTTTTTTAGCTCATCCTTTGCTTCCTCCACATCTCCCAACCATGCAATTCCCAGCAAAACAGGGTTCTTGGCAGCAAATCCCTCCCGAGACTCCACCTGCCTGCAACGTCCCGCCGGTCGGAGGCAAGCCAGACCTTAAATTCCCTTCTCGCTTGCACTAAATGCTTGGGAAAATTCAATGTACACTTCACCCGGAGGACAAATCATCTCCCAGAGCATCAGCAACTTGCTTAAAAACTCCGGCGGTGCAACCGGGCTGCAAAAGGAGCATGAGAAGGGACTTGCATTTATTGCAGCAAATCTCCTGCCAGATGCACCAGCCGGTTTTTTGCTCCCTCGCTGCAGGCAGGGCATGCAAATGCTCCCGGCACCCGTTCCCACGCTGCACCCAAAACCACCCTCTCCCCGGGACGGGGTGATTTTTGCAGAGGGTCTTATTGCAAACCCCCTTTTCCAATTGCTACGGGTCCATCCCGAATCTCACCAGCCCCAGGGATACCCCAAATATCATTGGCCAGGGATGCAAACCCCATGGCCGGATCCAGGATTGGGGAAGGCGAAGCAAGGCCAAGGTTATCCAAGGTGAGTCGCTCCCCATCCCAGACGCCCTTGGGAATTAACAGGTAAGACCAGTTTTTTCCCTATCCCAGGAAAAACCAGTTTAACCCACGGCCTGATGCAACCTGCTGAGATCGCCTCGAAATCTTCCCATCCAGCCTGTAGAACCCAACGGGCTTTTTGGGGGAAAAAAATACATTTTTAGGGACAACTGGCCGGGTTCCAGCGCTGGCAGCATTTTAATTGCATTGTGTTGCTATCGGTACCGTGGAAAACCGTTAAATAAACCAAGTCCCACCCTGCACCTTGCTCCTGGAAGCGATACTTTAATTTTTCATTTTTACCAGAATTAGGGCAAAAAAAGCTGCAGAACAGTCCCCAAAATACCCCAAATTTTAAGGGAAAAATCTGCCGTTGATAGGGGCAAGCAGGTAAATGGGAGGGGAATTTGGCCCGGGCACTCGGGCTGCACGCCGAAACCCATCCCGGCAGCGAGGGGAATCATCACCGCCAAATTATTCCTCCTCAACAAAAGCCCTTTTAAACCCCCCGGGGTGCCCGTGTTTTTTTTTTTTTTTTTGGGGGGGGGTGCTGCTGGTTTGAGACGGCGGTGCCGCTTTGCGTCCTTTCCCGGGGGAGCGCATCGCGCCGTATTTTTCTCCATCCAACCTTTGATCTCCCAAATCCAGCCGGAGCAGCGGCGGGACGGGCCGTCCCAGTGCTGAGATGCTTCGTGGATGATTCAGTAAGTAATATACTAATTTTTTATCCTGTTTAAACCACCGAGGAGGTTCTTTTTCTTAAATAACACCAGGGTTTTGCCAGCGGTTCGGCGTTTCGTGGTGGTTTTTGCAAATGGTGCCCACTGAGCCTCCCGTGAGCCCAGGTCCCCAAATTGCAAATGCATCACATATTGCAAACGCATCGCAAATTGCAAATACGTCGCATGTTGTAATTGCATCGCAAATTGTAAATCCATCCTGTCCCGGTGCGCCTGGACGGGACGGCGCAGGGACAGCAAAAATGAAGCTCCTAAGGAGGGTCAAGGCAAATGCGCACATCTTCCCCTCCTGCAAAATTTCTCTTTGCAATAAAGGGAATTGTCCCCTGGTAAAAAAACTCCGCAATAAGGAGAGTAAGCGTGCCTTCCCTCCTGCAAAAATAAATCTCTTTTTTGGGGACAGAGTGTGTCTTCCCTCTGCAATTAAACTTGCTTTGCAAGAAGGGGAGCAGAACTTTGCTCCTGCAAAAATCTTGCTTTGCAGCAAAGGGAAGGAGAGCACCTTTCCAGTGCAAAAACTCTACACGATGAAGGCAACACGTGCGCTTATTTCTTTTGAAAACCCACTTTGCAATAAAGGCAATACATGCATTTATTTCTTGGGGGAAAACCCCCACCCCTTTGCAACAGGGGAGCGAGCGCATTTTGCTCTCGCAAAAAATAATTATCATTATTCTTTGCAAGAAGGTGGGCATTTTCCTTTGCAAAAACTTAAATCCCTTAGCAAGAAGGGGAGCGTGAGCATCACTGCTGCTGCAGAAGGGGAATCCCTTTGCTCTAATTCTTCGCTCTCACCCTCCCCGAGTCTTCCTGTCCTAAAGATGGAGCTGTGTGTGCCGAGCTGGACTTTTGCAGCCTCTTCCTCTGCAAAGCAGGCTGATTTTTTTTTTTTTTTTTTTTTTTTCCCTTTCCCTTTCCTGCCCATACATGTGTTTCTGTTTTGTATTGTAGCATTTGTTCTGGCGGCTCATATTTACATTTTAAGTGCATCTGGTGGGTGGGCGCTAAGGGAGGAAAGGGAAAAAAAAAAAAAAAGAAAAAAAAATTACCTCCTTTTTTCTGCAACAGGAAACACCACCAAAAATATTGCAAAGGCCCCGAGTTGTTGCTTTCTTTATGCTGCACCCTTC
>NW_010972992.1:1777894-1819399 GCF_000737465.1 Haliaeetus leucocephalus | reverse complement strand
TGTCCCCCCACGTCCCCAGTGTCCCCGATGTCCCCCCACGTCCCCAGGTCACTGATGGTTTCCCGGTTCCTTGCAGAAACTGGAGGGCTCCAAGTGCCGGGGGCAGCTCCTCATCTTCGGAGCCACCAACTGGGACTTGATCGGCCGCAAAGAAGTGCCTAAGCAGCAAGGTGAGGGGGGCTGGGGCTCCTGCAAAGCAAAATATGCTGCTTTTTTATGCATTTATACGTTAATTAATTTATTTCGGCTTATTTTTATGCATTTATATATTTTATTTCTTTAATTAATATTTTGGGGGTTTTTTTAAACCAGTTGCATGTTGTAATCTGGGATGCGGGGTGCGCTGGGTATCCTGCAAAGCAAACTAAACGCATTGCTTATTTTTTATGCCTTTATATTTAATTCATTTTTTCTGCTTATTTTTATGCATAAATATTTAACTAATTTTTAATGAATTAATATTTTTGGAGGGGGTTTTTTTACACTTGCGTAGCATAATCTGGGCCAGACCTTGGAGTGCGCTGGATCTCCTGCAAAGCAAAATAAACGCGCTGCTTACTTTTTATGCATTTATATTTAATTTTTTTTCTGCTTATTTTCTGCACCTTCATATTTAATTAAAATTTTTTATTAATTAATTTTTAAAATTTTTTTTTTAAATACAGTTGCATATCGTAATCTGGGCCAGAACTTGTGGGGGCCGCACAGGTACGGATGTCTCTCAGGTATTCAGGTGCGGAGCGTGGTTTCGGGACCCTGCGCTGCTCACAGCCTGCTCATCACCGCCGAGGGCAAGCTCTGGAGCTGGGGTGAGCGGTTTGGGGGAGGTACCCCCCTCAAAAAAAAAAAAAAAAAAAAGATCATGCCGCCATGCCAGGAGGTTTCGTCCTCCTGTTTTGCTGCGAAAAATCACAATTTTTGGCTAGGTCGCAATGAAAAAGGGCAATTGGGCCACGGGGACACGAAGCGGGTGGAAGCCCCGAAGCTCATCGAGGTGCTGGGGGGCGAAGCCATCGTGCTGGCAGCCTGCGGCCGTAACCACACTCTGGCACTTACAGGTATTGAGGGAGGGGAAAAAAACTCAAAATGGGCTGAAATCGGCCCATTTTGCCCCAAAAACGCCTTTTCTTTTTTTTTATTTTGATGTTGCAGAAAGCGGCTCGGTGTTCGCCTTCGGGGAGAATAAAATGGGGCAGCTGGGGCTGGGGAACCAGACGGACGCCGTGCCCAGCCCTACGCAGGTATCGCCATTCCCCTCCTGGGGTTTGGGTGCAAAACTGGCAGATATGGGGGTTTTTTTCTCATTGAAAAAAATTCCTAGAAGAGCTCAAACCCTTTAGGATGCAAGGACATCCCTCTTGGGGAGGGAGTCATTTCTGGCTGTGGTGGGAAAATAAATGGCAAGAGTTTAAAATAAAATGCAAGAATTTAAAATAAACGGCAAGAATGTCAAATAAAACCCAGGATTTGGGGATTTCCCCAGGGAAATTCAGCTTTTTGCCTTTTTTCTCGAGTTTTTGGTGGGGGCTTTTTTTTCAACCCCTTTTTCTGCTTCTCCTGCAGATCATGTACAACGGGCAGCCCATCACCAAACTGGCTTGCGGGGCCGAATTCAGCATGATCATGGATTGCAAAGGAAACCTCTACTCCTTCGGGTGCCCTGAGTACGGGCAGCTGGGTACGGTGCTGTTTTGGGGCGCTTTGCTAAAATTTTGCGCTATTGTGGGGTTGGGGAAAAAAACCCCGCCCTGCCTCAGTTTCCCCATCTGGGCAACTGAAGCATCGCTTGACCTCCAGCAAAAAGAGGGGGGTGGGAGCTGCAAATAACAAGGGGGTTGCAAGAGGAGAGGGGGTTTCTGCAGCTGGCTTGGAAATAATGGGGCGCAGGGAGGGGGGACACCCCGTTTTCATCCCGGCGCTTGTCGGCAGGGCATAATTCGGATGGGAAATTCATCGCCCGGGCGCAGCGGATAGAGTACGACTGCGAGCTGGTGCCGCGCCGTGTGGCCATCTTCATCGAGAAGACCAAAGATGGGCAGATCCTGCCCGTCCCCAACGTGGTGGTGCGGGACGTGGCGTGCGGGGCCAACCACACGGTACGCGTGAATATTTGCGGCACGCGTTAATTGCGAAAGATTTGCAGCATGCGTTTGAGGGGAAGCCTTTGCAGGAGCGTGTAAGGCTAAATGTTTGCAGGGTGTACGTAAGGATAAACGTTTGCAGGGCGCATTTAAGGCTAGAGAGTTTTAGCATGCGTTTTAGGATAAATGCAGCATGCACGTAAGGATAAAGTTTTGCAGCATGCACATAAGGAGAAATACTTGCAGTGTGCATTTAAGGATAGAGGTTTGCAGCGTGCATTTGAGGATCATGATTTGCAGTGTGCATATAAGGATAAGTATTTGTAGTATACATTTAAGGATAAAGTTTTGCCGTATGCACGTTAAGGATGAAGATTTGCAGCATGCATTTAAGGGTCGAGATTTGCAGCATGCATTTAAGGATAAAGTTTTGCAGCATGCATATAAGCAGAGAGGTTTGCAGTGTGCATTTATGGATAGAGATTTGCGTTGTGCATATAAGGATAAATACCTGCAGCGTGCGCTTTAGGATAGAGATTTGCAGCGTGCATATCAGGATAAATATTTGCAGTGTGCGTTTAAGGATGAATACATGCAGCGTGCATTTAAGGCTAAAGATTGGCGGAGTGCATTTAAGGACAGAGGTTTGGAGAGTGCATTTAAGGATAAATATTTGCAGGGTGCATTTAAGGACAGAAATTTGCAGAGTGCATTTAAGGATAAATAATTGCAGCGCGCATTTAGCATTTGCAATACTCGCTGCAATCGCTGCTGTTTATTGTGGCTGCGGCAGTTTTCCCTGCGCTGAACTGGTCAGGTCTCAGCTGCTCATGGTGTCGGGGGATATTTCTCCATTCCCAGCTCGTCCTGGACTCGCAGAAGCGCGTTTTCTCCTGGGGATTTGGGGGCTACGGGCGGCTGGGCCATGCCGAGCAGAAGGACGAGATGGTGCCGCGGCTGGTCAAGCTCTTCGACTTCCCGGGGCGCGGGGCGGCGCAGATCTACGCCGGCTACACGTGCTCCTTCGCCGTCAGCGAGACAGGTCGGGATTTGGGCGTTTTAAAGCAAAATCCGTCGTTATTTGGAGCGGTTTGGGGGATGCTCAGGGCATGCCGTAGTTTGACGGGCAATGTCGGGGCTTTGCAGGCGGCTTGTTTTTTTGGGGTGCCACCAACACCTCCCGGGAGTCCACCATGTACCCCAAAGCCGTGCAGGACCTCTGCGGCTGGAAAATCCGCAGCCTAGCCTGTGGGTAAGTCCAAGGACCTCTCCCCCCAGAAACCCCACCCTAATTTCTTGGGGTTTTGGGGTGCAGCCTCCTGCGGGGCAGCTCGGTGGGGGGGGCACAGGGTCACCCTGCCTTGCACCCCGCTGCAGGAAGAGCAGCATCATCGTGGCGGCAGATGAGAGCACCATCAGCTGGGGTCCCTCGCCCACCTTCGGGGAACTGGTAAGAAGGATTTACTGGGGACCCCCAACCCCTTGACACCCCAAAACCTCCCCCCCAGCCACTAGCGGGAGGGACCGGCTGCTTCCCACCCCCTCCACTGATTTTCCCCCCTCTCCATGGGATGCACTCGGCAGGGCTACGGGGACCACAAGCCCAAATCCTCAACAGCCGCCCAAGAGGTGAAGACCCTAGATGGGATCTACACGGAGCAGGTGAATGGGGGACCCCACCAGAGGATGCTGGAGGGAGGGCACGTGGACACCCACCCCCCCCGCCTTAAATAAATACAGCAGCTGAGGCTGTACACAACTCATCACACCCATGGGCTGCTGGAGGGAGGGCGTGTGGGGGCCCCCCCCTTAAATAAATGCAGTGGCTGAGGCTGTATACAACTCATCACACCCCATGGGATGCTCAAACACAGTCCCGGATAAAAGTAGGTGGGGGAAAAAGCAGAAGGGAACAAGGCGCGTGGGCCCGTGCCTCAGTTTCCCCACTTTGCCCTCATCCCAGGTGGCCATGGGCTATGCCCACTCGCTGGTGATCGCCCGCGACGAGACCGACACCGAAAAAGAGAAGCTCCGCAAGCTGCCCGAATACAACCCCCGCACCATCTGAGGGGCTCCCACCCAAACTGGGACCTGGGATCCCCCCCCCCAAAAACCCCGCTTTTCCAAGCCAGCCGCGGTTTTAACTACCTGTTCTCCCATTTCCAAAGCCTTGGGAGTTTTTATTCCCCCCCCTCCCCTGGCTTTTTGAGTTCCCGACCGTAGCAGGATCTTTTGGCACATCCAGGCTTATTTGGGGGGGGGGGGGTGTATTTTTTTAATTATTTTAATTTTATTTGTATTTTTCTGCATCACTTTTTATTATTTCCCCTTTTCCCAGCCGCAAATAACCCCAGCCATGGGCTTGGGGTAAAATTGGGGACCTGAAGAGTAGCTGCAAAACACCTCTTTTTCCCCGATATCCAATTTTTTGGCATTTTTCCCAAATACCCCCCACTTTGGGTGCTATAATTTTGGGGGGGGTTCCCCCCTCCTCCAGCATCCCTTTTCCCGGAGGGATTCAGGATATGGATGTCATCCCACATTCCCCAAGGGCCAAACCTATCCCCAGCATCATTTTGGGGTTCCCCTCCCCGCTATCGCAGCCCTCGCCCACCCCAGGGCGATCTCAGGTATGAAGAGGGGAGCCCTAAAGCATCGCGTAAGCTTTTTCTTGGAATTCTTCTTAATCTGTTTTAGTTACTATTAATTATTTCCACCTGGTATCAGCCCAAAGTCCCTCCTACAACGCTGTGCACTGTGCTGGAGAAACGAGGTGCCTTTTCGAGCAGAGCCCAGCTCTGCCTCCACGCAACCCAAGGGTGATTTTTTTAATTTTTATTTTGGAATTTGGAGGGTTTATTTTGAATTATTTTTTATTCTTTTTTTTAAAGTCCTTTCCGCTCTCCCCAACGGGTCGCACTGGGTGCTCGGGGGCGGCGTTCGCACCCGTTCGGGGAGTTTTGCAGTAAAAAAAGGGGGGGGGGGGGGGTTCATTTGCTTTGGGGTTGGGGGTTATTTTGGGGGTTTTTGGGGGTGTGTTAGAGATAAAATATCCAGGACAGGGAGAGCAGCTGGGCGGAAAAGTCAAATATTCCGCTTTTTTAGCAATATTAGGTTTTTTGGGGTTGTGGCACAAGTGGGTGCCGCGGCCCCAGTTAAACAGGGGGTGGAGAAATCACCAAAACCCCACTTTTACCTGCCCCAAAAGCATCATTTTGGTTCATCCTGCCCACCAGCAAAATAATTTGTAGCCTGATTAAACTTCTCCCCCCTCGGCCGCCCTGTTCCGGCCACGGGCAAGCGAAGGAGGAGGCTCAAGGAAAAAAAGAATCCTGAACCACGAGGATCTCAGAACAACTCGTCCTTTAGCAGAGGGTCCTGGGTTAGTGCTGTAATTGTCTTCTTCATGGTTTTTTTTTTATATTTCTTGGAGTAAATGTTTAAATAAACGACGTCATTGTGTACACCCCTCGCTCCGCTCGCTTTATCCACCCCTATTTTATTTCTTTTTAATTTAAATTTAATTAATTTAACCAAAGAGACATGTGCAGGGGATGCTTTTCCCTCCCCGTGATGCACGCCCAGCAGCCCCAAAAGCAAATCCACAGCCATTGGAGGGCACCATCCTGCTGCCGACAGCATCCTCCATCCCGAAATACCCCCCCACCCCCAACACTTCCCTTTAATATTTCACAAGCAGGGTGCAAACACGGGGCAATGCATGCATATCTGAGTATTAATGCATGCTTGTGTGGTTTTGTGCATGCAAGTGGATTTTTGCGCGTGCGTGGTTTTGTGCATGCACCTGTCTATAGGGGCATGCGTGCATGTTTTTCTGCATGCATGTGCCATGGGTTTGCATGCACGTGTATTTTTTTGCATGTCTATTTCTGTGCACACGTGCATGTGCGTTTTTCTGTGCATGTAGTTTTGTGCATGCGCATACATTTTTGTGCGTGCATATCTGCAGGCACACATAGCCTTGCGCGCGTGTGGTTTGGGGCATGCACACGTGTGTTTCTGCACATGCATTTTTGCACACCCATCACTGCAGCAAGACAGAGGACTGTATAACCCTACTCACTGCTTTTTTCCGCCCACCATTTAACCATTTTAATTTTAACTGCTGTGCTGGGACAGCAATGCCCATGTGCCGTACCACCAGAGAGTGAAAAAAACCGTCTTCCCGTTTAAAACAAAGCTTCAAACCTTGCACCCAAGCAAGAGGGAGGCCAGGAGAAAGCTGCAGCCCTTTTTATTTCAACGCCACCGCTGAAGGCACTTGCAGGGTTGGGGAGAGGGATTTGGGGAGGAGGAAGGAGGAACATGGGTGCTGAAGCCACTTCAGGGCACCATGTGCCACCATTTGAAGGCGAAGGGCTTACGGCGGACGTTGGTGCCGCAGTGGACCTCCCCGGAGAGGACGTGGTAGGAGAAATAGTCGTCGATGAAGGTGCAGGTGAGGCCCAGGGGCTCCAGCAGCGCCCGCACCCGCTCCTCCAGGCAGCACTGCCCACCCACCAGTGGTCCAAAGGGTTTGGGGATGCCCAGGTGTCTGCCCAGCACCAGCATGTTCACCTGCAGCACAGGGATGCTGGTAAGAGCGCAAATCCCACCCCAAAAATTCACATCCCTCCGGGGGGAGGATGATGAGCATTACCATGTCGGGGAAGAAGGCTTCGGCGCCGGTGGCCACGTTGCCTCGGAAAAGCTGGGGGATGTCAAGGATGTCCGACTCGGCCAGCCCCAGCGCCCGCTTTAGGATGTCCCGGTTCCAGTTGATGCAGCTCTGATGGGAGGGAGGGGAGAGGGGTCAGCCGGGGTGGGGAGGGAGATGGACAGACAGATGGAGGGAGGAATGGGTGGATGGATGGAGGGAGGGAGGGAGAGATGGAGGGACAAAGGGAGGGATGGGCAGAGGGATGGGTGGACAAATTGAGGACGAATGGGTGGCTGGATGGAGGGACAGGTAAGAAGGAGGGACAACGGGATGGAGAGAGGGGGGTGGGGGGAGGAATGGACAAAGGGATAGAGGGATGGAGAGGATGGGTGGACAAATCGGACAGAGGAAGGGGGGGATGGAGGGACAGAGACAGGGGTGAACAGAGAGAGGGAGGGAAGAATGGAGGGATGGAAGGACACAAAGGAGGGATGGAAAGGAGCCCCCTGCCCCCCTTCCTCACCTGGACATAATTATTGAATTTCCGGAGACCTTCATTAGCCAGAATCTCGTTGATCGTTGGCTTGGACACCTCCTTTAGTCCTGCAGCACAGATAACCAGGCAGGAATTCTTTCCCCCATGCGTTTGGGATGAGACTCCCAGGTCTGAGCCAGGAGCTCCCCTCTTTCAGGGGTCACTGGCAGCAAGCTCCATCCCAACCCAGGAAATCAAATCTGTGCAGCTTTTTAATTA
Organism: Haliaeetus leucocephalus; assembly: GCF_000737465.1. NCBI lineage: Eukaryota > Metazoa > Chordata > Aves > Accipitriformes > Accipitridae > Haliaeetus > Haliaeetus leucocephalus. The sequence goes on along the minus strand of NW_010972992.1, from coordinate 1,811,904 downwards.
ATTCTGCTTAATTTTGCCCCCCATCCTTGCTGCTGGCAGCACTTTCCAGCCATTAGCTGGGTTTTGTGGTGTTGTGCATTCACCTGCCCCATTGCATTTTGCAGGAAAAAGGGAAAATGAACCTATCAAGCCCAGTTTTTCGTCCTCCGCCCTACCCTCAAACATCACCGCCTCGCCGAATCCCTCCTCTTGCTTCTCCTTGAGGAGCTGGTAGCAGGCACTGGGGCTGGCCAGGAGAAGCCGAAAACCCTGGGGAGGGAAAAAAGGGATGATTGGGGGGCAGGGGGGTTGTATAAGGTTGCACCCCACTTTTTCTCTGCCCCTGGGACTCGTTACCTTCCGATCGGGCGCGGGAACGAAGCTGAGAAACTCATCTACATGGCCGACGAGGAGCCAGTCCGAAAACAGCTCCACCGGCGCCTGCACTTGTTGGGCAACGAGAAAATCCTTGACAGCTTTTGCCATCCGTCGGCCGCCGAATCTGTGAGGGGCACAAGGGGGGAGCTGCCATTTTGGGGTGCCCAAGGTGATGCTCTACTTGCAACCAACCTCAAATGCTGCATAAAAATCCTTTGCGGGGGGGGGGAGGTGTCCAGTGCTCTGACCCCTCCATCCTGCATCTCACCTGGGGAAGCTGCTGCCGATCAGGATGCGGCCCAAGGGGTACTCCTTGCCCTGCACTGTCACGGGGGGGCTCACCTCCAAATTACCAAAGGAATCGAGGCTGGAAGCACCCTCTGGTGCTTGCCGGGCCACATAACCAAAATCGGGGCCCTGGATGGGGTAAAAAAAGGCAATAATAGTTAAAAAAAGGCGATAATGGTTTAAAAAAAGCCATAAGCACCCAAAGTGCAGCACTCCTAAATCACCCTCCATGCTGGCTCTTCCCTTCCCAAAAAAGCAAGAAAAAAATAGATTTATTCTTTTTTTTTTTTTTTTATGGGTTTGCAAAGCTTTATGCCTTGCTGGGGGAGGGAGGAGGAAGGAGTCAGGTACCAGGATGCTCTTGACGGGGAAATTCTTCAGCCCCTGATCACGGGGTGAGTCGAAGACGACGGGGAAGGTCTTGTGGGGGGCTTGCACGTAGCCAAATTCAACCTCGTCCTGCAGAAGGGATGGAAAAGATGGGGGGAAGCCCCCCTGGAGCTGCTGCAGTGAGGATGGGGCTGGGCATCATCCTGCACCCACCTGGATCCAGCGGTCCTGGCGGTTCTCCAGCAGCGGGCAGACGGTGAGTGGGCATTTGGTTTTCTCAGCCATGGCACCCACGGCCGCCACAAAATCCTCATTGTTGTCCACGCTGGGAAGAAAAATGGCATATGGGAGTTGATCCAGCACCGGGCAGGATGCAGCCACCCACGCAGCACCTACCTGCAGACAAAGACCTCCAAGGGTGCTGCTGTGTTGGGGGTCATGATCCATGGAGCCACGCGGAAAACCACCGTGTCAGTGAAAATCGGAGTCTCCAGCAAACCCTGCGATGGTGGGGGGACAGCATTTGGGCTCTGCTCCCCCCCATTATGGCTCACCCTGACCCCCCACGCAGCTGGTACCTTCTCGGGGCTCTCCAGCAACGTGACGTGGAAAGCCACCAGCCCCGAAAAGTCGACGTCGGGGAAGGTGAGCCCTTCCACATAGAAGATGCTCTCCTCCTGATGCCGGCTGGGTTTGATGGTGTAGGCAAGCTTCGAGCCCCCCAGCACATGCTTGTACTCCTCCAGTGCGATGCTGTCTGTGGGTGCAAGCACCGTACAACCCCCTTAAACAGCCAACCCCTTTTCTGCAGTGTTTCAGCTCTATTTTTTTGCTAAACCCGTGCAAAAAAGGCCTATTTGATCCCACGGAGCATGCACGGGTGGAGCAAAATCACCCGGTGCATCAGATAAACGCCCCACCATGGGATGTAGGTTGGATGCTGCAGAAGTGGTACCAGCTCTGCTGCAAGCATTTTGCTTGAACCCCAATAATTTGGGGTGTCTCTTCCCCCCCAGACCCCAGCGTTGGGCACTCACTACCACCGTAGAAAACGCCAACTTTATCGGCGTCACTGAAGTCCACGTGGAGGAGAAGGCGGTGGCCGGCGAAGATGGTGCGGGGACCTCGGGTCCGCAGCACCATCTGCGACATGTCCTTCAGGTCTGGGGGGGAAAAGGGCTGTAAGAAAGGAAAATCTGGAGGGAAAAACATAGGAAAAAGGGGGTTTCTTGTATGGGATGTGCCAGTACCAGCGTAGGAGCGAATAGCGGTGTCCTGGTTATCCAGTGTCTCAGCTTTGGGATCATCGCGGTCGCAGTTTACCAGCAGGATGGCCCCGTGTCCGTCGGGACCCCACGTCCATGTCGCCTGAGGGGAGGGAATGAAGCAGGGCTGGGGGTGTCAGCCATCACCCCCCCGCACATCCCACGGTGGTCTCAGGGGGCTCCCGCCCCCCCTTTATACCTTATCCAGCAGCGTCCTGCTGACCGCCCCGCTGCGGCTGACATCGGTGTCCAGCGAGACCTCTGCGGGGAGAAGGATGCTGGGGGGTGCATCCCCACTGGCGCCACAGTTTGGGGGCTCCCCCCCCTCCACTTACCCACGCAGGTGAGGTACAGCATGGCTCTGCCCACGGGCACCCCGCCGGCCTCCCTGAAATAAGAAATCCTGACCTGCAACAAGGAGTGGGTGCTCGCCACCGTGCAAAGAAGGGCTGGATCCTGCTGGCACACCAGCACCCACCTTTTCATCGCCCACGTCCTTGCTGGGAGCATCCATGGCCAGCAGCACCTCGGTGCCGGCGGCCAGGGGCCAGCGGGACACACTGGAGGGCAACTTGATGCTCTGCGTCTCGTGCACCACGTAGAGCTTCACGCCCGGCGTCCCCTGCACGTGGAAGGCGACGGCATCTTTGGGTGCAGATCTGGGGAGGGGGAGAGGAAAGCCCAGTGAGAGCCCCGGGGGGGGGGCATTGCTGGAATAATACAGCATGCATACATCTGCAGGTGACGCAAATCCTGCCACATACAAGAAATCTTGCAATATGCAAGGAATCCTGCAAAACACAATTGCAACAAATCCCGCAATATGCAATTGCAATAAATCCTACAATATGCAACAAATCCCGCGATTTTCAATTGCAACAAGTCGTGCAAAACACAATGAATCCTACAAAATACAATTGCAGTAAGTCCTTCAATATGCAACACATCCTGCAATGTGCAATTGCAACAAGTCCTTCAATATACAACAAAACCTGCAGTATGCAATTGCATCAAGTCCTTCAATATGCAACAAATCCTACAAAACACGATTACAACAAATCCTGCAAAAGGTAATTGCAACAAATCCCACAAAAGGCGATTACAACAAATCCTACCAGAGGCAACAAATCCTGCAAAAGGCAACGGCAACAAATCCTGCATTATTAATTGCAACAAACCTTGTGATATGCACAAAACCTTGCAATATTGAATTGCATCAAATGAGGCAAAATGCAACAAGTCCGGCAATATTGATTGCAATAAACCCTGCAAAACGCAACAAGTCCTGAAAAATGCACTTGCAACAAATCCTGCAATATTCCATTGCAGCAAACCCCTGGAGCTGTTTAGGGGGTTTTTTTTGGCATGGGGCTTCCCAAATATTCGCATTTCACCCCGCAGCAGTGCCAGTGGTGAGCCCTGACCGGTTGCATCCCCTTAAGAGCGAAGCAAAGCTGCAGCGGTCGGGCAAGCTGCAGCTTGCATCACTCCACCCCAGTGCAAGAGGCCAGAGGCGATGGGCCAAGGAGCACAAATCCTGACCTGCAAGGAGGGAAACACGGATTTGTCCCCAGGGTGAAGCGGAAAAACCAACCCCGGGGCCAGCGGGAGAGGATGGGATGCTGTCAGCAGTGATGGTCCAGTGGGTTTGGATGCATTAAGGAAAATAAAACCCCAAGCTACTGCTTGAGCTGGGCTTTAAGGAAGCAAAAAGCAAAACCTGCTGCTGAAAAGCAATTGAACTTGGACTGGGGCCAGCAAAGCAGCTCAAACACCCAGTGCCAGGAGGTGACGCCCCGGCCAGCAGCACCGCAGAGGTTTCACTCTCCACGTTCCACCAAAACAGAGATATATTTCCATTTTGAAGGAGGACACAGCAGTGCCCAGCTGGGATATGAAACTCAGCCTGGGCCATCACTTAAAGCTGCTGGGGGAGGGGGGCTTTTTGCACCCCCAAAACTGCAAAATCTCCCTCAGAGGGGTCACCACCCAGCTGCTGCGTCGCAATTTGGAGCATCTCCTTCCTCGCGGGGCTCAGCATCCCCTGGGAAAACCACCCCAAGCAACAGCATCACCCCCACCCCGCCCCAAGCTATTTTTATCAGCTTGATTAACGGGATAAAAGTAAAAAAAAAAAAAAAGCTGGTTTTATTTTTTTCCCCCAGCGTTGTGGCCGCTTACCCGCAGACATCCAGGGAGAGCTCGGTGCCCAGCACGCAGACGGTGCTGGTGGGACGCTGGGTGGAGAGCTGGATGCGGCGCTGCTGGGCCATGCCGGCGGGCCCCAGGGGCACCCTTGGGTGCTGTGACGGGTGGCACAAGGGGATTTATAAAGCCTGGCTGCTGGGAGGGGATTAACCAAAGCCTGGCTTAATCCCACCTCCGAGCTGGGTGTGCGCGGTGCCCGGCCGAGCTTCCTGGCAATGGAACATGAATCAGTGTGGGGGGAAAAGCACCCCAAGACACCCACGAGGGTTGTGGGGTTTTTTTTCTTTTTAAGGAGCTCGGGGGTGGTTTTTTTGTCCCCTCTTAGCACAAAGAGTTGCTGATGTGACTGGCCACCCTTAAACCCACGCTGTAAAATATTCAGCGTGACACCGGAGCTGAGCTGGGGCCATGCCAGCGCCAGGCTTGGAGGGGTTTTATTTCTCCTCCTAAAGGGTTTTATTTGCCTAGCTGGAAAAAGTGGCTTAATTCTTATTTTAAGGGGGGGTGGAGGTCCAAACTGGGTGCTTGCCCCATCACCTGGGTGCTGCATGGGTCGGAGGGTTGGTATGTCACCCCGAACAGCAGACCCCATCACAGCTTTAATTGTCTTTGTTTTAATTAAATCCTTGTCTCGGCGTGGGAGAGCCCTTTGCCAATGCAGCTGTCCCCCCACCAACTCCCTGCGGTGTCATGCGCCGCTGGAATTCAATATCACTCCTCAGGGCTGGAGAAACTCAGCAGAGCTGTAACTGCTGGGAAAAGGGGGTTTCTGGGGTTAGCGATCATCTTTTTGGTTAAAAAAAAAAGGGGGCGGGGTGCCAAGCACGATGCGTGACCCTTTTGGGGAGCATCCCCCCTGATTCTCCAGCACCGCTTGCAAACACGGCCTTGCAGCAGTTTGTACTGGAGGTGTAGTTACACTTTTGCACCTCTAAAAGTATTGCTAGAAGAACAAATTGCCCCCAAAAAGTGGGTTTAGACCCATAATAGCTCCCGGGGTTCCACAGGGCTAAGCAATGCCCAGGGCAGGGGACCGGTTTCAGTTCCTGGTGCTGGTTTCTGCTGAACGAGGGCAGCACAGGCAGGAGACACAGGCAAGGGTGCCACCTCAGCACGGGGAAATGCCATGCTTCTTTTGCACTGAAAAGAGGGAGAGAAAGAGTGGACTGGGTGGCTGCAAAGGGAAAAGAACATTTTTTTGTTGGGGAAGGTGTAAACTGATTTGCAGGAGGACTGGGCTCTGCTTCCATGCCATGTTGGGGTGAAGAGCCGGTCTCCCCGATGGGAAGTGGTTTTTTGGCTGATACAGGGAATTTGGGAGGGTGATTATTAACTACAAAGCTGGGCTAAGGGACTTTAAGACCCTTTAGCAGTGGGATGGGGTCTCAAACCCCCAAAGCAGCCCCCTTACCTGCTGACTTGCATGCACCACACTCCTGAAGACACCGTGTGTTGTCCCCATCCCATAAAAACCACCATTCCCGTAACAAAGCTGTGTGCTTAAAAAAAGGTTTCAAATAATATTTTCAACCCAACAGCAGAGGAAGAAAGGATGGGAGACAGGAAAGAGCTGCGCCTTCAGTATTAATGCAGCTTTATTGGCGAAACCCTTTATTTTGATGCATCTTCTGATGCACACAATGCACCTTCATCCTCTGGTTGCAGGACCTGGGTCCGTCCCCAGGTGCTTCAGGGCACCATGTGCCACCATTTGAAGGCGAAGGGCTTACGGCGGACGTTGGTGCCGCAGTGGACATCGCCGGAGAGGACGTGGTAGGAGAAATAGTCGTCGATGAAGGTGCAGGTGAGGCCCAGGGGCTCCAGCAGCGCCCGCACCCGCTCCTCCAGGCAGCACTGCCCACCCACCTGTGGTCCAAAGGGTTTGGGGATGCCCAGGTGTCTGCCCAGTACCAGCATGTTCACCTGCAGCCAGAACAAAAATCAGTGTTTTCCCCCAAAAAGGTGTGTTTGCATCAGGTGTGGATAGAAAAAGGGGGGTCAGAGGGGAGGAGGGGCTGGGGGTCTCACCATGTCTGGGAAGAGGGCATCCGCACGGGAACCCTTCACAATGAAGAGCTGAGGGATGTCAATGATGTCCTGCTCGCTCAGGCCCAACTCCTGCTTCAGGAGGTCGCGGTTCCAGTCGATGCAGCGCTGCAGAGAGGGGTGACCTGGAATTGCCACCCCTAGCCATCCCAGCGCCCCAGATCCCATACACAGACCCCTGTGTGCCCTGTTGCATCCTGCCTGGATCCTCACCTGCTCTGCTGCATCCTGCCCAGATCCTCACCCACTCTGTTGCATCCTATCCTACTCCACCCCTCTGAGCAACCTCCTGAACCCATCCCCAACCCAAGCAACCTCTTTCCTTCAGTTCTGACATGTCTGCAGTTATATCCCAGTGGGACAATGGGCTGGGGTGACCCAGCACTCATGGGGGTCTGGCTCCTTCATGGGTGCTCTTGTTGCCTGCCTGCTTTCATACTATGCAGTGCAAATCATGCCACGGTTTCTTGCTCTTCCCCAGGATCTCTAAAATTGTTCTCTGCGCCCAGAAATCACGCAGCAGCAACATGCAAGTGAGGAGAGCAAATCCATGGCTGCAAAGACCCACCTGCACGTGCCTGTTGTCATTCTTCAATGACTCGTCTGCCAGGATCTCATCGATGCTTCTCCTCTCAGTGCCCTTCAGCCCTGCGTGGTGAGTGACAGGGGCAGGGTGGTAAGAGACACTGGTAAGGGATGCCGGTGATCCCCGCCATGCCACAGGGATGCCCTCGCCCACTCCCTTACCGACAAGCTGCATAGCTTCACCGTGGCCCTGCCTCTGCTTCTCCTTGAAGAGCTTGTAGCAGGCATTGGGGCTGGCTAAGAGGAGCCGGAAACCCTGCAGGAGAGAGCCAGGGGGTCACGCTTTGTTCTCGATGGGATATTTTATCCCACCATCCTGCTGAGCAACACCATGCTGACTCTAAACCCAGGCCCAGGTGTTGCAGGGTGCACGGGATGCTACCCAGAGACTCGCCGTTTTCCAGGAAGCCACCCCAAAAGAAGGTGCATTACCCAGCCACCCTGGGGAGGATGAGCAATTGCAAAAAGGGCTTTTTTTTGCATTTGCAGAAGACAACCCATGCAGGAACAGGGACAGCTCCAGGGACCGGTACCTTCCTATCATAAGCAGGGACGAAGGTGAGGAATTCATCCACGTGGCCCACGCTCAGCCACTCTGAGTAAATCTCCACCGGCGCCTGCACTTTCTGGGCATAAAGAAAATCCCTGACAGCCTTGGACATCCGCCGGCCGGAGGCCCTGGGGAACAGAGGGAGGAGGAGAAAGCAGGTGGCCATCACACCCTTCGCCAAGATTTACCCCTATCCTTCCCCTGAACATCATGTCAAGGGGCAAAAACGCATCTGCACATCCTATTTTTATGGGAACACCAGGAAGAGGCTGGAAATAGCCCAAGCAATGTATTAATATATATAATATAGAAATATATCTAGATATTGTATATTAATATATATTAATATAGATATATTATAACTTCATATCTCTATTACATATTAGTATGCCTATATTATATATTGATATATATCTAGGCTGTATATATCTACAGGCAACTGTGCATTATATCCCCCATGCTGCTTGGGACCTTTGGGTTTAATTTCCCCCACTGTTGTGAATCTCAAATCACTCCTTATGCAGTGCTTTGCGCTGGAGTGAGGTTTTCTTAGACAGACAGCAGCAGGCTGGGAAAACATTAATTACACTTCTGGTAATAAGGGATAATTACAGTCCCGGTGAGGCTGGGAAAATGCCATTTACCCACTGCTGTAACCGAAGCAAGCCCCCTGGCTTACAGCGGGGGTGGGGTCAGAGCATTCCGTTTGTTATCCTGGATCAAACCCCGTCTGGATTCATCCCCGTTGTCATTTCTCTGGGAAAATAACCTCCTTTGTGGAGCATTTTGCAGGGCACTGTTGTTCCCGCGGGGCTGCCTAGCACTGCCTGCCTAGAGCAAAACAATTTCCAGTTATTCGGGATTTTACCCTTTCCTGGATTCCCCTGCTTTTCCTTTTAATAGGGAGGGAAAAAATAGCCTGGATGCTTATGGCATTGTAGGATCGGGGCAAAAGCACCAGTGGTTTGGGAGGGAGTAAAAATCGGACCGATGGCAGGATTTGGTAAGGGATGAAGGAATAACGATGTGTTTTGCATGTTAAATCTGGGATTTGATGGGAACCAGCCCCAAATTCCCATTTTTATAGAAACCAGCCCCATATTTCCGCTCCAAAGGGTGCGACCCTTTCTCATGCAAGGGTTTTCAGTGCTGCCCTGCATCCTGGAGGGAGGGCTTAAGCCTCCCCCGCATCTCACCAAGGCAGTGGGCTGCCGATCAGGATCCGGCCCAGGGGATACTCCTTGCCTCGCACTGTCACCGGTGGGCTGACGTCCAGGTTGCCAAAGGAGTCAAGGCTGGAGATCACTCTCCCGGGGGGCTCACGGGTCACATAGCCGAAATCAGGGCCCTGGGGAAGAAGGGAGCGGTGACAGGGACCAGCCGGGTGGGGGATTTGGGGGGAAGAAAGGGGGATGCACAATGCAATAACGCACCAGGATCTTTTTAAAAGCAAAATCTTTCAAGCCTCTGTTCCTGGGTGAGTCAAAGACGACGGGGAAGGTCTTGTGTGGTGCTTGCACATAGCCGAACTCCAGCTCGTCCTGTTGTGGGAAGAAGAAGAGGAGGAGGACGACGAAGAATGCTCCTGGTGGGGTGATAGCTATCTTGGCAAGGCATGCGGTGAGGGTGGAGCAGGAAATGGGGCAAACCTGGCAAAGCCTGACTGTTGCCCTTAACACCAAGGAGGGCAGTTGCCTTCCTCTCCTGGGGAGTGGCACCCCCCCCGGCACCGCAGCACCTGGCACAGGTCTGCCCCAGGGAAGCAACACGTGGCCACAACAGGCAGGGAAGCAGGGCAGGGATGGCAGGGCTTGGGCACGCTGCAGGGAGCACAGGGCATATCCAGCCGGCATATACCACATCCTCCTGGCAATGCACTGTGGGGTCCCTCTTGCAATGGGGACCCTCTTGCAATGCCTCACAGGGTCCCTTTTGCGATGGGGTCCCTTTTGCAGTGGAGACCCTCCTGCATTGGGATCCCTCTTGCAATGCCCATGCTGGGTCCCTGGACAACGTCCCTGTCTATGCTGGTTGCCACCAGCAGCAGCATTTCCCTGTGCTTTAGTTCACCGTTGCCTGGTTCACCTCTTAGCATCTAGGTGCTTCCCTAAGCAATGCAGCTGATCCCTCCCAGAGGTGCCAGCAATGTAAGGGACCATGAAAGCCGTGTATTACAAGCATTGATTGATGACCTGGATCCAGCGGTCACTGCGGGTTTCCACCTCCGAGCAGATGGTCAGCTTGCAGTTGGCTTTCTTCAGCAGGACCTGGAGCCCTTCCAGAAAGACTTCGTTGGTGTCTGAGCCCCGCTGGATGCTGGAGGGAGAGGAAGGAGTGAACGCTACAAGGAGTGATCACGAGAAGCCCTCTCCAACCCCAACCGTGCAGCCCATTCCTCATTCCTAAATCTGCTGGGTAATAGTCCTACATGAGATTAAACCCTGTAGAGAGTCCTCCAGCATTTCTCTTTGGGGTTGCAATGACGGCAGCAGTGCCAGCTGGCACCCTGCCCAAACATTGCTTCCAGTATAGCATGCATAAAGCCTGGCTCACCCTATGGCTGCTACATAGTAAAGAAGGGTCAAAAACTCCTCCTTGGAAAGTCCCCCAAAGCAGGAGAGCGATGGGTTGATGTCCCTCCTACCTGCAGACAAAAACCTCCATAGGCTGCTGGGTGTTGGGTGTCATTATCCAGGGCGCCATGCGGAAAACCACTGTATCCGTGAAAATCGGGGTGCCCAGTGAATTCTGCAAGGGGCAAAAATGCTGGGGAGCAGCGGTTGAAAACCCCACTGTTGAGGGACTTTGCAGGGGATGGGGCAAACCCCACGTACCTCATGGGGGACCTCCACCAAGCTGGCGCTGAAGGAAACCAACCCAGAGAAGCCCACGTCGGGGAAAGCCAGCCCTTCAACATAGAAGATGTTTTCTCCACCACCGACGTGGTCCAGCACGTAGGAGAGCTTGTCCGGCCCCAACACAGGTTTGTAGTGGGGATGTGAGTCACTCCCTGGAGAAACACCGAAATACCCAACCCAAGATGGGGTGACCAACCTGTCCACCAGGCTGGAAGGAGGCACCAGCAAGGAGGTGGCTGATGCCAGCATGGTTTGCAGAGGAGCGGGTGTGCCTCTTCTCTGGGGAACACACAATTTATCTTCCTCGTACAAAGAGGACTCTATGCCCTCAGGTCCAACCCTTTCAAGGTGCGTGGCTCAAATTAAGCATCTAATGATATACTTGGGTTCCCTGACCTGATTTTCAATGGGGAGCTGCTGGGGATCCAGCGGCCGGGGTGTTCAAAGGCAAAAAGCGCTGCCCAACAAGATAGGCTGCTTTGGCAGCTGGGTCATCGCCCGCACCAAAAAGGTGCCGGGAGCCACATGGGGGTTATCCGCCCTGTGGGAATGTCAAAATTTCAGCAAATCCACTGAGAAAAAGCCTTTTAAAATTCTTTTTCCCTTGATTTTTCCCATATAACCCATCTTCTACAACAGCAGAGGAGCTTTGGAGATAAATGAGTGTTTCCAGCAATCAGAGGTGCCCAGCCCTTAGCCACAGTGAACAAAAACATTAGGATTCACCCACCTCGGGTCACACATGGAAGGAAGGAAGAAATACTCACGGATAGCATGGAAAACCCGCACTTTATCCGCATCCGACTCAGGGACGTGCAGGACCACCTGGTACTCAGCAAAGATAGCGCTGGGACCTTGAGTCTGCAGCAGCATGACAGACATGTCCTGAAGGTCTACAGGGGGTGGGGGGGAAAGATGGAGAGAGTAGATGGAGGTGTTGCAAGTGGGAAACACCCCAGTGAGACCTTTTGTGTCTCCTCACGCTGCAGATGACACCCTACCTGCAGTAGTCCGTATGTCCACCTGACCGCTGTCCATCCCCCCTGCACCGGGGCTGTCCCGGTCACAGTTGACCAGCAGCACGGCACCTTGCCCATCCGGACCCCATGTCCACTTGGCCTGGAGGAGAAGCACCCAAAGGGGATGGGAGCAAGACTTTCCCCATCCCAGCCTCCTCCCAGACTGGGGAAAATGCCACCACCATGGCCACACTTGGAGGACAACCCATAATATGCAGTCAAGGCTGGCGGAGAGAAAGCAGTGATGCTTTCAAGCCACTAAATTTCCTAACCTCAGCGTCTAGTAGGGCCAGCAAAGACTATTTCAAACAGATCTTATCTTCTAACAAGCCAGAGAGTACCTACCAGGCCTCATCTGTACAACACTACAGCGTTTCTAGAAATGCATCTCATCTCGATGTACAATTTGTGCTGCCGATCAGACTGCAGCTAATTACCTCCATGTAAGTGCTTGGGCATATACAGATTTGTTGCCAAAGGGTTAAATCTCTTGCTGTTTGCAAAACTTACAGCTGACTCATTTAGTGGCAAGTTTCAGGTCCAAAAAGGAAAAAAAGAAAGAAAATAAAAGAAAGCTGAGTATTTTCTCCAGCATGACCCTTGGGGCTGGACTGGAGAGGCAGGATATTTTGGTAGGGAAAAAGAAAATAAAATCTTTTCCTGTTCAATTAGTAGGTTGAGAATTTGACATGTTATTTTCTCTAATTGAGACACCAGTGACACCACCCAAGTCCCTCTCCTTCCTGGAGATTTTCAGTGAAGAGACTGCAAAGGGCTGCACCCTGCATTGACCCTCTGTACATTGCCTACAGCAAACCTTCTCATTACCTTGTCCTTCCCTTTGCTCTTCACTCTGCCATTACGGTTCAAGTCCACGTCCAGGGATACATCTGAAACATCAAGACAGAAAAGGCTGCCACCTGGCAGGGGAACGAGGCCTCGGTGGCATTTTGGACTTGTCCTCATCATGAGTTACCCAACCCCAACCCCACCTTCATGCCCCAAAACTGCTCTAGACCCAACATCTCCAACAAAATGCCAATAGAAAAGTCAACCCGATGGCTTTTTCATGGCTTTCCCTCTTTGGTCTCCAGCTATCTTCTTCCATCTTGGTTCCATCAGCAGGGACATACCCAATTCATGACATATTCTGTGTTTTCACCAATTTCATATTGACTGTAGTGTTTTTCATAAAGCTGAAACACGGTGGAGGCATGAAAGTGTTTTCACCATGGGTGAGTGGACACCTAAATAATTACTAGGCTTGACACAGTGTTTAAGGACTTTCCCTTACAGAGCTCTTCTTGGCCCAAATCTCTGCCTTTGCTGCAATAAAGTGGAGGTTTACCAGTGACCTTATCTAAACCCTACCTGAATCTGTATTAAGCCTATCTTAGTACAGGAACCCCTCCAAATCAGATATACAGTGTGTGGAAAACACGGGCACTGAAGCAGAGATTGTCCTTCTCCTTGATGCAGAGAGGACATGGAGAAGCTGGAAATGAAGCTCTAAATCTAAGCAAACGAAGAGCATTTGTAAGGCAAAAGCCCTGTGGACAGCAGTGGCCCTAGATGGCTCCAGCAGAGCCCATCAGTCATGGGACGTGGGAAACCATCAGCCTCTTCAGGTGCAATTTTGGGAGGCATATGCATGACTTAAGGATACAGGTCTGACTGTCATGTGAACACTTTAGAAAATCCCAAATTCAGGGTAATTAATCCATCCAAGTGGAAGGCTCTGCATCCAGACTGGTTGTCTAGACTCCCTTTGTAGTCAGCAGAGGAAAATAGCCATTTCAAGGGAATGATTCATCTCATCCTAAACTTCTAAAATAGGTCAGACAACTACACTTTGGTGCCTATTCCTCTCCACTAGCTGCAACAGAGGTCGAGGAGGGGGACACTGGCCAAAGTTAGGTGAGATGGTCTCCTTTGGATCCTCTTCTGTCAACGCAATGGTCTTGGCAAGCAGAGGAGGATGCTCGATGTGCGTGTTGGGTGGGGACACGGCCCAGCCTGTGTCTTTTTTGCACCATATAAGGCAGCATAATAACATTTTAATTATTTCCCTCTTGCTTGTCAGCATCAGTCAACACCCAAACCTTCATTGCACATCACAGATGGGCAGCCCGCGCCCCCCACTTAACTCCTGTCCCATGAACCCAGCTAGATCTTGGCATCAGAAAGGGTTGGCCAGGTTTGAACAAGCATTGCTGTAATACCTACCTACGCAGGTGAGATACAACCAAGACACTGAAAGCTCGTTGCCTTCCCTTCCGTAGTATGAAATCTTAACCTGTGAAGACATCACCAGATCGTGACCCAAGTCCTGTGTCCCATCATGCTGAGTAGGTCTTTCCAGTCATTGGGTTGACCAACCAATGCTATACAACAAGCTCTTGAAAGGTACATCCAAGTCATTCTCCATTAATCATAGTTCAGCCAAACCATTTCTGCCTGCTTAGCACAAAAACAGGCATGGAAAAAGCCAAGGTTGGAGTGGTTTTGCTGCCTGGCATGGATTTTCTGACACCAGCTTTTGCAACCACTATCTCATCTTTAGGGCACAAAATGTGATCTCCTTCTCCTTCTTAGTTTCATTTTTCGTATGCAATAATTACACAATCCTGTTTAAGTTTGAGTTTTCTCCAGGAAAATAAGTCTGATGTCAGCACTACTTAGAAATGCTCGAGCCTGCCCATAATCCTCCCTTCATTCCTAGAAAGTTTGACAGTTTTGATGCATAAAAAGCAACTAACCTTATTGTCATTGACGGTCCTGCTGGTGACATCAATGGTCACTACAACCTCTATATCAGGATCCAGGGGCCATCTGGAGTTAATCATGGGGTTTGTCATGGGGCTGTGGATAATGTGGACCGTAACCGCGGAGGTGGCATGGACATCAAATGACATGGCACCTTTGGGGGTAGATCTGAAACAGAGAGCAGTGTTGGGTTATAGACCAAGTTGTCCCTCCTGTTCTCCTCTGTGGAGCCAAATACTTGAACCTGGAATTAAAATCCAGCCTTAACTGGGTGGAAAGGACTCAGAAACCATCTTCGGGTGACGAAATGCATTGTCTGAATTTTGTATGTATTATCTCTGTGGCAGTGTTGAGCAAGCAGAGCTCCCACTGGAGATTCAGCACGTCTGTCCGTGGTTAAGCCTAGATTGTGAATCGCTGAAGTTTGAGCATTAAACCTCCCTCCGCAACAGCAAGAAAACCCCCACAATTTCAGCATCCCGGAACAAAACCCCACAAATTGCCAGCACAATTTTTGATGTCAACCATCCAGGAAGATGGTTATCACAGGACCATACCCTGACCTGAGAGATGCCCAAACTGGAGTGGAGCCTGAATCCAAGCATGGAGAACCTGCACCCCACCTGCATGACGTCCCTTGCCTTTGAAGTGCTGCCTACCTGCTCATTAGAGCCCCAGCACCTCCATCCCAGGAGCATGAGTGCTCCAACCTGTCTGCCATCAGGAGCCAGCCTCCCCGGCTACACGTGAAAAGGGACAGGGTGGTAAATTTTAACAGCAAGAACAAACAAAACCAAACCACAAAACACAGAAGAGATTTATTCCCAGTGTTGCTTTTGGCATGGCATCTCTGATGCCTGCAACAGCTTGTAAGGGGAGATTAAAGTGTCATCTCACTTGTCACCCCTTGTATTCAACATCGTGCAACATCGTAAATCCACCTGCCCACTGTTGCACGCTGTGACTTCTCAAATTTGGGTCAATTTGGCCTGATTTTACAGCACTCACACCTCAGCATTGCCACCAGATTCCCACCATGTTCTATTTTCTGCCCCAAAACAGCCCAAACCACAGTCAAAGCTTGACCCATCCATCACCAATTTCCCCCCGGCCAGTGCTCTCCAGGAACAAAGTGATCCAATTTTTTTAGTTGAAAGAGCATCCGCCATCTGCTTTTTTGGACCAAAGCTCAAATTTGCTACCGAGGAGCCAAATCAGCCCATTTTGTAGCTCAGGCTCCATGTTTAAATGGGACTGAGCTTGCTTTGAGTCCAAATCTAGGGAAAAAAAATTGCAAATAGGTTTTATATATTCCTATCTAGCTGAGAGGAAAAATAATACTTTTTTAGGGCAGCTAAAGCCCAATCTGAAGCCCTTTGGGGGGACGATGGCATGTCCTGGCCCAGCTCCAACACACAACCCCAATAATTGCCCCGGATGCGAAGATGACTGGCTTGTCCTGTAGTCTCTATCATTATAAACATGATTTATTAAATAATGACAACGTAACAGCAGGGTGAATACAGCCTCCTATCTGGCCAATAATGCAACCCCCATATTTAATGCTGGAAAAATCTCTTTCTGTGAAATCACCCATGTAAACCCGCTGGTGGATTTTTTCTGCCTGAGCCACACATTTTATTCTTTACCCCATTTTAGCTCTGGCCAAGTTGCTTGTCTTGAATTGCTCTTGCCTAATGTTTTCACAGCCAGAAATAGATCCCACTTAGCCAGGGTGTGCATGGGCTTTGCCTGCAAATCGTCATGGCTTGGCTACGCTTCGACGCCTCACATTTGTGGAGCTGACATCCCTCCTTTGGGTGCAGGTCCCCATGGGACATCGTCCCCTAAAACAGACCCAGTGGAATGTGTCCCCCATGCACTGAACAAGCTTGCCAAATCCTTGGATGAACTCATGATGCAGGCTCAAAATGAGCTCTGATTTTCCCCCTAGCACCCATTTCTCCTCCAAACAAAAAGCAAAAACACTGTTGGGCTCCCCCAAAACCCATCAGCCCTATGGAAAAACAAGGGGGATACCCCAATCCCAAGCCTTACCGGCGTGTATCAAGGAAGACTTCAGTACCCAACACACAGACAGCGTAGCTGGCATGGCTGGTGGACATCTGCACGACGTGACGTTGGGGCATGATGTGCCGGGGACAGCAGCCGCATGTGAAGGAAGCTGCTGCCTGGCTTTGTAGGTAAACCAGCACGACTGGATTAAAAGGCAGGGGAATTTAACTCCTCCTTCCCTCAATGACGAGGTTTAGCCAGGGGACCCTGCCGTCTCCACCTCCACCACCCAGCAAGCTGCCGCCCCACTTGGGGGAGATGGAGGCGATAAGGCAGCCCCCTGGGGGGCAGGCGGCTCCAGGGAGGGGACAGGAGGCAAAGGGGCAGGACAGGGTGGGTGACACCCAGCCCTGACCTGGGATGCTTGGCAACGAGCTCTTTCAGGGCTTATTCTCACCTTTTTATTCCCTTATAGCTCCATATAAGGACTCCAAAGCTAATGCATTAAATATTTCAAGTCTTCCTGTTGCACAACGTGGTTGTTTATGGTTATTACAACACATGGTATCATTAAAATAAAGCATTTTCCTTAAAATGACCCAAATTTTCCATCTGGCCTCTCCGCAGGTGACTCACAGCCTCAGCTACCCCATTAGGGCAATGCCCGAATAAAGCCTAACAAAAGGAAATGTTTGTTCAGGTCCATCCTTCCCATCATAACAACTCCAGAGGAGCGCGACAGGCAGAAACGGGTGCAGGGAAAACTGGTTATTTGGCAGGCAGGGAAGGGGAAAAAAAACAAACAACAACAAAACAACAAGAGGCTTTCAGTGGAAATTAAAGTTCTCCATGTTTTGCTTGGACCTTGCCTTTCAGGGGAATTGGGGGTTTTGGGACATGCAGCAAAGCTCCCATGGGAAACATCCCCATTGCTGGAAGATGTCATCTACCAGGGATAGCCATCTGTCTCCAGGCCATCCCAGGAGGCTTTGCCTGCCTGCGAAGAGGAAAACTGGATGAGGAGGTCTCTGCCACACTTGGGGATGGAGGCAGCAGCTAAGACAGAGGAAAAGGGCAGCACGGGGATAGACAGTGCACCGACAGCCCTGTTGCTGCGAGGTTCATCCTCATAGCAAGGGGGGCACAGGGTGATGTGGTCACATTAGTGATGCAATGGACAGGAGAGGGCTGGAGCCAGGAGAAACCCAGTTTTGCGAGCAACAGGACCCCTTGCAAGCCGAAAAAAGTCAAAGCAGGCTCGGTGGAGCTCGAAGGACAAGTCCCCACCGCTGCACCGAGCCGCACGTCCTCAGCTGGAGGAGCAGCGACCTGCGCGCACCTTCCCCTGCAAGATCAAACCAGCTGCTTTAAACATATCCCAGCCAGTCTACATTAAAGGGCTCCCTCTGACTTTAATTGCAGCAGAAAAAAAACCAACAGCACCGTGTCTTGTACGCGAGCACGGCTTTAATAAGATCATGGGAGCCTGCCAGCGCAGCCAGGATACTTGAGTGGGGAACGCTAGCAGCATTTCCAGGCTCTCCGGGACCTCGCTTTCCTTAAGACTTTAGATAAAATCCCATTTCCCGAAACCCAGCACAGGCCAAACTCTTGATGTTCATAGACTCGTGAATTTTGTTGGTTCTCGAGCCTTCCTGGGGGAGCACAAGCCTTCATGCAACCCTAAAACCCTTTGAGCTGGGGTGAAGCAGAGCCGGCATGGTGGGTGAAGAGCTCACTGCATCCTCCAAAGAAGAGTCTAGCCACAGCAGCATCTCTACCGAAAAGAGCTGCAAGTTGGATTTCCCACTTGCGGCTGCTGGTCGCACTGGTTTGGACTGGGCTCGGTGCTGAGCTTTACGCCTGCTGTGATTTTAGCATCGTATCCTGCTCAGCTGGTTTGAGCCCTGTGCCGGACAGGGAACACACCTTAATCCCCACGGGGTCAGGCTGGTATGGTCTGTAATCTGGAGGATGGTGGTTTCAGGCTCCCAGCAAGCATGAGGGCTTCAGCAGAGGGTTTGGGAGCTTGTGCTTCTCCAAACCCATCCAGATCACACCCATCCAGAAAGGACGGGGACATGGTGCCGAAACCTCATCTTCATTTTGGATTCGGGGTTCTTTTTTTCAGCAAGTTTAGTCACGGCACATTTTGAGCCACCATGGTCACTGCGGATGCTCGCTCAAGCCCAAAACACCTCATCTTTGTTGGGTGGTACCTACACTCACCTCTTCTTCCTCCTCCACCTGCTATTAGCACCAACATGCCCATGCACAGGGAGAATGATCTTTTTAAGTCATCTGGCCCATTCAGAGCTGAGTGTTTCTTCCTAATAACACCCTGTCCCGAGAAATTGCTATGAAGATCCCTGGTACACGACGGATGGGATCCCACCTCTCCATCAGATTGAGTGAGCTTGGTCAGGCTTGTTTTTTGGGGCTCACTTCATCTTTTTCCCAACGTCAGCTTGTTTCTAGCCATGACAGAGCGAGACCCAAGCCCCCAGTGCTTCCCCAGCAACCCCACTAATAACCCAGACCTCCTCGGGGTGTTTCTTCTCACTCATCCTGCACCACCACTCTGTCAAGGAAAGTTTGATAATCTCCCTAAGCCAACAATTACACCTTATTTATTACTCTGCATGTGTAATTGCAGACAGGAACTTTTAAGAGCCATGTCAGCCTAATTATTTGCAATAGGGCAAGGCATTGAACCAGTTATCAAGTCCCGCTCAGGTTTGCATGAAGGTTTATTTTCTTCAGGCGCGTAGCTGTAACAGCACAGCAGGAGCATCCCAGGCAGGCACCAAGTCCCCTCCCAGGGACCTGCCTTCCCCATCCCACTTGGAAGCCATGGAAGAAGGGCAGGACGCTGGTTTGGACCAGTAAAAAATGCTTTTAAAGCCAGTAAAACCCAAGAGAGATTGGTCCCCATCCTGGCAAAACATCCGTGGCCAGGACTTGTCAGAGTTGGCTTTGCAACTGCCTTCTCCCAGGTGAGAAAGCACCGAAAATCCCCCTCCATCTTTTCTTCTCCCCAAAATAAAGGTGTCCGCCTGCTGGGAGACTGCACACCTGGCAATCCAAGAGCAAAGCACCCCATAAAACTGCTTTTTCCCCCAGGCCTGGAGCTGTGCACATACCTCTGTGCTCACCCTGCCCACACTCTCCCCCAGCTTTGCATTAAATTTGCTGCCCTATAAATATCTCCCTCACTGGGGCATGCTGGATGCCTTCCCCAGGGAGAGCAATAAAGTCATGGGTGGGCTCAGCTTCACCCAGGCTCCTTCATCCTCACCAGTGGGTTGGTTTCGCCTCCTCGAAGCTGTCTGCCTCTTCCAAAATAAAGCCAGCACAGGCAGGAATGGGCAGGAATGGGCAGCACCTCATGGCTCGATTGGGATGGGCACCTGTTTGCACCTCCTAAACGTGAAAGGTCAGCTTGAAAGGACTCCACGGGGGGAACATTTCCCTCCTACGCTTTGCAATAAGGCACGTGTCTGCAGGAAGGGAGCCGCAAAATGACCCCAAAACCCCTCACCAAGCACCCACGAAGCTTAAAACCCCCTTGCACCCACCGGCTCAGCCCTCCTCGGAGAGGAGATGCTAGGCAATGCGCACGTGAAAATCCTCAGGAATCAGCTCACCGGGGTTGTTTGCAAGCTCCAGCACTGGGATCTGTTCCCAGGTCCTCGAAATCAGGGCAGGCAGAGATCCATCAGTGGTGGGGAAGTTTATGCAGAGCAGCTTCTAATCTGGCAGATCTGATTTTAAAAAAACAAACAGAGAACTCCTCTGACCAGATTGACTATAGCCACGAAACCACGAGCCTCCAGACATCTACATGTGTATATTTATCTATATATACACGTCCTGTGATGGTTTACCATGTCTGATGTCCCACCTGATAGTACAGAGCAGAGCCTCCATCGCAAATAGCACTTTTGCCTCCTGAAAAATCCCATTCTTGCAGCATAAACTGAGGTGTATTTAGCAACTTGTGGGGGGAGTTGTCCCAGGCTTTCGCTGCAATGGGGACAGGCAGGTCCTTGCACTTGTCCCCAGCACGGGATGCAGATGCAGAGAAGATGCCACAGCCACCTCTCAGCAGCACTATTGCCCCTCTCCTTCCTCCCCAAATGAGACATTGCAATGGGTGGGTGCTTTGCTAAAGGCTCTGCAAAAAGGATTTAGTATTTTCCCCACTGCCAGCATAGCTGCAGTGGCTCCACAAAGACCTCCGGTGGTTTACAAAGACCCCAAGAAGCTTTGGAAAAAACCCAAGGCTTGCAAAGACCCTGCATGGCTGGCAAAGAACCCCGAAGGTTTGCAAAGTCTCTGGAAAGCTTGCAAAGACCCCAAGAAGGTTTGAGAGACTCCAGAAGGCTTGCAAAGATATCCAAAGGCTTGCAAAGACCCTGCATGGCTTGCAAAGACCAAACCTGGTTTCCAAAAACCCCGGGAAACTTGCAAAGACCCCATCCTCCTGCCACTGCAATCCCTCAAAGACAAGGACTTGTGCAGTGGTGGGGAAATGGGCTCTGCCAGCCCCTTGGGCAGCCAGGGCCACCCAGAAATCCCCAGAGCCACCAGGGTTTCAATCCCATATTTGCTAGAAGGTAACACTTACTCCTGAGGGTCCACAGGTTTCCTTCTACCTGGCAAGTGCCAGGGGCTTTTACCCATGCCAGCACCATCACACCAGCTGGACCACAGGGGATATAAATACATTTATATCTATATATAGATGTAGAAAACAAACCCTGTGACCAGCTAGAAACACTCTGGCTGATTTTAAAAATCACAAGTGATGTGGTGAAGGATTTGGGGTTGGGGTTTTTCTTGAAGAAAAGGAGGATTTAAATAGCATGTGTTTTCCTCACTGACAACTGAAATACTAAATCCTCGGGCACAGGAATTAGGAAGTGAAAATGGGCTTACACCTCTATTTCCCTAGCCCACAGGTCCCAGAAGAGCACAGGAAGGTGAGACCACCCCAGCCCATGCAATGCCAGCTGCTTGCTCTGCTTTGGGGTAAAAAGAAGGAAAATAAGTCTCATACAGTGCTGGAGAACAGAGCCCGCTCGTGCAAACACGATGCAGTTTTAGTTTCTCCCCCCCTCTTTCTCTTTCTGGTTCCTCTTTCACCAGTGTTTCTTACTACTGGTGGTTTAAATAGATAAATCATGATGCTTCTCAGAAGAAGGAACATTTTCCAGCTGCCAGCAGGTCAGGTCCTGACTCAGGGTGTCTAACCCGGGGGTCATTTAACCCAGGCCCCTGGCATGTTTTGCACAGCAGCAGTGCTGCCCTGACCGTGATGCTCTATGAAAGGCACAGTATGGGAGCAAACTGGTTTATATTTTCTTGTATTCCTCAGGGAGAACATCTACAGCCTTTAATAAAATATATCCATTGCCACAAATCTCATTTTTGCATGTGTAAAAAAGCAGTAACCTGCCTTCTTTTGTGTTCCCAAGTGTTTGCTCAGCAACACGAAGTTCTCATTCACATTTGCTCAGGTCATGGCAAAAAAAACCAAAACAAACCAGGATCTACTTCAAATGGGAAACTGGATTTGAGCTTATTTCCTATGCCCCAGCCACAGAGGGAAGAGAACACTAAAAAAGAAAAGCCCGAAAGGGATATAAATAGGGAACATCAGCCTGAACACTTCTGCTCCTCACTAATTGCTTGTGGCTTCCAAGATCTGGGGCAGAAGTTTGGTTTTTAAAATGAATATTTAGCTTGATGTTAATAAATAATGCAAACACCTGCGTGGGCAGCAATTGCTCCCAACGTGCTCCGCTGTGGTGCAGGGTGGTAAGAAGCGGGTTTGCCGTGCAAAACCACCTTTGATTTCCCCTCATCAGCAACTGGCTCCCCAGCTTCCCTTTGAAAATAAGGGAGGGGGGGGAAGGGGAGGAGAGTCCTGCTCTATCGTAAGGGCTGGGAAATTGTATTCCTTCCTCCCAAGAGCAGCCAGGGCTTTTCCCTAGAGAGCAAAAAAAGAGGGGATACCCCATGGATGCAAATGCCAGCTGAAACACAAAGCGCTGCAAAATTGCCTCCGCGTTAGGCTGCTCGTCCCTGTTTGGGGTCAGGGACATGCTGGAGGGACGGAGAGTTGGGGACAGCTGGGGGAGCTCCTTGCATAGGTCTGGGAGCTGGCCGGGCTTCGGGCCAGCTGCCCTCCCTCTCCATCCCTTCCCTCCCCTCGGAGATCATTTTCATGGGGCTTTAGAGGGTCCAATCCAACCACCCCCTCCCTTCGGACTGGGGTGGGGGCTACAAATTCATCAACCCAAACTTTGCAACCTCCAAAAGTTGACTGATTTGCTCCGGGGCCAGTCAAGGAGGAGGAGGGAGGCGTGCCGGGGAGGAAGAAGAAGTTGTGTGCTGCCGGGGGGGCTCAGTGCCACCCAGAGCAGGTGGGGAAGGGTGCGTGTGCCCATCATCGGGGCATCCGGGCTGCTGCACTGGGAGATGCTGGGGGACCGCACACTCCGGCTGCAGCATGGGAACCGCATCGAGGCCCTGTGCGTGCTGGGCACCCACATCTCTGCTGATGTCTATGGGTGAGTGGGACGCTCTAACACTTCCTTTCCTCCATCTCTGCATCTCCACCTTTCTTCTCACCTTTACCCCCTGTTTATCCTTCTGCAAATCCCCCCTTCCCATTTTTCCTTCTGCTGCCCCAAAACTCACAGCCGTGACACTCTGATTTAATGCAATCTGGGGGCAAAATCCTCCCTGGGCTTCGCCAATATGCACAAGTCCTAGGAAAGCTTGGAGCATCTGCCATTGCATGATATGGTATTTACCTCGGATCTGCGATGGTGATGGGTTTGATACATTTGTGGTCAACAGATCCAGTGTCATATCAGAAAGCTGCTGGAGAGTGGAGGGATGAGCAGGATCCACAGGGATGGACTGCAAAGGAGGGGATGCAGCTGGGATAGGGGAGAAAAACAAGATCTAGTGACCAAGCAGTGTCCTGGGAAAGCATGCAAGTCCCCATACCACCAACCCTGCTCCCCTAAAACAAACTGAACGCTGTACTTCAAGATAATTATTCCCCCAAAGGAAAAAGTTTAAAAGCTTATTTCATGGTTAATTCTAGTCTTTGCTGCTTTTGCAAATCTCACCCTCGATATTCAAGCCAAGCAATGCAGTTACAACTCATCTGTCATCTCTCCAGGTCAAATCTCCTCCCAGTGGGATTCCCAAAACCCAGAAACAAGGAAACCGAACCAGTTTTTCCATGCATAATTAAATGTAATTTAACAAGTTAAGAAACACCTGGGCAGCAGCAAACAAGTGCTCAGATTTCCTCTCCCCCCCACTGGTGCAGGTTTGGTGGGGCCATCGGCATCCAGAAACCCAACAAATGATGCTGTAACGGTGATACGGCATGAGCTCTCGGGTGTCAGGAGCACTCACACTCAAAGGGAGCCTGCCCCTCAGGAGCTGCAAGCAACCCAAAAATAACAACCCTGAAAAGACAGGGAAATTAGGGAAAAGGAGCCAGGACAGTGGAAGGGGATGCACAAAACAGCTGGGGAAGAGCAAGGGCACATCAGACTGGGAGCGGTGCAACACCAGCTGCTTTGGGGTTGGATAAAATCACCCCGAAAATTAGTTTCCCATGGTAAAGTCTCTCAGCTCGGTTGCCACGCCATTACAATGAGCTGTTAAATACCAGGTTTGCCTCGGCTGGAAAATAAACATGGATTTCTCCATTGAAGTGCAAACCTGAGTTCGGTTCCAGTGGCGCTGAGTACTTTGGGTGTGATTATTATAAACCATAATCTGCACCAATGGCTACAAAATGGATTCATTTTACTAAAATAATGTGTTCTGCCCTAAAAAAAAAAAAAAAAAAGGCAATTCAAGTGTTCCCAGGCAGGGAGGAAAGGGTAGAAAGGTGCCGGTGGTAAGCGTGGAGACGCCAGCGTGTCCAGTCTTGGCTGTGTTTTGGACAGTGAAAGCCAGGTGTTTTCGGAGCAAACCTCTAAAAATACAGCATGTTTTTGGCAGGGCGGCCCCAGCTGGGGCAGTCTCCTTTGGTGTGAAGCACACAGAGGGGGTGAGCGTGGAGGTGGCATGCCGGGGCCAAGCAGAGGTTGAGTCAGCCCCCGGCAGCAGAATGCAGTGGCCACTGGATGAGGGGACAGTCCTGAGGATCAGCATGAGCCAGGCCAGCACTGAGGTCAATGATAACAAAGTAAGAAGTGGGGTGCTGGGGTGTGGGACCTCCATGAAGGGAGAACATCCTTCCCCAACCAGGGATTTGGGGGTTTGCAGGTAACTGTCAGCTTTTATGCAGAGGGAGGGCAGCCCATCAACCAAGCCGGGGTCTTCCTCACTGGCATCGGTGAGTATGAAGGCTTCTGCAACACAACAATCCCTCTTCAACCCCTCAGCCCCTTGGAATGGGGTGTTTTGATGTGGGGGCAGAGATAGACCCAGGTTTGCTAGGTCTGGGGGGTTTTGCACCCACCCAACCTTGCTGTACCCTGGGGTCTGTCCATCCAGGGATCTCTCTGGATGTCGATGCAGATCGGGACGGCGTGGTGGAAAAGAACAACCCCAACAAGGTAATTCAACCTCTTTCACTGCACAGAAAGTCCATGGACTTGCAAAAGCCTGAGCTTGCTAAGCCCCAGTGGGGTGTTTTAGGCAAGCTGGACCTGGGGTCCCGAGGGACATGGGGCCATCTTGCTCGTCAGCTGTGACAAGGAGAGCCCCTTCACTCCAGCATCAGACTGTGACGACGAAAGGGTATTCAGCAAAGAAGGTAACAGCTTCCAAAAAAAAAAAAAATCATATAAAGCAAAAAATGCTCCATTAGTCCCCCTCTTTAACTTTTTTGGAGATGAAATTTTGCTTGAGAACCAACTGCCCATGAGCTGCTCTCCTCCAAGCTGCTGAGTAAGCTTCCCACATGGGAAATTTTTTTTTAATGCCATGCAAACTAATTGCGGTCAAGACAGGGCATGAAGCACAGCCAGAAAAATAGCAGAGGTGCCACCAACAGCAGAGCTTTGCCCAGGGGTGCTTCACATGGGTGAAAGGAGCTCAGGGCAAGGCATGCTGCCAGCAGCCAGGAATACACCCATCTGTTCCTGGAAAACTAAAACCACACAGAGCTGGTGCCCATTGGCTTTTTGACACCAGGGACCAGCTGCATCAGGGCTGTGATGGGGGAAAAAAGGAAAAAAAAAAAAAAGGGGTATTTGTTTCAAAGCACAAGCCACAAGCTTTGCTAGCAGGACCACAGGTTGTTTTTCCAACTTGCAAAGGCTGATAGCAAGGGAAGAGCAGCTTTCTTGGCATGGGAAATGCAAACCCCAGGAGAGAGCACGCAAGCCAGCCAGAGCTGCATGGTACAATCACCCATCACCCAACTTTTTTTTTGTTTGCACCCCAGATTTGCTGGACATGTCTCGGATGGTCTTGAGGACCAAAGGGCCACAGCGCCTGCCGCAGGGGTATGAAATCGTTCTCTATATTCCTGTCTCCGATGCCGACAAAGTTGGGGTGTTTTATGTACAGAGTAAGTCCTTCCTCATGTCCTCCTCTGCCCCTTCCTCCTTGTTTGTGGTGCTTTTGAGATCCCGGCAAGCTCTTTTCTTTCCATCTCTGACCTGGTCCTCACCATGCTCTTCAAATGGCACTTCTGAAGCAAATCATGCCTTCTGCATCCCTTGGAAAACTTTAGAGATTAACAAGCAGAGGCAGATGGCCATAAAGGTATTTATCCAAGGTCATCCAGCAAAGGAGTAGCAAAAAAAAAAAAAAAAAAGCCACGTGTCCTGACCCCCAGATGCTTTCTCCATGACAGCAACATGCTCTATAACACATTTTCCCCTCCTTGTTCCTTATTGTGGGTAGTGATTTATTCCCTGGGACCAAAAGCCCTCATCCAGCCCAGAAATGTGCCATTAAGTAGCTTGGTCTTGTCCCTCCATGCAGAGGCAGTCTGTCAGCAGGAGGATTGGTGGCTTGTCATCCCATGGCATGTCAGAGAGGGCTGCAAGGGCAGAAACCCCATGAAAACATCTTCCCAATGACTGCTCCATCCAAGGAAAGGCTGTGACATTTTTCCTCACCCTTCTTGTGCACAACTGCAAAATTGCAAGCCCCTTAACTCCTGTTTTAAGGTACTTCTGCCAGATGAGGTTGTATCCACCCACAGAGGCAGAGAAGCTCCAGCACAGAGGGATTGCGGTACCTCTTTGCACGCAAGCAAAATAGCCTTGAAACCACCACTGAAACTTTGGAAATTGCTCACCTTCCCCTTTCTCTTCTTGCAGACCCCTTCTTTGGGCAGCGCTACGTTCATGTGCTGGGCCGGAGGAAGCTGTACCACACTGTGCAGTACACTGGTGGGGCTGCTGAGCTTGACTTCTTCGTTGAGGGGCTCTGCTTTCCTGATGACACCTTCTCTGGGCTGGTCTCCATCCATGTCAGCCTCCTGGAGACACTGGCTGAGGTCTGGGGGCTCTGGGGAAGCGGTGAAGATGGGAGTCTGCAAGAGCCAGAGGAGCATGCAGAAGGGGATGGGGATTGAATGGAGAGCAGTCCCCATTAATTTACCCCAAAACTGACTTCAGGGGTAGGATATTTGGGGGGAATAGTGGTCAACAGGGTGTGGAAAGTACCTGATTTCTGCTTGCCTCCCCAGGGTATCCCCCATACACCAATCTTCACCGACACAGTAGTGTTCAGGGTAGCACCGTGGATCATGACCCCCAACACTTTGGCACCGGTGAATGTCTTTGTCTGCAGGTAAAGGCCAAGGGATGATGTCTTCCCAGCCAAATCAGCATCAGTCCCATAGTCTCCCTGGAGGTCACAGAAACAGGCTGGGGAGGTGATGGGCAGAGGGAAAGGCAGGTGCCTGCAGGGGATACCCATCTTCCAGCAGCCCTTCATTCCCTTCCCTCCTGCCATCCACTTTCCCAGCATGAAGGACAACTACCTCTTCATCAAGGAGATAAAAAACCTGGTGAACAAGGCTGGCTGTGAGCTGAAGGCTTGCTTTGGCTACATCAACCGTGGGGACCGCTGGATGCAGGTAGGTGGGCACCAGAGAGGGGGCAAAGCTTTCCCTCCTTACTGATGTGCCCCATGAGGGTTTTCCTTCCTTCTTTAGGATGAGATTGAGTTTGGCTACACCCATGCTCCCCATAAAAGCTTCCCAGTGGTGCTAGACTCCCCTCGAGATGGAGGTCTGGAGCAATTCCCCATCAAGGAGCTGCTGGTAAGAGCAGAACAGTCACTTGCATTGCCCAAGGAGCAGCTTGAAGGTTTTTATGCTTAACCTGTTTAACCTTTCCTAAAATCCCACTTGCACTTGGCTCCTTGGAGGCCCTACAATGGCATCTGGAAAACCTTTTATCCAGAAGGTGCTGGATGAGAGGGGAAAGGAGGAGCTCACATGTCTGGGAACAAAAGACTCCTGCTGAGCTCCAGGACAGGAGTGGCTTTCTTCACCCCGAGTATCCCAGCAATGGGCTGGTTCTTCCTTTCCTCCTCTAGGCCTGTGAATATGCAGCAGCTCCCAAGCAAGAGAGGAAAGGAAACCATGAGAGGGGTCAGTTTACTTCCTTGGAAGAGAACAAGATGCAGCCAGCTGCCAAAAACACCCCCGTGGGGCTGCTTTGCCAAGGCAAAGGGGCAGCTGCAGGCAGGGCATGCAAAGAAAGCTGCCTGGGAAGGCAGTTGACGCTGGCCAGGGCACTTTGGGAAAGCCCAGCAAAGACAAGCATGGGAAAAAGATGGATTGAACGATCCCTTGAGATATCACCATGCAGAAAGGGCAGGACATCCTCAAGTAGCCACCAAATCTCAGCCCCATATACCCAGGCAGGCCCTGGCAGCAGCCTTAGCCCTGGTCTTCTCTCCAACAGTAATAGGAGAAGAGGACAGCTCTTTGCTGCGTGTCACTTTGGGGAAGGCTAAGCACTTTCAAAAGCATTGAAATATATCGTTTCTCATGCCTGAAATGAGTACACGCAGTCCCAGATTCATCAGGCAGGATGGGAATACCGCACTGATCCGCTCCTTCGCAAATAAGCTGGGCAACCACTTCTATCTGCCCTCTTTAGGAATTGCTTTGCTTCATATTTAGAGAAGCAATTTCAGCTTTGGAGCTGCTAACACATTATACTCCAGTTTCTGCTTTGAAGCCTCCCCTAATCCCCACTCCTATCTTTCCAATCTCATTTTCCAGCTAGGAATATTTAGCCAAAAGTAACACGCACAGGTCCTCCTTTCACCCCGGCCAAGCCCTAAGCCCCTGTGACCCTGCGCCAGGGAAAAAGGAGACGCGAGGGAATTAGCCCCTCAAAATCAATCTGGAACTGATAGGACTTGGATGTGACCCTCAAACCTGGGATGAACCAGTGCCTTGACAGTTGAAACCATACTGGCTTTATGGTTTATTAAACTGAAATAAGCTGAGAGCAGGTGTTTCACGCTCAGTTCCTCCCGCAGCACCCAGGGAAAGGATCTGACCCCCGGACATCCTCTAGATATGCCCCCCAAAAATGCACAGGGAGCCTCAAGGAAAGGCAGCCCTGCTGCACTCTCGCTATCCCAGCTTCTCCAAACATCCTCAATTAAAAAAAAAAAAACACTTCTAAATCAAAGCCATGCACCCTCAGGTCTCCTTGCTCATTTTTACCAACCTGTGTATTTGGTTTACCCTTATGGAAACCCAACACTAATAAGGGTTTGCATTAAATCCCAATCACAACAGATACCTGATCTTGTCCCAGGGGCTGCCATGAGCTCCAAGTCCATGTTGACTTGAACCAGAGAGCAAGGACAGGTTCAAGGCAGGATTTTTGTCCACCACTGCCATTTTTTGCCCTATTTTTAGCATTACAATCTCTCCCTTGGGCATTTGACCCTGGCACATCACAACCAAGGGTTAATTACCCCTGCATGCACAATGCCTTAAATCCCAGGTACATTAAGTCCTGAAAATCAAGGCTTAAACAGGATTTAAGTGAAGTACAGCCCTTCAGGTGGCTCTTATGCCTGGGGTGGATTTATCCTCAGGGGCTGAAGTTCATCTAGCTAGACAAGAGCCATCCAGAAACTCAGCTTCAGGGCCACCCCAGCACCTAATTAGCTTAATGCAGACACTTAAACATTGGCTGTGGGATGGCAGAGGAGATCTCTCCCCAGCTCTGCCACCGGCATTTGCCATTTATTACTGAGCTCAGATGACCCAGAGACCTTTATCCTCTTGCCTTTCCTTTAGCCTCTCCCCATCCATGGACAGGCTTCACTCTTAATATTTTTACCCACTGGAAGAGGTCTGAGGCCAGCATGAGGAAAAAAGCAAAGGCACAGAAGCATGGGGGACTCAGGGCAAAGCCCACAGTGATTTCTCTCTCCCCAGGGCCCCGACTTTGGCTACGTGACCAGAGAGCCCCTCTTTGAAGCCATCACCAGCCTCGACTCCTTCGGCAACCTGGAGGTCAGCCCACCCGTGACCGTGGCAGGGAAGGAATATCCCCTGGGGAGGATCCTCATCGGCAGCAGCTTCCCCACGTAAGCAATGGGAAACCCACAGGTTTAGGAGCAAAGGAACCACAACTGCCCCTAAATGTCATCCAAAAAAAAAAAATCACATTAATGGCCTTAATTAGCCATTCCCTGACCAGCTGCAAATCCAGTACCCTATGGAGTGGATGCACCCAATCTCCATCTTCACATTTAAACCCTCCTTTCTTTCCTCCACCTTGATAACAATTTATGTGTATGTACATATTGCTGCATAAGTATTTACTCCCCTTATTCCCTCTCTCGGGGGTATTCTGCCCCCAGAGCCGCAGGGCGGAGAATGACCAGAGTAGTGCGGGATTTCCTCTACGCCCAGCAAGTGCAGGCTCCTGTGGAGCTCTACTCCGACTGGCTGTCCGTAGGCCACGTTGATGAGTTCGTCACTTTTGTGCCCACCTCCGATGCAAAGGTACCCCAAAACCCTGTGCTACTCTGCGGTTTCTCTTCTGAGCAGCTAATCCCATTAGGGCACCTCTAAGGAAAACCCCAAAGCTTGTTTCCTTGACAGTCCCAACCAGTACTTGCTGGGGTTCTCATCCACAAAATGAGGGCTCTGAACACAAAAAGGGACTTGTTGAGCTAATAATCAACACAGAAGAAAAAAAGATGCCTGTAAAGGTTGTCCAAGAAATGTAAACTTCAATATTCACATGGGCTGGCCAGGGTTCACAGCTGCTCAGCATCTCCCAGATATTTTCTCTTTCCTCTGTCCTGGTTTTTACTGCTTCTGACACAAGATTTTTCCTCCCAGAGAAACCATGTCTTGACCTGGATGGTTCATAGAAAAAGTATTTATGCACACACCCACCCCTCACAAACCCTCCATTCAGTGCTTTTGCCCTCCCTGGGGCTGTGCTAAGCCCCCATAAGAAATCCCATCAAGACTGCAGCAAGCAGTCTCTGGTGCTCCACCAAGGAGCGAGGAAACCATTTCTGCTGGTGGGAAGCAAGCCAGGACACACACAGGACTCAGACCCTACAAATTCACAGTTCCCATAGGATTAGCTCATCTGGCTTCTTCTGAGGAAGTCAGAGCCTGATTATTCACTTGCTCTATCCTCCCCCTCCCCCACATTGCAACGCCAGCCCAGAAACAAACCAACCCACCCTCAGACAGCAACCACACTCCTCCCCCACCACCTAAGCTCACCTAAACCTCCAGTAAACACCCTCAGGGGGGTTTATATACCCCACCTGGGGTGGGCAGGATTGGACCCAGCTGCAGCCAGGATGCTGTTTTCCTCCCTGCCCCAGCAGCAGTTTAACCCCTTGGGGGCATTTCGTATTTGCCAACAGTGTAAATCCCTGCACCTCTTTTGGATACATCCCCTCAGCACCACATTAAAAAAGGCACTAAATAACAGCAAAAACACCTAATTTTAAGAGTTTAAGCTCAGGTTCCTTCCAAAAATAAGCCCCTGAAGTCCCCCAAGGCTTTGGATAAGGCACTTTCAGTGACCACTCTCCCTCCCATCTTGCCGCAGCGATTTCGGATGCTGATGGCCAGCCCCGCGGCATGCTACAAGCTCTTTCGAGAGAAGCAGAAGGAGGGCCAGGGTGAAGCCACCATGTTCAAAGGCAAGGGGACAGCAGGCGGCTTCGGCTGAGCTTTGATGTTAGCTGAGACAGCCGGAGCCACCCCACAGAGCAGCCGGCCCGAGGGCGGCAGCGCCTGACCGACGTGCGGGTATCGGGGGGACATGGGGACCTTTTCCCACCCGGTTGCCCTTCACAGCTGGCAAGCGGGATGCCTGCTCACCATACCCAGCCTCCTCAAGCCCTATTTTGGGAAAGCGAGTAGGATGGGAGGGATAAAGCCCTCTGCACGGAGGGGATGCTTGCTTGGTGGGATGGAGCATCTCTGTAAATACCAGCAGAGCTCCAGCATGGAGTGGGACAACCAGGGGCTCTCGCATCACCCCAAATTAGCACCGTTTTTTCTCGCTTGCCCTTCCCTCCCTGCAGCAATGACATTTTGGTTGCCAGTTTGGGCATCCTCTAATTGTGGTTTTGAACATCATCCATCTGTGATGGGTTTGGGGGAAGGTCTCCATACCTTCGCAGGTCCCTCTGGGTCACTGCCACCTGCCTGGGACCCAGCTGTCCCCAAACAAGAGATGGCCTCCATGGAGGTGGCAGCTCTGGTTTTGTGGAGCTGAATGAAGAGATTTAGCAGATAATGATTCCTGTGGGCAGCAGGATGGATGACAGGACCTTTCCAATGCTCTTTCCAATGGGCAGAGGTTTTCTTCCCACCCAGTTTCCCAATGAACTAAGAATTGGGACTCCCGGCAGCCTTAATTCCAAGCTCAGAAAATCATGATTCTGGGGACTTTTTCCATCTGTGTACCCCATTTTAAGCCAGGCTTCTGCTAGCACCACTTCATTTTAACGGGGGTTTGCATTTGTAGGGTACTTGGGAACAGACACAAAACGGGTCACCATTAACAAGGTCCTTTCCAACGACAACCTGGTGCAGCAGAACCAGTATGTCCAGGTAATAATTGATATTTCTGGTAATAATTGATATTTCTTGTAATAACTGCCCCAGGGTGGTGCAAACCCTTAAGGGAGGTGTTGCATTTTGGCTTTCCTCCTGTGTGAGATGGTTTTGGGGGCCATGCCTACCTGTGTCCCCCCACTCCACCCACTCTTCTCCATCCCCTCCAGCGCTGCATCGACTGGAACAGAGATGTCCTCAAGAAGGAGCTGGGGTTGACAGAGGAGGACATCGTCGATCTGCCGGCCCTGTTCAAGCTCGACAAGCAGGGCAAAGCCGTACCATACTTCCCCAACATGGTGAGGGGGGTCCCTGTTCCTCGGGTCTCTCCAAAAACCAGTTTATTCAGCCAGGATGAGTCCCCAAAGTTGTGCCACAAAAGCACAACATTTACAGCTTCCCAGACAAAGAAAATATCTCCAGCCAGGCTCAGATAAGCCCGGGTCTACCATAACTTTGTGGCTTTGTGTTGCTTGCAGTGGGGTTAACCTACATAGTTTTGAGGTGAAAGCCTTTCAAAGCAGTGAAATTGCAAGGCATGGGGCATGTTTTAATGATAAGAAGGGGGAAAATTATGCTGGATTTGGAGGCCTGGGGGAAGTTGGCTGCAAAAAGTGGCGTCGATGCACCATTTTGGGGTGAGACTGATGGAGGAGGGTGGCCAGCGGCTTTCCTTTGGCTTCATCAGTCCCGATGCCGCTGGGCTCCCTTTGTGTCACCCCACAGGTCACCATGATCATCCTGGCCAAAGACCTGGGCATCCCCAAACCCTTCGGCCCCGTGATGGGGGGTGAATGCTGCCTGGAGCGGCAGACCCGCTCCCTCCTGGAGCCGCTGGGCCTACACTGCTGCTTCCTCGAGGAGGTGGCCTCCTACCATGGCAGGCTCGGGGAGGTCCGCTGTGGCACGAATGTCCAGCGGCAGCCCTTTGCCTTCAAATGGTGGCACGTAACACCATAGCGAGGCCTCCTCCTCCCTCCACCCTCGCCCCAGGCGGCTTTTTCGGTGTGTGTTGCTTGCGATTCAGTTAATAAATGAATTTGCTGTGAGGAATGAAGTGGTAAATTAAATAATAAGGGGTGATAATCGTGAGAGAAAGGGAAGGATGCCCTCAGGGAGGGCGAGGTAGGGGGGGATGCCATGTCGGCCATTGGCGCCTGCCATTTTGCCCCAACCAGTGTTGCAGCAGATAGGTGGGCCTGGGCACCTCCCCTGCAGAAAGAATTCGGATGGGAATTAATGGGGGGCCGCACTGGTCTCCCCCCTCCCCAAAAAGGGAGGATCCAGGCGTCCGGGCCCCGCCATCCCGCCTTGTGCCACAGGGCGCACCACACTCAACATGGCGCCTCCCCTGCGGCCGCCGCCACACCCAAAATGGCTGCCCGCAGAGCCCCGCCCCTCCCTCATCTTAAAGCGGCGCTCTATGGCCGTGCTAGCGGCTTTTTCCGCTTCCGGGGCGGGAGCGGGGTCGGAACTGCGCAACGCCAAGATGGCGGCGGCCGTGGTGGGAGTCTCCTTGAGGCGCGGCGTCCCCGCACGGCTCCTGCGGGCCAGCTTGCGGCCGGTGAGGGGCCTAGAGCTGCCCTGACACGGGCAGCCATGTGGGGGGTCTTTGGGGGAGGCATAGTGCGAGGGGCT
>NW_010972992.1:1765436-1777766 GCF_000737465.1 Haliaeetus leucocephalus | reverse complement strand
TTTGGGGAGGGAGATGGGGGGCAGGAAGGGGTGCAGAGTGGCCTGGGAGGAAGCTGGGGGTGGGCTGGAGGTAGTCCAGGATGCAGTATGGGATGGGAAGAGGGTTCACAGTGGGTAGGAGAAGGGGGAGGGTGGGTTTCGGGGAAAGAGGAAGTGTGAGGGGGATGCTGGGGAGGGTATGAGGGTAAAAAGGAGTGGGAAGGGATCTGAGAAGGGTTTGGGGGGAGACGGGAGGGTGACAGGAAATTGGGGGGGGGGGTGCAGAAGGGGGTTGGGAAGGGATGTGTGGACAGGAGGGATAGGGATGTGGGGTAATTTAGGGAGAGGTGAGTAGGGGCAGGTGGCCTGGAGGGGAAGAAGCTCCTGGGGGAATACTGGAGTGGGGTAGAGATGTGGCTGGGAGCTTCTGAGGGCAGTTTTGGGGCAGAGAGAGTCTTAGGGGCTGTGGATGAAAGAGTGTCTGCAGGCACTGGTGGGTTGCTGGTTAGATTTAGGATTATCTCTGCCTTGTGGAGGAGGGAGCCTCAGGTGAGAGGTGGTTGCATGTGCCAGGGTACACTGCTGCAGCAAATCCTTGGCAGGATTTTCCAACAACTGTGCAAATGCCCAAATACAAAGCAGTGATGGGTCCTGCAGCTCTCACCCAAAATGTGTGGACTCAGGTCATTTTGTTGTCTGGCTAAACGCCACCTGAAGGGACCTAAGGGCTGTTTTGCTGCTGTTTGAATACAGATGTGTCGGGGAGCACAGACAGCAGCTGCAGCAGCGCCCCGTATCAAGAAGTTTGCCATCTACAGATGGGATCCTGATAAGCCTGGGGACAAGCCCCGCATGCAGACGTATGAAGTGGATTTGAATAAGTGAGTATGCCCCATTAGGGAGAGGCTTTGCTGCTAGGCAGGTGCATTGGGGCTGTGTGTGCATGTGGGGTTATCTGCCAAGTGATAATGGAGGGTGGTTGAGGAGCACTTGAGCTGACAGCTAAAGGTGTCAGCAGACTCATTAAGCTTCAGGGACTGTTAAAACCTTGCTGGAGTGGCTGGGGGGGAGGGTGGGGTGCCTCAGCTGTGTTACAGAGCAGCTTGTTCTCAGCACAGGTAAGATTAATGTTATTTCCTGACAAAGAAAATTTTACTATGATTATGTGGGATTATTTTTCCCTCCCTCACCTGTTGGTGCTGAGTGTGACAAAACTGTACTCTGAATGCCAGTGTCAGTAGCTGTCAGCAGTAAAATGATTGCTTTGTTTTGTGACTTCTGTGAGATTTTACCTGTGTTCCTGAGTTAAGTTGAAGATGTGAAGATGTTTCATGGCTTTAATAAGCTTTATTTATATAGTAAATCTGGGGCACGTTCCAAAAGGAAACTTTTATGTATAGCTCACAGTCCCAGACCTAGGAGATAAGGTGGAAGCTTTATCAACTCTTCTCATAGTTTTCTTCACACTTAGTTATTTCTAATTTGCAGGTGATGTTAAACTTGTAGTAACCACCTGCACACTTTGCTGTAGCTATTGCCAAGAAAGCTCTTACTTCTCTGTGATTCTGCGAAGGAGTGCGGTCTTCCCTGTGGTGCAGAAACCTTCACATGGGCATGTGTGCCTTGCTTTCCCTGAGCTCCACTTGCTGCTGTGCTCTTGCCAGAGGAATTCACCTCAAGCCCTTTCTGAAAGCTTCAGATACAAAGCCACACAGCTCCCTATTTAGGAAGCAGATGACGGAGAACTCAAATTTTTGTGACTTGCACCAGTTAATTTCTGGGTGTTGCCTTGTTTGCTGTATATAAAATTACATAAGTTGTCCAAGACTGTTTGGTTTTGTGTGCAGCACTGCCTCTTGTGACTAATGAGGACAGGCAGACTTGTTAAAACCTGACCCAAAATAAGAGAACCAGTAGCAAGGCACTCGATTTTTATTTGTGCTGTGTGAACCCTCTTCAGATGAGCCAGATCTTCTGAGCATCAGCAAAAGAAAGGGCTTCTTTCCCACCCTGACCCTGGGGTGTGCTGGAGCAAATAGGTCATGCTGCTGATAGAGAGATCTCTGTCTTTTTGCCTGGGATGGGCAAAAAGTGTATTCTTAATTGTAGTTGATCAAAGCCCTTTTAGGGGGTGCCAGAGATCATGCACTGAGGCTGGGGGGGTTTGTACAGGTTCACCGACTTTGTTTTCTGTTATAGATGTGGGCCTATGGTGCTTGATGCTCTGATCAAGATTAAAAATGAGTTGGATTCTACTCTCACCTTCCGCAGATCGTGCAGGGAAGGTAAGAAGGATTTTCCAGCCTGCTAAACTGAAGATTGTCTTTCAAGACTGTTGCTGACGGTGTATGTGTAACCACTAGAAAACTTCAGGGTAGATGGCAGCATACCACTCTCCTCTTCCAGCTGCTGCATATGAAATACCTCGATGAACCAAGTAGTAAAAAGTTAAAGCTCATATTCACAGGGCGTAATCGCACAACACTGAGCTGTGAGCAATATGCTTAAACAGCCACAGTCGTTCCTGTTTCTGTTCTAATCTTGTTCATCTTGCTGCCCTCCAGTGATGGACTGCGTAGGGAAATCTAGCAAGAGAGATTACAACAGCAAAATTGAGGGGGCAGAAGTGGCGAATGGGAATGAATTGTAGGGGCTGCTTTATCTAGTGCTGCTGTGGAAATAAAGGGTGTAACTGGAAGAGTACTTAGAACTTCTAGGAATAGCTTCAGGAATCTTTTTTTTGGCCCTTTGACTAAGCTAAATGATTGATTGAGGAAAAGGCCATCTGGTGGTTTTGCATTGCAGAGCGACTGGCTGGTTCTCATACAGGGACAAACCGGCATGTCTGTTTAACTGCATTAAAACTTACCTGTCCAGGTGACTTTCCCTGTTAAAAAAAAAAAAAAAAATCCTGATTCATGGGTAATGTTAGGATGCTGAGCTTTAAATGATAGTTGTGGAAATGCAAGAAGGGAGGATGCCTTTATGGAATGACTTTTGATTTAATTAGGTGGGTTTGCAAGTATGAGAAATTTAGGTACAATTGATGCCGAAAGATGTTTTGCCTTGGATCTAAATGAAAAGCATGCTTTAATGCAGCCATTTCCTGTAGAATCTGCATAGCAGGTGGAGTAATTTCATATGGTGTAGTTCTCAGTGTCTGATATTTAGATAGCCAACACTGTTCCCGAGCAGCTGGAATTAATTGCCCTGAATACTTTTCTTTGAGAACCTGAAGACAGATTTTTCAAGCTGGGCTGGTTCAATCTTGCCCCTTTTCTGCCATGCAGGAAAAAAAAAAACCTGATCACACATTCCTGTTTCATACTCGTGGGCCTGTGTCTGCAGTCCTGGTTCCCTCTCCAGTTGACTGGAAAATACTTGTAACCATTTCTTGAGTGGGAGGAATAACCTTGTTCAAGTGCCAGCATTTATTTGGCAGCGAAAGCTAATGCATCAGCCGCTGAGACGCACTAGCTCATCAGTGTGAGGAGCAGTGGCATTTCTCTGACTCATATCAATTGATATGTGTCAAATCCTCTGATATTAGAGTTTTGCCCTTTCAACATTTGTCGTCTTGCTAATATGATGTTTTAGGCATCGGACTGAATTGGATACCCGAGCTCCTGACCTGAGCAGTATCTGTGACTGTTCTGCAGCGGTTTTTCTTCCAAACCTTGGCCTTTCCTGGGCTTCATCTGATCCTTCTATTACTGGGAGATCATTAGTGGTGTCATGTAATCCATTTGTTAAGCTATTTATATGTTGTTTGTTCTGGTTAGTGTCTGTCCTCTCACCTTTGGGAGTTAATGAATACAGTTTATGGCACCACTCTACCCTGCTGCAGAAGGCACAGAATGAAGCTTCTGTCTTAGGGACTTTGTTTTATGTTCCTGACCTTC
The DNA here is from genome assembly GCF_000737465.1 of Haliaeetus leucocephalus. Taxonomy (NCBI): domain Eukaryota; kingdom Metazoa; phylum Chordata; class Aves; order Accipitriformes; family Accipitridae; genus Haliaeetus; species Haliaeetus leucocephalus. The sequence continues at coordinate 1,773,885 of NW_010972992.1, read as the reverse complement.
AGGGATGCTTTTGACCATAACTGTAGGGCTGATGGGGGATGCGCATGGTTCCCACGTCATAATCTTGGTGTTAGCTGCTTCACATCAATACAAGCTTGTGCTTCAAACTTGTGAACAAAGCTGAATGTTTTCCCCACCCTAAGTAGCATGTAAAACTAATGAATGATGCGAAAGGGATGAAGTGTCCAAGCCACTTGTTTTCTGCTGTGGAAGGAAGTTTAACACCGAGAATGTGTTTAGGCTTTAATGAAAGTGACTCCTGTGTTTGTTCTTTATTTAAGTAGCAATGTGTTTGGCCCAATGGCAACTTCTGGCGTTTTCCTCGTCACGTACAGAGTTTCTTGAAGACAGCCTAGGGGCATGTTTGGGGCCAAGAGGATCTTCCTCAAGTTGGATAAGAGGGTAAATATCTAATGCTTTACCCTTTTTTCCCACTCAGGCATCTGTGGCTCTTGTGCTATGAACATTGCTGGTGGAAACACGTTGGCCTGTATCAAAAGAATTGACCCCGATCTCAACAAGATCACTAAAATCTACCCTCTCCCCCACATGTATGTGGTGAAGGACCTTGTTCCAGTGAGTATCTGCCTTTGTCAGCTTGTGACCAAGGGTGACACCGTTCCAGGCAGTGTGGGGTTCAGATTGGGTTGGAAAGGATAACATTGGGAGGTGCCAACAAGATCAGGTCTCACAGTTCATGTTACTCCTGCTGGTGTTTTCTGGCTTGGGTGGGTCTGAGCTTCACAGCAGTGACTAAATCTGTCCTCATTTGGAGGAATGTGGCAGGTTGAGGTCGAAAATGCCTTCTTCTGTTGGAGTGGTAGCAGATGTTCAATCTCTCATGCATCAATTTAGCTTAATAAATGTGACCTCTTTGCCTTTTGACTCCTAGGACTTGAGTAACTTCTATGCACAGTACAAATCCATCGAGCCTTACCTGAAGAAGAAGGATGAGTCGAAACAGGGCAAGGAGCAGTACCTGCAGTCCATAGAAGACCGTCAGAAACTGGTTACTGCTTCTTTTTTACCATTGAAATCCCTTCCAGATAAGACCAGGGTTAAACGTTAACATGCAGTAGCCTCTAGTTCCTTTAATGACAAAGCTGTCTGGTACAAAACCTGACGTGGGTGGAATCTGCTCCCTGAAATGCAGTGTCATGGCATGCCTGCATTGCTAGGGGTAACATTTGCTAATGAAATGTGGTTGCAATGGGGACTTGGATCTCATTTTCACTGACTGCACTGCGAAACTGTGTGTGTTTGTAAAAACTTTGTGAAGGCTACAGGCTTGTGATATTCCAATGGAGATAAGGCACTGTATGCTGGCATGTAGGCTGTTGGGCTCAGCACTGTCTGTCTTGTCTAGCTGCAGCATGCTAAGCAATGCTCTCATGTTGCTGCTTGCTGGGTTTTACAGCCCTAAAAACTAATGGCAAAAGCTAAACCCTTTTGGATGTGGAGACACAAGCATGATGTGTTAGTGCAAGTCTTCGGATATCTGTCTTGAGCACTGCGTTATATTGGGGGATTTTCTGGGAACGTAGTATTGTTGCTCCAAGGTTTCTGCATAAAGCTGAAGGGTGCCTGAGGAACCATTTGAACAGCTGGGACATAATAGCTTTTTTAAAAGCTTATAGTGTGAGGAAGTTCTTGTCTGGATTTCCTTGGCTGCCACAGTAAGTATCATTAAATCAGCAGTTTCTCTTTTGCTTCTGACCTGTCTTGATGAATCTGCCACTCACTTCACGGTTCAAAGCTCAGCCTGTCAATGCTCCACTGTGATTGTTGCTGTGGTGCTGTCACTAAGTAGGCGCAAAGTGGGCAGGCAGCCCAGATTTTTGGCAAGTGGTAAAAGAGAGGTGAATATGAACAGCAAAGAGGAAGGCTGATTAAAGGGGGTTCAATGAAAACATGTGAGCTGCACCTAATTCTCTGTAGTGATCTTTGAAAGTTTTCCATTATGTGTGTTTGCTGTGAAGTTAAGGTCTAATGAATAGACCAGTCATGTGCCCAAGATATTGGCAGCACTGTGTGATTGGCGCTGTGACGTCTTAAGGACCACAGGATTTTACAGTCTGAAAGAATATCCAAGGGCAACAGTTAGTTCTACTGCACCGCTTCATAATGTGATCTGATCTGTACATAAGGACTAAAGGGACTCTCCCTTCACATGGTTTTCATAAAGTGACATCCTTGAAATCACTTTCTCATTCAAGTAGAAATAAGCAAACCTAAAAGTTGACTGCAAGAGCTGTCTGAACCTTTCTCACAACTAGTAAACTTGCTTTTCATCTCATTGCTGAAGTTTCTCTTGCTTTGAGAACGGCCTGTGTGCAGGAGAAACTTGGATACAGTGTCACCTGAAAAACTGACCTTTTTCTTTAAATCATCAATCATTTAAAACATTACAATTAGAAATAAAAATAATTCAGAGCGAGAAGGTAACTCTGACTTACCTGGCTTTGGCAAGTCTTTCCAAAAGACTAATGCAGGAGACTTGTTACAAACTCCAAGGAGTTCTGGCATCAGGTATCTTTCTAAACTAAATTTAATGAGAACTTTGTCCCAAAACAACTTTCAGATACATAAATTAAGCCAGACTAGACTCTCTCTTAGCCTGGGGGGTTGATTGAGCTACTAGGAGACTTGGGAGACCCTCAGACTCCTCAGAGTTTGTCTTTTGCCCAGTGTCACTTCCATGTAGGTCTGCCTTTCTTTTCTTCAGCGCCTGAAATAAAGAAGGCTTTCATCTCTGTAAAAGTGGTGAAATGGCTAAAGACTCACACCTTTCCTGTTCTGTGAGTGCTTGGGGATCCCCTCAAAGCACATACTAAACTATGAGCTCTTCTCCCTTAGGCTGTGGGGCAGACTTTGCTCTTTCTTCTCTCCTGTAACATGGCCTTGAATTTTTAAGTGGTTACATATCTGTTCCTTTCCTCAGCCACTTACTGGGACAGGCTGGAAGGAAGGAATGGAGGAAGATCAAGCAATTTTCTCATTTTTCTTCAGTTTATGCTTTTTTCCCCCTGTTGTCACAAACCCTAGTTTATTATACGGGTTGAGTTGAGAGATTGCATGCATCTTGTTTCAGAGAACCTGCATGTAGAAATTGCTTTCTTCCGTCAGTGCTTCTTCAGCATAAGGTTTTCGGAGCCACTCTGTTGCAGCAAGTCACTGGAGAGGAAGGTGGTGAAGGAAGCATGTGCTCTTGTAAATCCCCTCTTTTAAAAAAAGAAAAAAAAGCTTCGTCATGGGTTTCTGGAATGGCTTGACTGTGGTCTCCCACCCCCATGCAGGACGGACTCTACGAGTGCATCCTGTGTGCCTGCTGCAGCACCAGCTGTCCCAGTTACTGGTGGAATGGGGACAAATACTTGGGTCCTGCGGTACTGATGCAGGTAAGGACAGATCCCATTTGTCATGTGGGACTGCTGAGGGACTTCCCATCTGAAAGCAGCATAAGTATTTGCAAGTGCAGGTGGGATAGCATTACATAGTTGAGATCCTGGACCAGGATTCCTGAGTTAGGTGTTGCTTTTAAAATCTCACACTAATTACAACACCTTGAAGCAGCATTTGGTGTGTCAAATGCCACTGACTTTCAGGCCTATCGCTGGATGATTGACTCCAGAGATGACTACACAGAGGAACGCCTGGCGCAGCTTCAAGACCCATTTTCTCTCTACCGTTGTCACACTATCATGAATTGCACGAGGACTTGCCCTAAGGTACGTGTGTGTCCTGCAGATGTCCCTTCTGGGGTTACTGGCTAGTTTCCAAGCACCCTGTTTGAAAACAATAGGAAAATACCTGCTTAGGCTTTTGTTTTCCTCAAGCTTGCCTAGGCTTGTTCAGCCTTTTGAAACACAGTGAGTTACCAGCAGTCGTGCTTATGATGGTGACTGTACATGAGGACGTGGCAAAGTGTGTATTACACATCGCGGGAACATCTCTTCTGTACGAGCAAAGCTGTGACTTTGAGAACCTGTCTGTTTCCAAGATTCAGGAGTGTGACAGGGCCGTGTGAGGTCGTGTGAGGGACACTGCCAGAAACAGTACAGGGAAGTTTGTCTTGCGTAGTCAGATCAGTGGTGTGAGCATTGTGAGTAATACGCCTAACCCCCACACGGTGCAACCTTAAACTCCAGTGGTAGCAGCTATCCCTGATGTATTGTGCAACTTGTGTAATGGAGAACTACAGCAAGTTTATGGTGCCTTTGGGGGATGTGTTTTATGCTGACATCCTGCTGCCAGGGCATTTCCCAGATGGTCTGTTCTCTGGTATTTTGTTTGAAAACTGAGCAAGCTTTCCCAAATCGGAGCATGCCTCTTCCTCATCTTGCGATGACCTTGTGCCTGTTGTTGGGCAGATTATCAAGTTTTGCTTTCCTGCCAGCTGTGCAGTTTTCTAGCCAGCCTTTGCTTGCACCTGGTGGTGGAATAATTCTCTTTGAGCTGTGAAATAATATGAAGGCAAATGTTTAAGTGGATCACAGATGTGGGGAAGGTGAGATGCTTGAGATACGGGTTGATGTGTTTGTCAGAAGCACTGCGTGCTGATTTTTTGTGTGTGTGTGTGTATTTTTCTAAAGTGATTCATTGACTACAGATAATTCCCCCTTTCTGTAGGGAGTTAGCTTGTGATCTGGTGTCAACCATAGTTCAGCTAAAGGTGAAGGTTCAACCTGAAGATCTGTCTGGCTGTAGGAATGTATGTAGTACAGGGAAATAGCGCTTGGTCTCAAGTTTGAGACACTTTTATGGTTAATAACATGTTTCCACTCACATGCTCTAATCCTGGCTGTTGTCTCGATCAGCCCGGAAAGACTGCATGGTGAGCTCTGCACCAGGGTAATTTCCTGTTCATTCTCTGTCCTGCCGTGCTACTGCTGTAATCGCAAGGATACAGCAGGGTGGTTGTGATCCCTCTCTCATTTTGAGATTAGGCATGCTTGGTTTGGTAGCAGTGCTACAGGATTAAGGGCCTTTGCAAGGTGACATGTCTATATTGTAGAAAAACCTTCTTAGGAAAGCTTAGCTGGCTTTTGCGTGAAGAGCATTTTCATTTTGTGCCTTAGTGTTCTTGCTCACTTCCCTAGCGTTCTCCAGTACACAGCTTTTTTTTTTTTTCAGACAAGGAGAAAAGCCATGTCTCTTGTACTGTCACTGTCAAGCTTTTACAAGACAGTTTCTTGACTCCAGAAGTCATCTTGTAATACTTGTAAAAGTGTTGAATTCAGTCCTGCTTGAGCTTTATTAGAAGTTCCTATCACTCAGCCACTCATTCTTCCCTTTGATCCTCACGTTGCTGATTAAAACCAGTCTTCCAAAGTCAAATGAGCATTTTTTTCTTCAAGCAGTGGGAAATGCTGCAGGTTCAGCCTCCAGGTAGAGGAGGTGAGCTCCCAGCACTGCATCTCTACTCCAAGCTGGCTTGCTTTTCCCTTGTAAATTGAGACTGGAGTGCAGTGAACCTGCATCGGCACACCTTAACCAAGCGGCTCTGCATACCATAATGCTCAGCCTGCCTGGAGCAAGGCTGTTCAGAGCTGTCCCTCAATATCCTGTAACCTCCCAGCATTTGAAAGGAAGCACAATATTAGGCTGGACTCCAGCTTTTAGGAAAAAAAAAGGGGGGGGGGGGAGCTGCTGAGCACCTCCTCTGCCAGCTATTCTTATGAGTAGCAGCATATTTGTGAGTTTACTATGACTTAGATTGGGGCAAGGCCGGGGAGGATGTTCTAACTTGCTGATTTCCAGAGGAGCTAACAAACTTTTCCTTCTTAGGGTTTGAACCCTGGCAAAGCAATTGCTGAGATCAAGAAGATGATGGCAACTTACAAAGAGAAGGCAACCGCTGCATAATGCTGTTCTCTAACTGGAAGTGTAACACACAAATGTGCTTTACCTGAAAGTAATTTATACCTGATTTAGCAAGAGAAGGTTCCAGCAGGGAGTTTGGTGTTTTTCTTAAAGGTTTGCATGTACAATAAATACTGTAAAGAACAAATAAGAGTTGTTACTTGGTTAACAATATTGAACTGATGCCTCTGCCTCTATCGTAGAATCCCAAACCTCTCTGTTTGAGAGTTTTGAGTGTGTGAGCAGCTGGGGTCACTTCTGAGGCTCTGCTGTGGGATAAGGATTTGAAAGTGGCCACACAGCAGAGATGGAGACAGAATTTCTGTAATGACCTTGATCCCATGTCGTTAAAGCAAATGCATGTGTGGGAAGAGACCTGCAAGTAATAAACCCTGTGGCGATTAGCAAGAAAACAATGGAACTGGCTGGGAAAGGGAAATGTTGGAAGAATCTCACCCTGTTCTGAGATCCCCTGGGCTCCTTGGTGAGGTACAAAGTGAGGACCTGGAGCTCACAGGGTGCAGGCATGTGGCAAAATACTGGTGGCAGTGCCACTAGGAAAGAGGTGTCTTGCCACTGCCCTGCTGGGATGCTTATTTTTATTTCAAGTCCTGAAGTAGATGAGATTTGTTAGAACAGGGTTGCATCTTTCTCTTTGCTCTAGTACAAGTGGTTTTTAGCTCCAGATTTCTCAAGCTTGTGATGTTTGTGGTAGGTGGTTGCTTGAAGCAGCTGTTTGCAGTCTTAGGGGGGTGGACAGAAAGGAAGTGCTTTCTGTTTTGCTGCTTAATAGATTTTTTTTTTTGTCTAGGTGTAGTAAAAACTTCTAGAAATGTCATGATGCTGCTTCTGAGACATGGTATGGTAGCCAGGATGCTGCCAGTGAGCAGCAAATGAAGGTTGAAGTGGCATAAAAAGTTATATACAGCTCTGGAAAGGCTTACCCCCAAAATTACCCTGCTTTTTCCATACATTTATCCTGCAGTAAGGGAACCTTGTGGCTGTTTCAAGAAGCCAAGCTGATGTTGCTGTCTTAATTTTCATTTGCAGAAATACTTATTTTCCTGGAGCTAATGTCTTTATTCCCAAGAGCTGACGTGAGGCAGACTTCTGTAGGTCAGAGACTTTACACTTAAAATCCACGTGTGTCAGGCTGCTCTTCCGTGTCACTGAATTGCCCCTGTTTTCTGTATCTCAGGTGAGCTGTGGTTAAAAAGGGGTGAGTGCTGGTCCTGTGATGGAGAAGACCCAACTGCTCATGTTAGACAGCAGGGGTGTGTTGTCAGTCCCATGATACCGATATTTCTGCCATATCCCTGTGCTTCATAATCTCGTCTCCCTGCTTAAATCCAAGGGGATCCCATCAACAGCTTGAATAAAAAGAGCTTTGTGATCCCCCTTCTCTCCCACTATTCCCTTCTCTTTAGTTAACGTGGGGGTTTTTTTGAACATGAACTGGGTTTTGCCTTGTTTTATTAAAAAGCTAGGCATGCTTGCTGAGAAGAGGGTTGGATGGAAATGCAGCAGGGTGCAGAGGAACTGAAGGCAGCCCCTCACTGCTTTGACTGTCGCTGCAGTGGCTGAGGTTTTTCTGTTCTGATAAACACAATCCGCTTCACCTTTGGCTTTGGAAGGAAGCACAGGCTCTACCTGTGGCACATCCAGAGGAAATATTTGCTGTATCTCCCTTCCTGTGAAAGAAACCAAAACTGCCTTGTGCAAGGGTGAGTACAGAGGGGAGGGCAGTTGCTCTTTAGCTGCAGCTGAGTGTGGTGGTGGTGGGCAGGAGCAGCCCTTCTCACAGGCATTGTCTATTTCTGGCAGTGGTTTTGCAGCGATTGGAGCCCCAAAAAGCCAAGCTTTGGCTGGAGGGGTCTGTTTGAGGGGTGTTAGTGGGGTCTGCACCTGATTGTTGGCTTCAAAATCCCCCTTACTGTAACCTTCCAAGAGGGAGCCCTGCTGCAGTGAGAGCTGTGTGCACTCCCCACACTTGCGGGAGTGTGCAGGGATGTGCAACCGAGGGGGGAGAAAAGAGGGGGGCTACAAAGCCCTTTTTGGGGGTAGAGCCTAGTGTGTTTCCTTGCAAGATACAGGGGTGCAAAGCCCTTTTTGGGGGTGGAGCCTGCTGCATTTCCTTGCAAGATATAGGGGTGCAAACCCTTTTTGGGGCCAGAGCCCAGTGTGTTTCCTTGCAAGATATGGGGGTGCAAAGCCCTTTTTGGGGGCAGAGCCCAGTGTGTTCCCTTGTGAGATATGGGGGTGCAAAACCCTTTTTGGGGGTGGAGCCTGGTGCGTTTCCTTGCAAGATACGGGGGGGCAAAGCCTGGTGTGTTTCCTTGCAAGATATGGGGGTGCAAACCCTTTTTGGGGCCAGAGCCCAGTGTGTTTCCTTGCAAGATACAGGGGTGCAAAGCCCTTTTTGGGGGTGGACCCTGGGTATTTTGTTGGTGGGGGGGCGTAGAGCCCCCCTCGAGGGGCAGACCCAAGTGCATTGCCGTGCCACGGAGCGGTTGTAAAGCCGGGGGGGAGGGGGGGGCCAACACCCCGGGGTGTCTCCTGCCTTTTGGGGGGTAAAGGACTACAAGTC
>NW_010972992.1:1738683-1765381 GCF_000737465.1 Haliaeetus leucocephalus | reverse complement strand
TGCGGTGTGCACGGCCCCCCCCGGGTTGCATCGGGGAGCCCCGGGGTTTGCGCTGCGTGCGTGGCCCCCCACGGGTGTTGCATCGTGCGTGGCCCCCCGGCGGTTGCGCTCATCCCCCCGCGGCCGTGCCTGTGGGATGGGTTGTGCGGGAAGGGGGAGGCTGCACGCAAGGTGCGGAGGGGAGGGCAGCTTCGCTTTATTTCGCTTTATTTCCTCCTCCAGCGGCGTTTGCGAAAGGAGGAGCGGGGGATGGTGCAAAGCGGGGTGCTGCCCCCACCCCGGCAGCGCAAATTTTTGGGGGGGGGAAGGGGTGGCAGAGCTGAGCGGGGAGCGCAGCAATGTCCCACGGGAGCCCCTGCCCACCCTAGGGTGCCGTGGGTCTGGAAAACGCTCTGCAAAGCCGCGGGTAACCGGGTTTGTGCTTTTGCTGTCACGGGGCTGTTGCAGCCTTCAGTCGGTGCTTCGTTGCTGCAGAACTGTTTTGCTTTGCATCCCGTCGGGACATGAGCTCCTGGCCCCGCTCCTGCTGACAAGGGTACGTGGAGTCTGTGCTAAGGCGTGCGCCGATTGATCCACGCGAGACGTGGGGCAACGAAACCCAGGCGTCGCTTTGGGATGCTCTGAGCCCACCGAACCCCATGGCTGAATCCCTGCAGCCTGCCGGGGGCTGCTTCCCTGCAAGCAGGTTGATCCGACTTGGTGTTCGGGGAGGCTCCGAGCGGGTTGGGGTCTGCAGCTGGAGCCAAGCACCCCTTTGCGGCGTCTTTAGTCGGCATCATGGAGATCGGGGTGGATTTTAAGGTTGTGAAGGACTGTGTTGCCTTTCTGACCCCATGAGCAGAGCAGTCCCGAGGTTTTCTTGTGCTGGTAAAGGTTGCAATGTGATGTCGGGTAAGCGAGCCCTGAATTGGTATCGCTGCTGACCACAGCTTGGCCTTTCAGCCAAAAGACCCTTTGCAGGGTCAAAGCTGGCAGGGGAGGACAGGCATCAAGGCATTCAGAAGAGGCCGAAAAATACAGCTTTAGGTTCAGCCTAGTGTTGGGTGTGATATTGCACTGGAGAAAGCATCTGAGGTGCCCTGCATCCCTCGTGCCAGCAGCGTTTCTCATTCCAGGGCATGCAGAATTAGTGCAGCCTGTGCAACCTTTACCCGTTTCCTTTTGAGTTTGCCCTGGTTGGCACAGAGGAGTTTCTCGAAGGCGGCGCAGGGGCGAGAGGAAGAGCTTTGTGGCAGGAAAGGGAGGAGTGTGACTGCACCACGGCTGGCCACCCATCAGAGGGCTTTTTGGGTGCCTGGACTTGGCTCCGTGGGGCTTGCCCGGCTGTGGTCCCTGCCACCATGGTCCCTGCCACCGTGCTGATCCCCCTGACAGCCCCTTGGACCCCTTTGCCCATCTTTTGCTCCAGATCTGCAGCATAGCAGCACTCGGGGGGGTTAAACCTCACCCCTTTTTTCCCCGTGTGCTTCTTAAGGGTACTCAGGTTTAACGCTGCCAGCCTGGGAGGCTAGCTTAAGAGACAGGAGATGCTCTAATCCTGGCTTAACACACCAAAATGGAGATGATGGGCTGCGAGGAACACAGCCTCTCTCTCCCTAAGGGAGGTAGGAGCACTTTATTTAACCAGCATTTGAGGAAAATGTGGGGTTTGGATATAAACAACCTTTTTTTGCCCCCCTCACTGGTGGTTGCCCAAGCGAGGATGCTCCCTGAAGCTGCCGAGCGCTTATCTCCAGCTCGGCAGGTGGTTTTGGCGTACAGCGAGGTCTTACAAAACTGGGTGCAGGAGAGGTCAGGGCGATGCCTGTCCGGGGTGGGGGAGAAACCCGCCCTGCTGGAAAGGTTTGACTGCCGTTGCCTCAGCCACCAGTTTGAGGTGGACAGGGCTACTGGGAGGGCACCTTGCCTACAAGGACTTTGTTTTCTCTCCCATCTCAAAGGTTTGATGCACAAGAGCGATTCCCCTGGCGTTACTAGCAACAGCAGAGCCTGAATCCCCATATTCCATGTCCCACCTTGTAATGAGCCTGTCTCATCCTTTTGTTTCTTCCAGCCTTGGGGCGTTTTTCCAATTGTGCTCCCCCAGTGGATGCTGCCATGTCTGGGTAGGACCAGACCGCCTGGTAAAACACGTTTGCTCCGGCTGCGTGGCAGGCAGAATGGCATGTTTCTCTCCCGTTGGCTTGTGCAGACAGGTTTATGTTGGCTTGGTAGAAATGGCAGGAGAATTGACGCCATCTCATCCCAACCCCTCACTGGGTCTGGGCTTGCAGCCGACCGTGACATCTCCCATCCCCAACTAGAGCCTGAAGGCTGCTCTGAAATATCCTCCTGAGTTAAATCTTGCCCTACGTGACCCAAACGCCATTTTCCTTTCCTCCTCCCTCCTTCCTTACTTTTGCCTCATCCCGATTTTCCATGTCCCCATCTCCAAGGGCCCAGATTGACCTTGTCAACACCATCCTGTCAACCAGACAGCACCAGACCTTGCTAGCTGGAGCAGTAACCTCCTTGGGTGGACCTTCCTCTTCTTGCATGCGATCTCTAGCCTGCACATGTGGGTGGGTGGATAGATAGATAGATAGATGGATGGAGGATGCTGCTCAGGAAGCCCTGAGCATCCAACGGGGACCGTGAGCGTGGAGGGAGATCTCAAAGTCCCCTTGGGGTTTGTTTGCTTCAAGCAAGGTGCTTGTAAAAGGGCCGTGACTGCAAAGGGAGCTTGTGGAGAAGGTCTCTGGGACCAGCGTGCATCCGCTTTTGATGCGTGTGTGCTGCTGGGGAGAAAGGCTGTGTCCTGGGATGAAGTCTCAGGGCAAGGACCGGCGCTGGCGTTCGCAAATGGTCCCCAGCAAGGGCAGCTTTGCAGAGGGGTGTTCAGTGCCACGAGACACGTGGGCTCAAGGTTTCCAACTCTGCTTTCTGGCGTCAGAGGGTATGTCCTTTCCTGCTAGGACACGTGCTAGATGTCAGGGCATCCTGAGCATCTTTCTCCCCAGTTTTCCCCCCAACCTTGATAGCAGGGACGCGTGGTCATTCTCTGAAAGGTGCAAGACAGGGCACAAACTCTTCTCGGAGCCAGGCAGCTGGGACTTCAAGCAGCGTTTTGGCTGGGCAAACCTGGCATCAGTGGGGAATTGTGGCTCCACTCTTCCCTTTGCAAGCTGGGCTGGTGCATTGCTGACCCCTCCCTGAGTTTGCCACCGCTCCTGGCTGTTATCTCCCCCTTAAGCCCCCCTTTAGCAGCAGAAAGAGAAGCAAATCTCTTCCCCAGGGCTCTCCAGACAAGCTCAGGGGTAAAACCCTCCAGCTTTGGGAGCCAGAGGAGGGACAGCCAGGTGCCCCCACGCTGTGTTTGCTGACGAGTTGTGGCCGCTGCGCCGCAATTCAAACTGGTAGCGCAGCTCCATGGCGTTCTGCCCTCCCCTCCACCAGTGCCGGATTCTTCCTGGGCACGTCCGCCAGCGGGCAGGTGGTGACGGCTGTACCGATCCCATCCCAACGGGGAACGGCTCCGCTTGCGCAACCGGCGGGTTAAGGTGCGGTGAGTCAAGGCGAGAGCTCTTTCTCGCTCGCCGTGTTTTGGGGAGCAGCTGGGATGGGAGTGGGAGGTGAGAAAACCAACAGGGATGGGGATGGGGTTGTGCAAGAGCCGCAGCTCTGCAGGACAGAGCCGGTTGCAGCCGTGGTCGTGCGCTCCTCCAAAAGATTTGTTGCTTATAGGATCAAGGAAGTCGTAATAATTTTGTTGTTGCTAACAGCAGAGTTCAGGCGGAGAGGTGGGCTGTGCTTCTTGCTACGCAGCCTGGTTTGGGGAGGTACAGAAAGCTAACTGGGCTGTTTTCAGGTTGTTTCGATACTTTCCCCCTTCTGCAAACCCTGCAGACAGCGCTGGAGAAAAGCCTTTGTGCAAGGCAGCCCCTCACCCTCTCCTTTGTTCTGCTCTTTTGAAGGGCGGCACACGCTCCTTCTCGCCCTCCCGCACCCGCTCCCGGCCTCGTTTAACCTGGAATTGATGCTTTTCACAGAGTTTGACACCGGCAGCGGGGAAATCTGGCATCTCCCCTCCTCGCGGGCCCTTTGCGAGCTTCACAGCCATTCCTTTTGGCTCCTGGGAGAGCTTTTGTTTTAATAAGCCATCCATTGTGCTCATCCCCCTCCTTCCTCAACCTGGAACTTATCCCTTGGAGCGGCACCGGCTGTGTTTTGGGAGCTGGCTACTGACTGGGTCGCTTGGTGAGATGGAGACCCCATCCCTGGTAGTCATCAAAACCAAGGGATGGTTTTAATTAATTCCTTTTGTCACCTGCAGACGAGCTCTAGGGTCGGACCAGGGAGCGGCAGGAATCCAGCCAGGGTGGCTTTTCCGGCAGAGGACGGGTACATGGGCTCCCACCCGGTGTGTAAATCGTTAAGCCGGTCGGAGTGCCCTCCTGGAAATCTGAACCCAGCCCAGCCAGGAAAATTATCTGCCAGCTCCAAGGGTGGGAACTAGCTCCTGGGTTTGTGTTTGTGCTACGTGTTATCTCCCCGCTGCTGCTTTAAGATCCCGGAGTTGGACGCCGTGACTTGTAATCCGGCGTGGATTTAGGGCATAAGTGGTTCTAACTTCATGGGACAGAGGGTGATGATTAAAATCCCACCTGGGATGATTACGGCAATGCCTCCAGCGATCCCTGTCTCCCAGGCTGGTCATCGGGGTGCAGTAGAGAGTGACGTGAATCGGAGGTGCTGAGCCGCGCTGGGCATCATTAAAACTAGAAAAAGCAAATTTTTTTTTGTGGCCGCGTCCTCCATGCAGGGGGGAACACAAGGAACAAACAAGCTTGAAAAGTGGCAGGGAGAGCTCTCCCTGTACTTGACCTGGCTCTGCACCAGCCCTGCTCCCTTCCCCCGGCTGCTAAGCCGCTGTTTTTGTGCCAGCTTTTCTCCTCGGGCTCTTTTGGCATTGTTCGTGTGACCGTCACGTGCCGTGGGAGGGTGACTGGGCAGCGCTGGGGTGCCCCGTGCCCGCAGCATCCCCTTGCGTGGCAGAGGTGGCCCTGAGCGGCTCTGCCGGGAGCCAGGGTGGTTGGCAGAGGGGACACCAAGTCCAGCCGCCTTCTGGGACTGATCCGGGGATGTCATCGCTGCAGCTGGGAGCCCATCACTGTGGCATCTCCTAAATAACCCCTCAGATCAGCTCCCTTTATTTTTTGCCCTGTTCTTTGACTTTGCAGACAGCAGCAGGCTGCTGGGGAACCAGCGGCCAGGCTACGGGACGCTGCAGCGAGACGCCGATAAATCCCGCATGGTAGGTCTGAGGGTTCACCGCGGGGCGGAAGGCATGCCAGGGTTGGGTTGGCACAAAAACCATGTGTTATCTGCAACACCAGCACAAGATGGTGGTTTTCCAGCCCCAAAGCTACTTGATTGTCACCTGCCTGGTGTTAAGCCACGCCAGGAGGCTTAGGGCTTTTATCAGTTTAGGATTTAGATGCTAGATAATCTTAATTTCAGTTTATTTTATGAATAAGCATCCTGTAAAGGTGACCTCCTCTCTTCCAGGAGGTCACGGGCTACCAGACCAAGACGTGGCGGGTGGCCCTGTGCCATGCTTGCTCCGTGCTGACGGCAGGGCTGCTTCTTGTCCTTTTCCACTGGAAGCCAAGCCTGGAGGTGCAGGCAAAGTGCAAGCCCTGCGCCCTCGGCCAGGCTGACTGGGTAATCATCAGAGTAAGTCCCCAGAGGGGTCCAGGGGACCCAGGGTTCTGGGGTTGGGCTCTGCCACTGGCTTCCCAGGATGGCCCCGGGCATGTTCCTTGCTACTTGTCACCCTCCCCTCCCTAATTGTGTTTGACGTCTCCTTTCATCAAGCAATGCGCTACCTCAGAGCCAGATTATTCCAGGAATTATTATTATTCCTGGAATAATTTTGCACTTTCCCCTTCTGTAGCAGCCAGCCTGGTTTCGCATTTCTCTTTATTTATCGTCCCTGAAACCCAGCTGTCATCTGGGACGGGTGGCCGGGGACTCCCTGCCTGCCTGCGACACTGTCCCTGTTTGAAGGAGCAGGGAGGACACACGGGGAGCTTCCCTTTTCCCTCTGCTCAGACCCATGCCTGTGTTGCAGGACCGATTTGGACAGTGCTTCACCACACGTGTGCACACGGAGGCGCTGGGCGAGGGCAGGTGAGCTGGGCTCACGTCCCCGCAGAGATGCCGGCGGGCAGGGGCTTGCGTGTGCTTTTGGCTTCAAGGGAGGGGGGGTGTTTGCAGCAGCGCTGGTGGATGGGGAAGGACTGACCCTTGGTTTTCCACCCCGAGCAGCCTGGAGCATCACCCTGGGGCCAAGCTGGAGGACCGGAGGAGCAGCATCGCCATCGGCGTGTCGGATGAGGAGGAGAGCCGGGACACCATCCGGCTGCATGAGAAGGAAGAGGTAACGCTAGCGACCCTTCCCACCCACCACCCTGCAAATCCTCTCCCTTGGTGTGGGCTGCCCTCATATCCTGCTAAATACCTTATTTTTTTCTGTCCTCCTCTGCTCAGAAGAACATCTTGCGGTACTATCTCTTCGAGGGCATGCGCTACATCTGGATCGAACGGCGGCAGGCATACTGCAAAGTCAGGTATTTCTCTGTCCCCCCCTGCCACAGCAAACCTCTCTGCATCTCTCGGCTGCTCTCCTTGGCCCCTCAGCTCCCCCAAAATGGTCCTGCCCGGCTGGAAGTCACATAACCGCACTTGAGCTTTTCTCTGTGCTGCAAAGCCTTTGGAGACCATCCCTAGAGCGTTGGGCCAGAGAAGCTGTGCTGCCTCTCCCCCCAAGTTGTTGATGTTGCCTGTCTTTGTGGGCAGAGGAAACCGGGTGAAGTAGTTTGGCAGCTGCCCCATGCTGGATGGTCCTCACTGCGCTGTGCCGCTCGCAGCTCTCCGAACTGTGCCCCTTTTGTTCCCGCTCCTTGGTGCCCGCGAACTGTGTCAGAGGCTGAGGAACAAGATGCTCTCCCTTTCCTAAAGGGTGGTTTTTTTTCACCAAGAACTTGGACATGGTGTTTGTTCCACAGGGCCAGGCTCCTGCTGATTTTTGACTCTGTTTCTCTGTTTTGCTTTCCCTTCACACTTGCCAGCGTCTTGGATGAAGGTTGGACCTGTACAGATCTCCACCTCTCCCAGGCTGGGCTCGACCAGCAAGACCACAACACCAGGTAGGGATCTACCAGCTTCGTGGGACCTACCCGGGGAGCGCAGATGAGGCTTTTCCAGGGACCAGCAAATCCTGGAGCCTGGGTTTTTCTTGCGTTCAGACCTCAAAAGCAAGGACAGCTAGGTGGGCTGGATTGCCCTGGCTTGGCTTCTTCACATAATTGGACTCACATGGAGGTCTGGGCAGCATGAGGGTCCCTCGAGTTGGAAATGCAGCTTTTCCCTAGCATGCGTTTGCCTTCCCCCTTGCTTTTCTCTCCCCTTTGCAGAAGGAAGATCTATGGACCGAACCTCATCGAGGTGCCAGTCAAGTCCTACGCAAGGCTGTTGGTGGAGGAGGTGTGCATCTATGGGCTGTGCTTCAAAAGAGCAAGTTGTCCCAGGGCAGATCCTTCCCCTGCTCCGTGTCCCTTACTGCAAGTGCTTTATGGGCCCTTCCTCTCTGGTAGGGAGGAGAGGACTTTAGGAGAGGCAGCCTGGGCAGAGATCAGAGAAGGCAGAGCTGGTACAGCTGTGGACGGGACCCATCCTGCCTCTTAGCTCAGACAGGAGCATCCCCAGATAGTTGCAGAGGTGGCTGAGCATCCTCAGGAATACTGACCGTAAGCAAAGCCGGGGAAGGATGAAGGGTTTGTAAGAAGTCAGCTAGTTCATCTCCAGCCCCAGGGAAGGGCCAGCTTCTCCTCTGCATAAGCAGTTTTTCCTCAAGGAGCCTGGAGGTCTCATGATGGGCTCAAGGAAGCCCTCCCCCCAAAAAACTTCTCTCTCTGCTTGTTCCCTTCCAGGTGCTCAATCCCTTCTACATCTTCCAAGTCTTCAGCATTGTGCTGTGGGTCTGTGATGCCTATTACTACTACGCTGCCTGCATCTTCCTCATCTCTACCATCTCCTTAGGGCTGTCCCTCTATGAGACGAGGAAGGTTGGTGATGAGCTTATTTGGGACAAGCAGCTCTAGTGAAGTAGCCCATTTTCTGATGGTGTTTGACCTCTGTGCTGATGTTGAACTTCCTCTGAGCCCAGCTGGGTGAGGACAGCCCATACTCCCAATGGTGGGGCAGGTTTCCTTGTCCTTCATCTGTGGTCCCGAGCCTTTGAGACCTGCCTTACGGATGCTTTGCTGTGCTTTTTGAGCTGCCCTGGGGTGGCTGCTAACTGCTCCCTCCCTTGCAGCAAAGTGCCACACTGCAAAACATGGCCAAGATGTCGGTCGGTGTCCGAGTCCATCGCCCCAGCGGAGGTGAGTGTGATGCCCATGATGAGCGAGGGCTCCTGGCGTGAAGCTGTTTGGGATGGTGCCAGGATGATGTGTCTGAGCACGGCGCACTTTTTTCCAGAGGAGATGGTAGTGAGCTCTGCAGACTTGGTGCCAGGTGATTGCATCAGCCTCCCAACAGATGGGATGCTGGTCCCTTGCGATGCCGCGCTGCTGACGGGCGAGTGCATGGTCAACGAGAGCATGCTGACAGGTAAGAGCCACTGCACGCCTCTGCCACCCCAGCTTTTGCTTGGGATTTTGGGGGAGAGGATGAGCCTTGTATCTCAGTGGCCCTACGGCAGCCCATTCCCATCCAGGCTGGTTGGACCCTGACCCCCCAGGGTGATGAACCTCCCTCCATGGTGTTCCTTACCGCAGGGGAGAGCGTGCCGGTGATGAAAACCCCTCTCCCGGCTGGCAGCCAGGCAGCCACCACTATCTATTCCCCCGAGGAGCACAGGCGGCACACCTTGTTCTGTGGGACGCAGGTCATCCAAGCCAAGTCCTATGTGGGCAGAGAAGTGCTGGCTGTGGTGACCCGCACAGGTAATGGATTGAGGGGAAAAGCTGGGCTTAAGCTGCATCCTTCGGAGCGGTGACTTTGCACATGCTTACCTTCTGCCCCTCTCCTGCAGGGTTTTGCACAGCCAAAGGGGATCTCATCAGCTCCATCCTCTACCCTAAACCCGTGAGCTTCAAGTTCTACAAGGATGCTGTGAAGTTCGTCCTGTTCCTCGCAATCCTGGGTACGTCTGAGTGTGGAGGCACAGCCAGGAGCAGCCAAGCTCCTCTTAAATGGTTGAACCCACCCTTCACCTGCTTTGCTTTGTAACCAAGCCCATTCTCTCTCGCACACAGCTTTTATCGGCACACTGTACAGCATCCTCATCTTGGTTAAAAACCAGGTAGGGTTGTTGGAGCTGGTGAATCCTTGAGTGCAGGCTGGCACTGGGACTGTCAGCCGATGCGAGTGGAGATGGGTGAGGGCTATCAGGATGCCCACTCCTCTTCCTCCTCACCTGCCAGGTCCCCGTGGGGCAAATCATCATCCGTGCCCTCGATCTCGTCACTGTCATCGTGCCCCCAGCTCTCCCAGCTGCGATGACAGTGGGCACCATCTACGCCCAGAACAGGCTGAAGAAACAGGGCATCTTCTGCATCAGCCCTCCTCGTATCAACCTCTGCGGGAAGATCCGCCTGGTTTGCTTCGACAAGGTGAGTCTCGGGCAGTGCTGTGGGACCACAGTTTCCAGCTCAGGGGGCTGGCCTGAACCCACCACGGTCTTCCCGCAGACAGGAACCCTGACGGAGGAAGGTCTGGATGTCTGGGGGGTGGTCCCGCTGGAGAACAACTACTTCATGCCCATCGTCCACGAGCCCCGCTGCCTGCCCGCCGGTCCCTTGCTCTACTCCCTGGCCACCTGCCACACCATCTCACTGCTGCGGACACAGCCCATCGGGGATCCTGTGGACCTCAAGATGGTGGAGTCCACCGGCTGGGTAAGACAAGCAGTGGGCAAAGTTGCTTATCTGTGAAGAGTGAGGTGGCACACATTTTGCTCTGCCAGGAGCAGGGGTGTTTAAACCATCCATAGGCTGCTGTGGGGTAGGTGGGGCTTTGCCATCTCAGCATCTGCCTTGGTTTCAGCACCTGGAGATGATGGAGGAGGAGGAAGGTGAGCTGCCCGCCTTCCAGCAGTTTGGGACGAAGGTCTTGGCTGTGATGAAACCTCCGCCTGAGGAAGAACAGCCACGAGACAGGGTAGGTCCTGTGGACCAGAGTGGCTCAGGTTCCCCAAGTCACTGGGTCTGCACTCCCAAAGGTGCTTCACAGCCCCTGGAGAGGTTGTAGCTCCCAGAGAAGTTCCTGCCTGGCCCTGACACCTGCACCCTCTCCTCCACAGAAGCACCAGTCACCCGTGGGGATCCTCCGGCGTTTCCCTTTCTCCTCCTCCTTGCAGAGGATGAGCGTCCTGGTGAAGCTGCCTGGCGAAGCCTCAGCCCATGTCTACATCAAGGGTGCACCAGAGATGGTGGCCAGCCTTTGCAGGAAGGAAACAGGTACGTGCTGGGCGACAGGGGTTCACTATCACTCCCCAGCTGAGAAGCAGCCAGTCCTGCTGCTCCATCATCCGTCTGCACCCCTGCAGCTCATCCCCACAGGGAATTATCCTCGGTCATGCCACGGGGCAGTTTGCAGAGTCACAGAGCTTTGGATTAGCTCCAGCCACGTCAGGGGAAGAAAATAGGAGCCAGAAGACAGGGAAGGGGGTTGGAGTCTGGATGAGCATCCAGAACCCTTCAGTCCTTTGGGAGCTCAAGCCCTGACTGCCCTTGCTGGGTCTGTGCAGCCACGGTTCATTCAGGAGCTATTTTGACCTTGCTTTTCCCCTCGTGGCTGGCAGTGCCCGTGGATTTCTCCCAGATGCTGCGACACTACACCACGGATGGTTTCCGGGTCTTGGGTCTGGCTTGCAAACCCCTGAGCACAGTGACCACCTTTGAGGAGGCCCTGCAGCTCCCAAGGTTAGTGCCAACAACTTTTTTCTCCATTTACATCTTGTTTGCTCTGAGCATTTCATGGGATGCTTTGCTGCCCTGCAGCCTGCCCCATCCTAGCAGCCTGCAAGGAATTAAACCCTAACACATACTAAAGCAATTGCAGGCTGCCTCCCAGATGGATTTTTAGCTGTTTGTACCAATGGATCTGCTCTGCCTTGTGTTGAAGGGAGTGTTGAACGGCTCGTTGTATCCCACCAGGGACTCCGTGGAGAGCAGCCTGACCTTTCTGGGGTTCCTCGTTATGAAAAACGTCCTCAAGCCAGAGTCTGCACCCGTGATTCACCTCCTGAGGAACGCCAACATCCGCCCCGTCATGGTGACAGGTGACCCTGCAGAGGGAATGCTGGGCTCAGGGAAGAGATGGGACACGTTTGACTGTTGATGTACCAAGGGGTGAAGGGTTTCTCCACCAGAAATCAGTGGCCTGAAGCAGCTGGGAGGCATGGCAAGGACTCCTGGACCCTGGTTTTATGCATCCCTGCTACTTGTTTGCATTGCTTTGCCAGTGGGCTCACAGCAGGCGGGGTGCGGAAGGGTACAGGCTGCTTTTTCATGGATGCAGCATGAACCCACAGACACCGGGTGGGTGGCTTTAACAGCAAAGCTGCTCATGGTTTCACTGCTGATCACATAAAAGTTGATATCGCGTGAGCACCCCGAATTGCACAGCTAACGGTGGGAGACGTAGGAGTCACCTTCGGGTGTTTTGCAGCAAGGCAAGCAGCGCTGCCAGGGTTTGAAGCTGCTGCCTTTCTTTGGGGTAGGGCAGAAATGAGATTTTGGAGCTCTCCCCCAAAACACAGGAAAGCAAAGGGACCCACAACGTGCCTGTGGTGGCTGGAAGGGAGGATGCAGCAGGTCTGAACTGCTCTTCTTGGCTTGCAGCCATGCGAGACCCTGCCAGCACTGGCTAGCAAACACCGCTCGCTGTTACTCAGCCCCACCACCTCTTTCTGCTAGGAGACAACATGCTGACAGCCGTCAGTGTGGCCAAGAGCTGCCGCATGGTGGAGCCGAAAGAGCAGGTAATCTTCGTCAACGCTTCCCCGCCCAGCCATGACAAACCCGCTGCTCTGAAATTCATCCTTGCTGAGCACTCCCAGGGTGAAGAGCAGCCAGAGGTGAGTCCCGAGGCAATGTTTTGGGGGGTTTTGTACAGCCCAAACTGCCTGTCACCTTGCAGGACTCTCTTTTCCCAGCATCGTTACCCTTAGAGGCAGTTAGGGATGTGATTCTGCCCCTTGTCAAATGCCTCCTTTAGGAGAAGATAACCTGCTCCTGTTTCTCCCTGGGAGCACATCAGGTTGGAGTTGATGCTCCAAACAGCCTTGTTGGATGGAGCCAACACTGTGCTGTTCAGGTCCTGCTCTAGGCTTGGCATGGAGGGCTCAATCGCACAAGCTTTTTATCCAAAATACCATCATTTGTATGCCTGGAATTGAGGTTTAAGGGAAGCTGCTTTCTCTCCTGCTCCATGCATGTTGAGGATGCTGGTTCAGACCGTTGCCCAGGGGCTCAGCAGGGATTTGAGCACGAGTCAAAGCCCTGCTGCAGAAAAAGGAATTGTTTTCCTTGGCAGGGTCTGCACCAGCAAGACGGCTGCTTTCTCCAGCCACAGCCCTGCCACTTCGCACTGAATGGCAAATCCTTCGCCGTGGTTTGCGAGCACTTCGCCGACCTGCTGCCGAAGGTGAGTCCGACGGCAGGGAATCCTCCAGCAAGGTTGACCTCACCGGGGTTTCATGCTGCAGCCTCGCAGCTGCAAAACAAAATGCCCTGAGGGGTTTTTTTTTTTTTGCCAGTACAAGATGCCCTCTGCCCTGCCGAGCTGGGAAAGCTCAAAATAACCAGGCTCCTCCTGGGTGCTCAGGGATGCAAGGTGCTGTGATATGAACACGGAGCCTTTCTCCCTTTGCAGATCCTCATCCGAGCCACCGTGTTCGCCCGCATGTCGCCTGACCAGAAGACTCAGCTGGTGTGCAGCCTGCAAGAGCTCAAGTAAGCCCCGTCAGCCCCAAGGGATGGAGGACAGAGGAGGGCAAGGGGGTTAGTCCTCTGCCCAGAGACTTCTCTTGTGTGCCAGCGTGGTTGGCAGCTGCGAAATCACATCCCACCCTCTCCCAGATGTGGGGTGATCCTAAATACAGGGGTGTGACCTTGAAGACCCAGGGCTTTTTCCCCCGTCCTGTCATGAAATATTGGATCTCTTCTCGCCGCAGCTACTGCGTGGGGATGTGCGGGGACGGTGCCAACGACTGCGGGGCTCTGAAGGCTGCCGACGTGGGCATCTCGCTGTCAGAGGCAGAGGCATCAGTAGCCTCACCATTTACCTCCCGCGTGGCCAACATCGAGTGCGTGCCCACCGTCATCCGGTGAGCTGCCAGGAGCCTTGTGGTGGGGGATAAAAACTAGGGTGGGTGTCTCCTGAGTGTGTCTGTCCCCTCTTTGGGACAATTCATGGAAAGTGTGTTGTGGCTGGTGGGTGAATCTCTCTCTCTCTCTGCAGGGAGGGCAGGTGCTCACTGGTCACCTCCTTTGGTGTCTTTAAGTACATGGCCCTGTACAGCCTGGTGCAGTTTGTGTCCGTCCTGCTGCTCTACACAGTGAGTCCCATGGTTGCCCGAATGCATGCGATGCTCAAGGATGCCTTTGGGTCACCTTGTCCTTGCTGCATTTTAACCTGTCCCTTTCCTAGCCCCGCACTGAGAGCAGGTGATTTCTCCTTCCCAGATCAACACCAACCTGAGCGATTTCCAGTTCCTCTTCTTCGACCTGATCATCACCACCACCGTGGCGGTGCTGATGGGTCGGACCGGTCCTGCCCAGGAGCTGGGAGTGGAGCGTCCCCAAGGGGCGTTGATCAGCATCCTCGTGCTGGGCAGCCTGCTCCTCCAAACGGCTTTGCTGATCACCTTGCAAGTCCTCAGCTACTTCATCACCATCTCGCAGAGCTGGTAAGAGACCCAGCTTCATGTGGGTTTAATGATGGGAACAGCGCAGAGGATTGCAGTGAAGCCTGGGTACTTGTTCTTGGTTTTGGCCAATGCTGGCTGGCATCAAGGATGTGTCCAGCCACCTTGCAGTGGATGGCTCCCATGTGCTCACGGAGAACAAGGGCTTGGCATTTAGACCCTCTCCTTGCCTCGCTTAATCTGACCCTCTGCCTTCTCCCCTGCCTGCCTCAGGTACGTGCCGCTGAACAGCACAGTGACAGCTCCCCAAAACTTGCCCAACTACGAGAACACAGTCCTCTTCTGTGTTACGGGCTTTCAGTACCTCATCCTGGCCATCGCCATGTCCAAGGGGTACCCATTTCGGGAGCCACTCTACACCAATGGTGAGGATGATGCTGGCCACGTGGGCAAAGAGAGACATCAAACCATTCTCCTCCTCAACCCTCTTCCTTCTCGCCCTCAGTGCTATTCTTGGTAGTCCTCATCCTCCTTTTTGGCCTCATGATATGGTTGACCCTCTACCCACTGGGCTTCCCCAAAACCCTGCTGAAGCTGCAGGACATCGATGACTTGAATTTCAAGCTGCTGCTGCTGGGGATCGCTGCCCTCAACTTCTTTGCCGCCTTCGTGCTGGAGGTAGGTTGGCCCAGGGTGGGCATTGGGCGCATGAGGGGCGCATGTCATCCTCTTTGGTCTGTCTGAGTAACCCCTTTTCCAGGAGCCGTGGGCACGAAGGGAGCAGGGCTTACCTTGGCATCAGCTCTGCCCCCTCCATGGGGTCTACAGCCTCCCCAAAACCTGTTCTCCCCCCCCTTATTTGCTGCAGACCGCCCTGGACCACGGCTTGCTCAGCTGCCTCCGCAAGCTGCGCCGAAAGAAAGTGTCCAAGAAGCTTTTCAAGAGGCTGGAAAAGGAGCTGAGCCAACAGCAGCCATCCTGGCCACCCCTTAACGAACCGCTCTTTGCTACACCCAAGATGTCCATCGCTGTGAGATAGCACGTGCTGGGCTTCCTTCCTGCCTGCTCTGCAGGCCAGCGCTGCCTGCCAGACCTTGGACGCTGTCGTTTATTTATTTATCCTGGTAAATCGAGGGATGCGGTAGGCAGCGCGGCTCATCCTCCCCATGGGGAGACCCCCCAGCATCACAGCTGTGAATCTGCACGTGCCGGTCCCACAGTCCTGGCCAAGAGGAGGAGATGCTAGAGAAGTAAACTGGAGGAGAGGGTCCAGAAGAAGAGGAGAAATGGTCCAGCTCAGCTCTTCTTCCAGGACCTCTCCACTCCCGTGCTGGCCTTGGACCCATCTCCCCATGCTGAGCACCAGTACTGTTTTGTAGGGGGACACCGTCTCCCTTTTCCCTTCCTGGCTGGTCAAAACCACCAGGAAGAGGGTCCCTGATCTTCTCATGGCAAGGGCACCCACCCCAGCCTCGTGTCCCTGCTCACTGTGAAAAAAAAAAAAAAACAAACCCTCCACCTTCCCCTACGGCCACCCTAGATGTGTAGGAACTGTTTACAAACCACCCCATCCCTGGCTTGCCAAGGATGCTGCTCAATCCCCAACGCCCAGGGACCAGCCACAGGCACCCTCTCCGCTTGCGATGCTCCTGCAGAGCACTTCTGCTTTCGGACAGGTCCTTTGTAGCATTAAAAAAACCCCTGAGTCTCTTTATTTTTTAACTCTACTCCAGTGCATCGAGGTGTAAGTGCAGTCGGGAGAATGACATACGGCTTTCAGTTTCCATATGGTGCTGTCGTGAGCATTGTCTAATAAATTAACACTATTTTCTTGACTGCTTGCTTGTGCTGCCTGGCGTGGATGGAGTGCTTGGGGCAGGACAGCATTGACAGCGCGGGTGAGTATCAGATGGAGCAGGGGAGCAGGTGAAAGAGGTTTTAGGGTCACCTCATTCTCTATTTTGGCTGGAAGATGCTGTCCTCGATGCCCGAAAGCAGACAGTGAACTCAGGGACGGCACCGCTGGGATTTCAGCAGCCCAAACCAAGCATCAGCGAGTAAATAACCCCTGAGCCTGTTTCCAGCTGGAATTTCCTAGAAAATAATTGCTGGAAAAACCCAGGTGTCCTCGCCAAGACTGCAAAACCTTGCTTCTTCAACAGAGGAGAAGCCGGTAGCTGGAGATGCCGCATCCCAAAAGGGGAAGAGCCGATGCCCGGGGAGGGGGGATGCACTGTCTGCATCGCTCTCCAAGGGGTTTTTGGCCACTTCCAAGCCCGGCTCTTGGATCGAAGGCTGGTTCTTGTGGGGACTCGCCTGCATGGAAAGTCTAAACCCCTCCGAGCGCCAGCGGCGCCTCTGCCCTCCGGGAGCTGGGGATTAGATCAGGAAATGAGGCACAAGCAGAGGTAAGAGGTTTCCTGAAATCCTAGCCAAGGCTTGAGTTATTAAACCAGGCTTCCTGAGTTTAAAAAAAAAAAAAACCCACCACAACCCTTGGAGATTTTTGTCTGTGCTTGGCAATTTTAAAAGCAAAAGGTACCCAGGTGTGAGGGACCCATTTGCACCTCGGTTCCCCCCTCTCACCAGGGTGTTTTACTTGGCTGTTTTTTGCAGGGTGTTTCGGGCCTCAGGGGGTTTTGCAAAGTCCATTTAATTATTAACAGGCAGCTCCTGCCCTTAGCTAGAGGTTACCAGGACTGGAGACAAGGACAATGCTGGGGTTTGGGGCAGGCAGAAGCTTTACAGGAGCAGCTATTAGATGTGTTTGGAGTCCTTTGGATGGTTTTGTTCATCCTTCAGACTGGAAAACCAGACTTGATATGAGATGGGAGCACCTTAAAAACCCCTTTGCTTCTCCTCCTCATCTGAAACTGTGTTTTCTCCTTGTTTTTAGGGCAGTCAGACCCTCTCTTGGCTGCAGAAATGCTCATTCCTCAGCACAACAGATTGTGGGCTTGGGGCAGTGGGGGCAATCCTGTCCCATGGGTGAAAAAAGTCTGCTGTCTCCTTTCCGTTGCTCATCCCCATCCCTCTGCACGCTGCTAGCTGTCTCTGGAGAGCTTCTCCCTCCATCCCAGCCCTAGAGCACCCTCCGTTTGCTCCGTTGCTCGTTTCGAACATGCCTAAAATTTGCAGGTTTTTATCCCCCAGCGCCAGGCTTGGTGTCACTGCCGGGCTTGGGGTTTTTAGGGGAGCATCCCCAGCCTCGCCGGGATGCAGCCAGCATCCCGCGTCCTCCGGAAAGCAGCCAGCAAGCCAGGGGAAAGAGGGCCCCACGGTCAGCAATGCTGGCTCTGCTGCCACGCAGGGGCTGCAGATCTGCTCCAGCATCCTCAGCCTGGGTGGGAAAAAAGGGGATTTTTTTTTTTTTTTTTTTCTTTTCTTTATCCTGGGGTAAAGCTTTAAATCTGCTGCAGGGTTACAGCATCCTTGCTGCTCAGGGGGCAGATTGAGCGCTAATGCCGAGCTTGGAGTTAGGAGGGGTGATTGGGATCCCAGGATCCCAAATTTTGGGGGGTTTTATCTCAGTTTCCCCAAGAGCAGCCAAGATCATAGAGCAATGCCCTGGCATGATCTTTTCATCTCACCCTCCAGCAGCACAAAACCCAGCCTAAATTGTTCTGGCGTGCTTGGCGCTGCACAAAATCCTCCTCTCTCCTTGTATTTACAATCAATTTAAAATTCATCCAGCTGGGAAAAAAAAAAAAACCAAGCTAGCCCTGCCGACCATTGCATCGATATGCGCTTATTGATTTTTTTTTTTTTTTAATTATTATCATTATTTTTTTCCCCCATCAGACAGCAATTTGGGAGGAGGAAGGGGCCGGCTCAGGTGTGGCATTAGGACCCAGCGGATCCCCCATGTTGGAGGTAGGAGGTTTTTGGGGCTTTTTTTTTTTTTTTTAACTCTCATTTCGGAGTTTTTGAAAGCAGAGAGAAGAGACCAAGGCGGTGGGCAAGGGCAGAACCAGCACTAACACCCAGAGCGGTAAGGACCAGGCGAGAGAGATTCCCCCCATCCCAGCCCCCTGCATCAGGCAGGGATGCTGGGGGACCCCCCCAGCAGCAGATGGGACTGAACCCCATCTTTGGGGCTTTGCAAAGTCGCCTTAAAAACTCCCATCGGTCGGGGCAGGCGAGCTCACAAAAGCTGTTTTCAACCTTTTTAATCTCATAAAAAGAAAAGCCACCTTATTTTGGGGGGGGGCTGAAGAGCCAGCAGCCACGGGGGGGACCCAATCTTTGCAGCCTGACAGCTGTTGTAGTAGATTTTTTTAACCACTTCAAAAAGTCTAAAAATACCCTAACGTCTGAAGGAAGCTGCATTTTTTTTTTTCCATCCTGGAAAGAGACTGGAGAAAAGGGATATTTTAATGTTTATGTTTATTTTGCCCCCCCCGGGGGGGATGGGACCCTAATGAAAATGCGATGTGTGAAAACGGGGATGGGGGAAAGGAGTTTTTTACCTTTGGTTGAGGGCCAAAAAAAATTTGAATCCTTTCATATTCCCTTTGTTCTCCCACTCTCTGGCAACTGGAGAGCTTAAAAAAAAAAAAAAAAAGAAAGGAAAAAGAAAAAAAAAGCTGGGGGAGGGGGGAAAGGCTGGGGGAAGGTGGGGTTTAGCAGAATGAAAGAGAGAGACTGTGGTGTTCTTTCTTCGGGGTTGATTGTTCCCAGATGTGCAGTTGCAAAAACATCTGGCGCGGTTGGAGTCGCCGGACCCCTGCACGGAGGGGAGAGGAGCTTGTTGGGGGGGGGCACCTTGGATCCCTCCTGGGGCATCTCACTGGGTTGCTTTAGTAGTAGGAAAAGCCAAAGGTGGGGAAAGGAGGAGGAGGAGGGTGGAGGTGTCCCCATCCCCTCTTTGCAGACTTTGGGTTTAAGGAAGATGTCGCGGCGACCCTCGGCATCGCTCCCAGCTGCGTTGGAGGTGGCGGCGGGCGCTTCGGTGTTCTCCCTCGGGTGGAGAAGACATTGGCATCACCATCGCGGGAAGACGTGACCCGTCTGTCCTCGTTCTCCAGCCAAACCGTGCAAGCTCCGTCCAAGATCTCCGTGTTTGGGGGAAATTCAGGGGGAATTAGACCTCAAGAGAAGTCTTGGGCATTTGCAGGCTGTTTGGGGGTAAAAAAGGGGCTGGCAGGGCATGTTAATCTGGAGCTGTGTGGCCATGTCCTAGGGATCGCTGGAGAGACGGGAGGACGGGGTGTGATGCCTCTGGAAGTGGGCATCCATCTGCCCCGCAGCCTTGCCCCAAGCTGTCTTGGGTGGGATACGTGTACAAGGTCAGGGTGATTTGGGGCCGTGGGATGTTGGCGCCGGCATCCCATGGGATCCCAGCATCTGGAGAACCAGCAAAGGTCAGGATGGGCATCTACAGCCCCTTTCTGCCACCTCAAGGTAGCCCCAAACCCCGCCAGTCCCCTGTAGCAGCCCTGTCCTGGCCAGGACCCAGCTGCTTTCCCAAACCCAAGGTCTGCCAGCAGCCTCTAAGGCTCGATAAAGCCTCCCGGACCCCTGCCAAGCACCCGCCAAACCCAGAGCCGTGCGTTGATCTCGCTCATCCCTGCGCAATCCCCTTTATCCCAGGACATGTTTAGCCTCGGTTAAACCCGGGTCTGGGGCTTCCTTTGCCATGGGAAGCAGATGGGGCTTGTAGGGACCTGGATCTCACCGCGGTGTGGCCGTGGGTTGGTGACGGAGTGCTGCTGGGCACTTCGTTTGGGACCACCAAACTCTGACTGTCAGCTGAGCTTGGTTGTCTGATCCCAGCTTGGGTAGGGACCAACTTTCTGGCTTTCCCAAAGCTGGGAGGGGTCTGGAAGTCCGTTGTCAACATCCCCAGTAGCTGCAAGCCCAGGGATGGAGGAGGATGAGGTGCCTAGAAGATGCAACTATGGTGGTGGTGCAAGGGCATGATTGCTAGAAGATGCAATGCTTTGGTGATCCTGAGGACGTGGTGGCTAGAAGGTGCTACGCTTTGGTGATGGTGGGGATGTGGTGACTAGAAGGTGCCACGCTTTGGTGACGGTGCAGGATGTGGTCCCTAGAAAATGCAACACTACGGTGATGGTGAGGACATGGTGACTAGAAGGTGCTGTGCTTTGGTGATTTTGAGGCCATGGTGGCTAGAAGGTGCTACGCTTTGGTGGTGGTGAGGACATGGTGGCTAGAAGGTGCTACGCTTTGGTGGTGGTGAGGACATGGTCCCTAGAAAATGCAACACTATGGTGATGGCACAGGATGTGGTCACTGGATGGTGCTGTGCTTTGGTGATTTTGAAGCCATGGTGACTAGAAGGTGCAGGACTATGGGGATGGTGCAGGACATGGTCCCTAGAAGGTGCTATGCTTTGGTGATGGTGAGGCCATGGTCTCTAGAAGATGCCACGCTCTGGTGATGGTGCAGTTAGTCCCATTGACCCCACCTTCCCCAGTGTGGTCTGAAACCCAGCAGGGACCATGCTGTGCTGGGGCTGGACCCGCGTTCTCATCCTGGGTGCTGCACAGAGCTGTGGCTCAGCTGGGAGCCGGGGTGGGTGCCTCGGTGCCTCCTGGCATGGGGTGCTGATGTTCCTCCTCCACAAGGGTGAGATACCAATGGGTTCGGCTTATCTCCACCCATGCCTCAGTTTCCCTGCTTCGGCAGCAGAGCCAGGAATGCCAGGAGGGGTTTCCCATCCCTGCGGCATCTCGGTGTGCCGGGAACGCCGACGAGCTTTATCCCCAACAGCCAAACACCTTCAGTTGGGTTTTGAAGGAGTTCTTTGGGAGAATTTCTCTTTTTTTTTTTTTTTTTTCCCCCCAATTTTCCCCTGCAGCTGGCTCGGGACGAGGGGGAAGGGCAGCCGGCATCCCTGCCAGCCCGCGCCGGGGAAGGGGGCCCGTCTTACCGGCGGCACAGCCGGCCTTGGCCCGTCTCCCCGCCGGGAAAAGCAGACGCTCGACATGCAAATCGCCACTTGGAAAGCGCTGGGGAGCTGTGAGCGCCCAAGGCTGCCAAACCCCAGCGCGGGATTTTTCCTGAAAGCCATTTTTCCCTCCCCAAATCTCCACATCCCCTTGGATTTAGGGGATGCCCGAGCAAACGCAGCATTCCCCGGTGGCAGGGACCCCCAAAATAAACCCTTTGCCAAGAAACGGGGCTGAAAACCACAGGAAAGGAGCTTCCAGATCTCGAGCTCATGAGTCTGTTATCACCAGGGGGGTGTCCAGATGTCTCCCCCATGGTGGTGATTCAGACATCCCAGAATTTCTCATCCCCCATCCTGCCCGCAGGATATTTCAGGGCTTGGTCCTTGCAATTCCCCTGGGAGCACGCGGTCAGGGCAGGAAGCCCAGCCTGCCTTTTTGGGGGGGAAGTTTCTTCATTTTTTAGGGTTTGGGTTGGGGGGGGGGGTTGAGCCAGCCCCTGGGAGTGTCTCAGGCAGAGATGTGGGGGGTGTCATGTAGAAGATGGGGAATGGAGGGGTCTGGGGGTCTGTGTGTCCACACACCCCCCCACACACACTCCGCTAACCCCTCTGTGTTTCCCTCTGCCCCATCCAGACTCCTCCGGCTGCATCCCGGCCCACACTGCTCCTCCATCGCTGCTGTCAGGATGAGAGCGGTGGGGCTCTTCTTGCTGTGTCTGCCAGGTGAGTGCCCCCTCCCCGGGGGTCCCCAAGGCAAGGTGACACCCCCTTAAAGCCCAGGAGCCAGCTACCACCCACAATGATGCTTGGGTGCCTGCACCCATCTGGGACAAGCATCACCTCATCACCTGTTATGCCCCAAAATTAACCCAAAACCCCAGCGTAGTGTCGTATTTGGGCTGGGACTGGCTCTAGGTTTGGGGGGGGCACGGAGGGTGTAAGGGCACCAAGCGAGTCCCTCCTGCTTTGGGGACATTGAGGTGGCACCATGGGGTGGCTCAAAATTGGCACCTCAGGGCCGGGACGACATCCAAAAAAATTATATTTGTAACCCCCTGGGGGTCTGGCAAAGGCGGGATGGAAACGAGGAGGGAGGTGACGGACCCAAGAGCCTGGAGCCAGGAAAACTTTGGGCGAAACCAGCTCGGCACAAAGGCTAGCGAACAGATGGAAAACATTAAGCAGGCGAGGCCGAGGAAGCCTGGGGAAGGGGTGGGGGGGCAGCATGGGGGGTAGTGGGCAGAAAAGATAAGTCCCATCCCGGCACAGTTCCCGGTGATGCTTTGCTCACGGATGCTGCCTGTTGCGAGGATGCGGAAGGATGCAGCAGCTGGATGGACCACGGGGCATCACAGCGTGTCCCGGGGATGGGTCCCTGCTGTGCTTCGGGGATGGGGGGTGACCTGATTCCCCCCCCCCCCATGAAACACTCTGCCTGCGTGATCGCATCAACTCATGCACACTCGCATTTGAACCCCGTTTGGCCCCCTGGATCCGTGGCAGGATTAGTTCCCAGGGTGTCTGCAAGGGGGATGCCCTGGTCCCCTGGGGTGTCAGGAGCATCACTGGAGTCAGCTGGATGCTGACCCTTTCTCCGGGGAGGGTTGTGGTACCCGGATGCTGCAAGACATTGGGATCACCCGGGTTCATCCCCGGCTGCGACGGGATAATGGAGGAATCCTGGTGGTGCTCGTCCCCCGACGGTGAGCATCCCACTTTCCTCTCCCTCCTCTTCTCTGGGCAATGTGCCCCTGAGGACAACTATGGGATGATATTTTGGGGGACGATGTGAAGCTGGAGAGGCGGAGGCAGAGCAGGGAACCCTGAATCCCTGGGCTGGGGGTGTCTGTCCCCCTTCTGGTGATGCTTCACCCCCCAACTCTTGTCTCCCCAGCAGTGCTCCTGGTCCAGGGACAGTACAGCAGGTTTGAAGGCATCACCTACCCTGAGCCGGTACAATATTCCCAGTACGACCAGCAATCAGGTTAGAGCACCCTGAACTGGGAGAGGCTTCACGCACCTCTCTCTCCCCTCTTTTTCCTTTCTTTTTTGCTTTCTCTGGCCAAATAACACCAGTCTGATGCCTCTTTCTGCTTCAGTACTCTTTGCTCCATCCTTTTTCGCCTGCCCCTTAATTTCCAACCTCCTCCTAACACCTTGCCACCTCCCCCTTGTACACAAGCCTCTCCTTTCCCCTTCCTCGCACTGCCAATTATTTATTAAGCCTTAATTAAGCTTTAAAAAACCCTGGTGGGATGTTGCCCAAGTTCATTCCTGGGGTGGCTGGGGCATGTTTTCTGATCACTAAAACTAGCTGCAAAATTTTGGGGAGCTCATTGCTAAGTCCTGGCCCCGATAGGGTGTGTTTTCTCCCTAAAACCCATCCTCAGCCTCTGCTCCCTTTTCTGGTTTATTTCCCCAGAAATTCAGGATTACTACGACTATCACGGTAAGTGATTCCCCTGCGGGATGCCGGGGTGGGGAGGGGGTAGGTTTTTGGGGTGTGCCCGCACTGTCCCTCTCCTTGCAGATGTCACCCCCCGTGCCCCCGAGGAGCAGTTTCGGTACCAGTCCCAGCAGCAATCTCAGCAGGAAATCGTGCCGGCCCCGACCCCAGGTGGGTGGCAGCCACCAGCCCCCTCCCCACCCCAGGACTTGGGGTCTCCATCCCTCCCGTGCACCCTTAGCCTGGTTGTGCTCCCCGCTCTGGAGCAGCTTCACCGGTGCCAGCGTCAGGATGCTCCAGCCCTAAAACCCAGGGAAAGGGCAACGAGATGCTTTTGCTCCAGCCCTAAATTTGCTCTTCCTCCTCCTGCAGCTGCTGCCCCTGAGACTGAGCCCACGGAGCCAGGACCCCTCGGTGAGTGCTTATCCCCCCTTCCTCAGTCCCCGGAGGGGGTTTCATCCTCCCTTTTAGCCCAGCTAAGGTGAGGATGTGCTGCCACACTCATACCCGGGGCAAAAATTGGGGGGCAGGGAGGAAGGTGTCAAGTGGATGCTAAGTCCATCCCCGGGGCGTCAGGCCTTCCGCCATGGATTTCCCAGACCCCCATCAGAAACCAGCTGCCTTTTCTCCTTGCAGACTGCCGGGAGGAGCAGTACCCCTGCACCAGGCTCTACTCCGTGCACAAGCCCTGCAAGCAGTGCCTGAATGAGATCTGCTTTTACAGGCGAGCCGGGGGGGGGAGCTTCCCTGACACCCCCCGCCCCCCATATTTTGGGGACCCCACTCTGCTTTTGCACTAAACCCCCACCCCCATCTTTTTTTATCTCCCTCCACACACATCTAGCCTCCGACGCGTTTACGTGATCAACAAGGAGATCTGCGTCCGCACCGTGTGTGCCCACGAAGAGCTGCTGCGAGGTAAGGGAGGGGGGGAGATGCACCCCAAATTGGGGTCATCCCCATCTGGGTCACCCCCTTTTCCCAGGGAGGGGGAGGGGGGAAATCCCAACAACCAAAGTTGCTCCAGGAATCGCTCCGCAACCAGTGGACCAAACTGGGGCTGAGCCACCCCCTTGCAGCATCATGATGTCCCCATCCCAATTGGGGGGGGTCCCTCGCTGTTTTTCTGCCCCCTCATTTTTCCTACATCCACGGATTATTTCTTTCCCACTATCCCCGCAGCCGATCTCTGCCGCGACAAGTTTTCTAAGTGCGGGGTGATGGCCACCAGCGGGCTCTGCCAAACCGTTGTTGCATCCTGCGCCCGCAGCTGCGGCGGATGCTGAGCTCGAGGGGACCCCCCTTCGCCAGCCGCATCCCGGGATCCCAACCCCTTCCCATCTTCCTCTCCCGGGTACCCATCCCACTCTGGATCTTCACCGTGGTGCTAAAGAAACCGTGCATGAAAGAGCATAAAAAAAAAAAGTCCATTTTTTGTGCACATAATAATTAAAAAAAAAAGGGGGGGGGTATTATTTTTATTACTTTCCTTATTATATTGTAAAGGGGGGGCGGTGCGAGCCCCTGCCCCCCCTGTTTTCTACGTAGAGTATCCAAGAGATAAAGCGTAAGGGTCGCTGCGGCTCTCGACTCGTTTTTTGGGGGGGGATTTTCTGATTTTTGGCGATGGGGGGGGTGTTCTGATGATTTGAGCAATTCCTGGCCATCCAGCCCTGGGCAGAGGAGGGGCTGTGGGTGATGATTTTGGGGGTGTTTTAGGGTGTTTTGGGGCTTGTAAAATGTCTGGTTTGGGGGCAGTTGTGAGGGGGAAATAGCATGGCTTGGAAAGGGCTTCATTGGGGGGGGTTCTTATAGAAAGAAGTGCGGTACATAGGTGTTCACGGCAAATTTCTGAGTCTCTTATAGACAATAATGGGTGTTTTGGGGTTTGATTTTGCAGTGTTGCTTCGTTGCCCTATAGAAGAAGGTGGAGGGTGAGTCTCTGCTCGGGTCTTGCAGTGTTTAGGGCTCAGGTTCCCCTATAGAAAAGAGGGTGAAGGTTGGGCTTCGGGTCACTTATAGGAAATAGCGTGGGCTTTAGGGGTTTGGCTTGGGGAGTTTCTCCAGGTCTTGTACTAGAAATTGTGTAGTGTAGCTCTCATATAGTGTGCAGCTCATATAGGACACAGTTCTCTTATATAGTGTGCAGCTCTCATATACAGCATACAGCTCTCATATAGCTCTCAGAGCGTGTAGTTGTCGCATAGCATGCAGTTTTCTTGTATACTGTGCAGCTCTTTATATTCTGTATGCTCATATACATTGTGCAGCTCTCATATAATGTGTAGATCTCTTAACAGCATGCAACTGTCTATAGCTCTTATAGGCTCTAGTTCTCTTATGTACAGCTCTAGAGCCTGTTGCTCTCTTACATAGTGTGTAGCTTGCAGGGTGCAGGTCTTATATTTTCCAGTTTTCTTATAGAAAATAGCCTGGGGTGTTTGGCGTTGAGTTTTCTCCATCATGCTCCCCCATCCCATCCTCATGGCTGCAGGGGCACAAGGGATTTATCCTTCCCTTGGGGCTCAACCCCCACCCAATAGGCTTAAAACAAGGAGAGGGGGGCACCAGCACCCCAAAA
Source organism: Haliaeetus leucocephalus (assembly GCF_000737465.1). Classification (NCBI taxonomy): domain Eukaryota; kingdom Metazoa; phylum Chordata; class Aves; order Accipitriformes; family Accipitridae; genus Haliaeetus; species Haliaeetus leucocephalus. The sequence goes on along the minus strand of NW_010972992.1, from coordinate 1,739,520 downwards.
AGATGATGCTTAAGGGCTCTGGTGCATCCCTGCAGCTCTCCTCTAAAGTGGTAGTAAGAATAATAATAATAACTATTTCTTAGTATTTATTCTTTGTTATTTATTATTATTTTTTGTTATTTATTATTTTTTATTATTGATGGACCTGAATCAATCCTGTTATCCCAATGCACATTCATTTGGGCATCCCCCCCAAAAAAAACCCTCATGGGCTGTCAGTTGGGTTTATCCACACGTAATAGTGCCGCGCTCAAAGCCACCACCTCAATGCAGGTGTTCTTTCGGCTTGGCTCAGCCCTGTAGCACCAGTAAAAACTTCAAACTCCAAAAATAGTGATATAAAAATCCCACCATTTGCTAAAAGAAAACCCCAAACCACCACCCTCAAGTAGTTTTTTGTTAGAAAAAAGGGGAAAAATTAGGATCTGGTGAGTGTCAGGGCTTGCGAGGGCTGCAGGAACATCACAGGGAAATAAATCAGCTGAGACAGGGCTCTCCTGGGGCTAAAAAAAGAGTATTTCTAAACTTTTTGTTAAAAATTGCAATAGAAAAATGGGAAAAACCACCCGTCGAGCCCCAACCTGTATCAAAAATACATGAGTGTCGTCGTTTCGTCGGTAAAGTGCGGCTTTTTGCTTGAGAAAAGGGAATGATGAGACAAAAATCAATGTGGTTTTTGAGCACAGGGATGGCTCCCCCCCCACACCCGTGCGATGAGTTGTGCCGGTCTCTGTGGGTGTTGGGGAGGGGGGTCCCTAGATGCTGGTAGGGTGACGGTGGAGCTCCTGCCCCTTCAGCAGCGCAATCTGCAAGGGGTAGGGGGGGGGGGGGGGGGAT
>NW_010972992.1:1730685-1738673 GCF_000737465.1 Haliaeetus leucocephalus | reverse complement strand
ACGAGGAGGGGACACACGTGAGTTAGTGTGTCACCCCCGGGTGTCCCCCCGCTCACCTGCTCCTCCAGGCTGCGGACGCGGTGGCGGTGGACGCGCTCACGAGCCTCCAGTGCCCGCTGGGCTTGGAGCTGGGCGATGCGCAGGCGATCCAGCTCCCGCTGCAGCTCTGGCGAGGGCCCGGGGCTCGGTGGAGAGGGGTGCTCCAGCGCCGAAACCTGCGCCTGGGCGGGCAGGGGTGGCTGTCACCCCAAAACCGGACACCGGCTGCCAGGAGCTCCAAAAAGAGACCAGCACCATCCCCGTGCAAGCACCAGCAATCCTTACAAACTGGGATGAAGCCCAGCACAAGCACCAGCATGTCCTCAAGCTGGGATGAGGTCCAAAATGAGCGCAGTACAAGCACCAGCATCTTCCCAAGCTGGAACGAGGCCCCAAAAGGAGCCCAGCACCCTCCCAGTGCAAGCACCAGCATCCCTCCAAGCTGGAAAGGAGCCCAGCACATCTCAGTGGAAGCACCAGCATCTCCCCAAGCTGGGATGAGCCCCAAAAGGAGCCCAGCCCCATCCTACTGCAAGCAAAGGGTGCATCGAGCAGGCGGGCGCGCAGCACCCAGGGGTGCCACCGCCTGCACCCCCCCTACCTGGGCGAGCAAAGGGCCACCCACCTGCAACAGCCGGATGCGTTGCTGCGCCTCTGCCAGCTCCCGCTCGGCCGTGCTCAGCGAGCGATCCAGCCGGCCCTTCTCCACCGAGAGCCGCAGCGAGTCCTCCTGCGTCTGCAGCTTCTCCCGCTCCACCTGCCCCCCCGGGGGGAGAGAGGGACACAGAAATGGGGATGCTGGGGAATGCGTCACCTACACCCCGCCGACACTGCACACCTCGCTCCAGCAGATAAAATATATATATATATATATTTTATATATAAAATATAAAACATAGCAGATAACACATATATAAAATATTAAATACAGCAGATAAAATATATCTATTATGTATATATTTTATATGTAAAATACATAATTTTTTAAGTGCATAGAGACTCTACGCAGAGTGGAGCAGCATATACATAAAGTCTGTTTGCTGCTTGGAAAGTAATAACGCGCTGCAAACAAGCTGGGTTTAGGGCTTTAGATTTGCATCCAGTCCTGGCATCAAGGACACCTTTTGGTTTTTTTGTGCGTCCCCCTGGATGTGATGCTCTGCACAGGGCCAGCCCCAGGGGCACCCAAAGGTGCTGCCACCCACCGTCTCACCTTGTCCAGGGTCTTCTTCAGGGCGCTCTTGTCCTTCTCGAGGCGCAGGGCGACGCGCTCAGCCTCCCGCTTCTCGCCCTGCGTGCGGGTCAGGGCGCGCTGCAGGCTGCCCACCCGCTCCTGCAGCCCCCCGTGTTCCTCCTGCCGCTGCCGCAGTGCCTGCACCGGGGGGGGGTGTCAGCCACAGCCCCCCCATGGGCATGGGGGGGCTGCAGGGGAGGTAAGAGGGTGCTGGGGCTATATGGGGGGGTCCATAAGGTGCTATAGGGGGTGGGAAAGAGTGCACGGGGCTGCATGGGGAGGCTAAAGGGTGCAGGAGGGTGCAGGGAGGCAATAGAGTGCTGGGGCTATATAGGGGGTCCGTAGGGTGATGCAAGGTGGGGGGGGAGGGGGAAAAGGATGCTGCATGGGGGCAATAGGGTGCTATAGGGATTGGGAAAGGGTGCAGGGTGCTGCATGGGGAAGCTGAAGGGTGCAGGAAGGTGCACAGGGGCAATAAGGTGCTGAGGGTGCAGGGGGCTGTATGGGGCAATAGGGTGCTCTGTGGGGGGTGCAAGAGGGTGCAGGGTGCCGCATGGGAGCAAAATACGCTTCATGGAGTGGGCGAAGGGTGCTGCATGGGGGCAAAGGACAGCAAATTCGGGGAGCCCCACCGCCACCCCCCGCCAGCATGGGGTGCACCCACCCTCCCCCTCACCTCCTGCTGCTGCCGGACCTGCACCTCCAGCTCCTCCTTGCTCCGCTGCAGGGCCTCCTGCTTCTCCCGCAGCTCCCGCAGCTGCTCCCGCAGGGCTCCCTTCTCCTCCCGCGCCTCCGCCAGCGCCCGCCGTGCCACCTCCAGCCCCTCCTGGGATGGGGGGACACCCTCGGTGACCCCCAAGCAAAAGGCACCCTGGTGTCACCCCACTCTAAGGTGCTCGCTCCCACCTGCAGCGCCCGGCGGTCGAGCTCGCCAGCAGCCAGGGCGCTTTGGAGCTGCAGCAGCCGCTCATGGACCACGGTGCCATCGGCCAACGCCGTCACGCTCGGCGCGTCGTCCTTTGAGCCGCTTTCCGCCAACGCTGTGCTCAACCGTTCCACCGCCAGCTGCAAAGTGCTAGCACGCTGCTCGCTCTCCGCTAGCTACCCCACAAAACCAATAGCAAAATTAAATATAATAATTAAAAAGAAAAACAACCAAAAACGCAATGGGGATTTAGAGGAATTTGCACCGTTACCTGTTTCTGGAGCAGCTCGGCGCGGTCTTGTGTCGCCCGTGCCTCCGCTTGCCGCTCGCCCAGGGCCAGCCGTGCCCGCTGCAGCTCGCCCTCCAGCACCCGCTGCTGCAGCTCCAGGCGGGTGCTCCGGCTTTCTGCCGCCTCCAGTCGCCGCTTGGCATCCTCCAACTCGGCCTCACCAGCTCGCACCGCGCTTATCCTCTCCTGCAAGGCACCGGATGGCTGGTACGGAGCAGTCAGGGATGGGGATAGGGGCAGGATCCGACCCCCCCACCATGGCGATGGCCACCTGGGCAGCTCGACGCTCGCCCTCCGCAGTGTGCAGGCTCCGTTCCAGCGCCGTCACCTTCTCCCGCAGCGCCTGCCGCTCCCGTTCGCCCCGTCGCAGCGTCTCCTCCTGCAGCAGCAACGTGGCCTGGGTACTGCTCAGCTCCCCGCGACGCCCTGCCAGAGCCACGCCACGGTTACCCACCTTACCGGGGATGTACAGGGGGTTTTACTGGGGTTTAGGGGGGGATGCACGGGGGTTTTACCCATTTTATTGGGATTTAGAGAGTCTGCGCAGGGGGTTTTACCAGTTTTAGGGGGGTTTACAGGGGATGTGTGGGGCATTTACCAGGTTTACTGGGGATTCACGGTGGGGGGGTTTACCAGTGTTACTGGGGTTCACGGAAGATGCACAAAGCATTTACCAGTTTTACTGGGGTTTACTGGGCATGCATAGGGGTTTGACTGGGGTTCATGGGGTTTGCACAGGAAGTTTTACCAATTTTACCAGGATTTGGGGGCCATGCGTAGGGGAAATCCTACTGAGCATCCTGCAGTCCTAGGCAGCATCGTCACCTGCCCCGTGCCTCAGTTTCCCCAAAAGCCCCCGCTCGCCTGTGAGGCTCCAGCACAGGACAAATCACCCTGAACCCCATGAGTTGTGGGGGGATACACCCCAAAAATACCCCCATCACCTTCCTCGCTCTCAGCCATCAGTTTCTGGAGCTGCTGCACCCGGGCACTGGCATTGTCCCGCTCCTCCTCCGCCTCCGCCAGCTGCTGGCCCAGGCTGCTCACCTGCACCCGCAGCTCCTCCTGGGGCGAGAAAATGGTGTGAGAAAGGGGCTTTTTGGAGACAAAGGGCAGGGAAGGGGAAGAGGGAGCGTACCCGCTCACGCTGCGCATCCTGCAGCTCGCGTACGAAATCCCGCAGGGCTGCCCGCACCACCTCGGGCTCAGTCGCTGCGTCGGGGTCCGGGGATGAGCCGGGGCTCCCTGACCCATCTGGTCCCCCACCTGTATGGGAACAAACAGGGTGGCGTGGGGACATAGGGGTGCAGGATCCAAGGGAAGATCATAAGCTGGAGTGGGATGCGCCCATGGGATATGGGGGACCCCAAGGATGTAAGAGATGGGGTGATGGGGTGCAAGGGATGGAGCACAGGGTGATAGAGCTGGAGGGGATGGAGTAATGGGGTATGGGGGACCCCCAAGGATGCAGGGGACAGAGCAATGGGGTGATGGGGATGCAAGAAATGGAGCAATGGGTTATGGGGGACTCTCCCACAGGGATGTAGGGGATGGAGCACCACAGCAGGATGCATCCCTTTCCTCTAAGCAAGGGACGGGGCACTGGGGGTCCCCAAGGATTCTCACCCTTGCCCGGGGAGCCAGCCCGTGCCCGGCCGATGCCCATGGTACGGCGTAGGGCGGACTGGATGCCTCCCAAGCGGGTTTCGGCAGCCCGGCGCAGCACCTCGCCACGGGCCAGCTCGGCTTCCAGCCCCTGCGCCCGACCCTCGGCTGCACTCAGGCGTAGGCTCAGCTCAGCCGCTTCGCCCCGTGCCGCCTCCACCTTCAGCTGCAGGTTGCGGGCATCAGCCAGCAGCTTCTTCTCATTGCCGCGAGCCTCCTCCAAGCTACGGGCCAGGTCCTTCTCCCGCTGCCGAAATTCACCCTCCGCCTCCGACAGTCGCCGCTGCAGGTGCTGGAGCTGGAGGGGTTGGAAAGGGGGACAGAGCATGGAGAGATGAGATGAGGTGATGGAGATGCAAGGGATGGAGTAATGGGGTGATGGGGGAACCCCAGGGATACAGGGGATGGAGCAATGGGGTGACAGAGATGGAAGGAATGGAGTAATGGGGTGATGGGGGACCCACAGGAATGGAGCAATGGGGTATGGGGACCCCCAGTGATGCAGGGGAAAGAGCAATGGGGCAATGGGGATGCAAGGCTAGAGCAACAGGGTGATAAGGATCCCAGGGACGCAGGGGAAGGAGTGGTGGGGTGATGGGGACAGCCGGGAACAATGGGGGTGCAAGGGACGGAGCAATGGGGGATGCAAGGGACCCCCCAGGGATGCAGGGCAGAGAGCAGAGGGCCACGGGGACATAGGGGACTGAGCAGGGGGGTGACGGGGGCAACCAGGGACATGGCATCAAGCAGTGGAGTAGCGGGGGCACCCGGGGGCACCCAGGGACACAGGATACCAGTTATGAGGCAATGGGGATGGCTGGGGACAACAGGCACTGAGTTATGGGGTGAGGGGACCTGGACACCTAGATACGCAGGGTACCAAGCTGTGGGGTGATGGGGACACTTTGGAATGCAGGGCACCGAGCAACTGGTGTCCCTGGGGGACCCCCCCACCTCTTTCCTGGCAGCCTCTGTGCCGGCCTCGCTCTCCACCACCTTCTGCCTGAGGCCGAAGGCTTCGCGGCGGCTCTCCTCCTCCCGCTGCTCCTCCAGGGCCACGCGCGCTTGCAGCTCGCCCACCTCCTTGCTCCTCTTGCTGTTCTCGCAGTCCAGGTCCTTCACCTGCCCAAGGAGGAGATAAGGGCGGTTTGGGGGCACCCTAAATGGATTGGGGGGGGTCCCGCCATCCTCCTCCTCACCTGCCGGCGCAGCTCCTGCAGCTCACGGCGGGCATCAAGGCGGGCACGCTCCAGCTCCCGCAGGGTTGCCCGCAGCTCCGTCACCTCCTGGTCTGCTGCTGCCCGCCCATCCTCCACCAGCGCCAGCCGCTGCTCCTTCTCCTCACTGGCACGCTTCAGGCTGCGGAAGGGGGAAGAAGGGGCTGGCATCACCCTGCCAGGGGCATCGCCTTGGCCCCATGCATCTCCCCATCCTTGGCATCACCCCAAGCATCACCCTGTCCTGAGCCAGCCCCTGTCCCAAGTATCCCGCTCCAAGCCATCCCCATCCCAGGTATCCCCCCATCCCCAAGCATCCCCCCCATCTTGGGCATCCTGTCCCAGGTATCACCCCATCATGGCAGCATCCCACCCTAAGCATTACTACCCCAAATATCCCCTCTGCCCCTCAGCATCCTCCTCTAAGGCACTGCCACATCCCAAGCACCTCTTGCCTTGGGCATCCCCCCTGTCCCAAGCATCCTGCTCCGGTGCATCCCCCCATTCCTGAGCAACCCCCCATCCCCAAACATCCAAGGCATTGCATCATCCTCTTATCCTGAGTATCACCCCGATCTGGAGCATCACTGTCCAAGGCATCGCATCGTCCCCTGCACCTCCCAACTTGAGCATCCTCTTGTCCCAAGCGTCATCCCGACTCCAAGCATCACCCTCTAAGACATCGCACCATCCTCTGCATCACCCAACTGGAGCATCCCCTTATCTTGAGCATCACCCCAACCCTGAGCATTGCCCTTTGAAGCACTGCACCACCCCATGTATCTCCCAACTTGGGCACCCGTCGTCCTGAGCATCACCCTGACCCCAAGCATCACCCTTCAAAGCATCGCATCACTCCATGTAAGTCCCAAGTTTGGCATGGCCCTTGTCCTGAGCATCGCCCTGACCCTGAGCCCCCAAAATATCGCACCATCCCATGTAATACTGCACCAGCCCATGCAGCACCCCATGTAATATCGCACCACCCCGACCCCAAGCATCGCCCTCCAAGGCACTGCACCACCCTATGTAAGTCGCGGTTTGGGCACCCCCTTGTCCTGAGCATCGCCCTAATCCCAAGCATCACCCTCCCTGTTCCTTGTATTTCCCAACTTGAGCACCTCACTTTCCTGAGCATCACCCCAACCCCAAGCATCGCCCCAACCGCGAGCATCGCACCGTGCCCTGCACCTCCCAGCTTGAGCATCCCTCTGTCCTGAGCATCGCCCTGACCCTGAGCCTCCAAAATATCACACCACCCCATGCATCCCCTGACTCCGAGCATCACTCTAGCCCCGAACATCGCCCTCCAAAGCATCACACCATCCTCTGTGTCTCCCAGCTTGAGCATCCCCTTGTCCTGAGCATTGCCCTGACCCCGAGCATTGCCCTAATCCCAAGCACCACCCTGTTCCTTGCATTTCCCAACTTCAGCGCCTCCCTTTCCTGAACATCACTGTCCTGGTTTCAGCTGGGGTAGAGTTAACTGTCTTCCTAGTAGCTGGTACAGCGCTGTGTTTTGAGTTCAGTATGTGAAGAATGTTGATAACACTGATGTTTTCAGTTGTTGCTCAGTACTGTTTAGACTATAGTTAAGGATTTTTCAGCTTCTCATGCCCAGCCAGGGCACCTGACCCAAACTGGCCAACAGTGTATTCCATACCATGCGACATCCCATCTAGTTTAGGAACTGGGAAGTGGGGGGGCAGGGATTCGCCGCTCGGGGACTGGCTGGGGGTCGGTCGGCGGGTGGTGAGCAATTGCCCTGCGCATCATTTGTACATTCCAATCCTTTTATTACTACTGTTGTCATTTTATTAGTGTTATCATTATCATTATTAGTTTCTTCTTTTCTGTTCTAGTAAACCATTCTTATCTCAACCCACGAGTTTTACTTCTTTTCCTGATTTTCTACCCCATCCCACTGGATGGGGGGGGAGTGAGTGAGCGGCTGCGTGGTGCTTAGTTGCTGGCTGGGGGTAAACCACGACAATCACCCCCACCCCGGGCATCACCCCGACCCCTGCATCTCACAACTCAAGCATCCCCTTATCCCAAGCATCCTGCTCTGGCGCATCCCCTGACCCCGAGCATCACCTGATGCGCTCGCCCTCGGCGCGTCGCAGTGCCGCCCGCAGCTCCTCGTTGGAGCGCCGCAGGGCCTCCTTCTCCCTCGCCTCGTCTCCCAAAGCCCGACGTGCCTCCTGCGCCTGCCTCCGCTGCGCTTCCCGACCCTCCCGGCTCTCCCGGGCTTCCCGCTGCGCCTCCAGCAGCTCCCGCCGCCCCGCCGCCCGCGCCTCCGTCACCAGCCGCAGTTGTGCCCGCGCCTCCTCCGCCTGCAGCCGGGGTGACTGGAATTTAGGGGGGGCTATTTGGCGGTGGGGTGGTTGGGGTGGGAAGGGGTCTTGGGGGGGATTCACCTCCCGCAGGGCACCATCCCGCTGCTTGGCCGCCACCGTCGCTTGCTCACGAAGAGCCTTCGTCTCCCGCTCGTGGGCCACTGTCGTCTCCTCTGCCTGCACCCGCAGGCTGCGTAGCTCCGCTGCAAGGCTCTGTGGGGTGGGAGGGGGGGCATGGCACCCTGAACACCCCCCCAACCTGGTGGTGTGGGGGTCCTGG
>NW_010972992.1:1728118-1730354 GCF_000737465.1 Haliaeetus leucocephalus | reverse complement strand
TCCCAGGAACCCCCCACCCACCTGCTCCTTCTCCTGGTGGCCGGTGACCTCTCGCCGCTGCTGCTCAAGCTCAGCCGTGGCCTCGGCCAGGCTCCGCTGCAGCCCCGCCAGCGTCTCCGCCAGCGCCGCCCGCTCCTCCTCCTGCAGCGCCAGCACCTGGGGTGGGGGACACGGCTCAGCCGGAGGGGGGACACTGGAGCTGGGACAGCGGGGGGACATTGGGGCCACCCACCTGCTGCTTCTCACTCTCGCGCTGCCGCCGTGTTGCCGCCAGCTCAGCCGCCAGTTCCTCCTGCTCCCGCACCAGCCGGCCCCGCTCAGCCTCCAGCTCCTCCTGCTCCCCCCCAAAAAATCACCAGCGAACCCCAAAAATCAGCATCGCATCCCAAGAATCAACACTGCACCCCAAGAATCAGCATCGTGCCCCAACAACCTGCACTGCATCCCAATAATCGGCATGCACATCAAAAAACAGCATCGCACCCCAATAATCAGCATGGCACCCCACCAATCAGCACTGAGCCCCAAAAATCAGCATTCAGCCCCCATAGTCACCACTGCACCCCAACAATCACCATCACACCCCAGCAGTCGCCATCACACCCCAACAATCAGCACTGTACCGAAAAAAAATCACCGCCATGCCCCAAAAATCAGTATCGCACCCCAAAAGTCAGCATCGCCCCCCAGTGCCCACCTTCTCATGCTGGAGGCGGTCGAGCTCATCGCGGTGCGCATCGCGGGCGCTCTGCAGGGCCACCGTCACCGCCGCCGCCTCGGCCGCTGCCACCGCCTGCTGCCGAGCCTGCAGCTCCTGCTCCCGCTCCAGCCGTGCGGCACCCAGCTCCGCTGCAGGGACCCCCCCATCAGTGGGGACCCCCCCCAAGGAGGGCAGTGTGGGTGGGGGTTAAGTGACAAGGGCAGGGACGTGGAGGGTGGGGGGACGGACCGCGGTGGTGGAGGAGGGTTTGTCATGACCCTGTTACAGATGGATGGGGACGGGGATGAAGATGAGGATGACGATGGGGACGCGGAGACGGGGACGGGGACGGTGATGGAGATGAAGATGAGGATGAAGACGGAGACGGGGATGCGGAGATGGGGATGAAGACAGTGATGGAGATGAAGATGAGGATGAAGACAGTGATGGAGATGGTGATATGGGGACAGGGAGGGAAATGAAGACGAGGATGAAGACAGTGATGGAGATGGTGATATGGGGACAGGGAGGGAAATGAAGACGGGGACGGGGAGGGAAATGAAGACGAGGACGGGGAGGGAAATGAAGACGAGGACGGGGAGGGAAATGAAGACGAGGATGGAGATGGTGATGGGGAGGTACAAGGATGGATGGATGGGGATAAGAATGGGTGGGGATGGCCAGGGTGATGGGGACAGCCCGGGGGCCGGGACCCCTCACCCTCCAGTGTCTCCTTGGCCTGGAGCAGGGTCCGGCCCTCGGCCTCCAGCTGCTGGTTGCGGGTGTCGAGCTGGGCCAGCCGCTGCTGGAGCTGGAAGATGCTGCTCTCCAGCCCCTCCTTCTCCGTCCTGCCGAAACGCCGCCGGGGCCGTGCTGCCGAAACCCAGGATCCGGGAGTAGGAAGACACCCCCACGCCCCCCGCCGGCACCCACCTGAGCCCGTCCGCCTCCTGGGCCCGATCCTGGCCGTGGCGCTGGGCGGCGGCGAGCTGGACGGCCAGGCTGGCCCCCTCCTTGACCAGCCCCTCGCGGGCCCGGCTGAGCCGCAGTAACTCGCCCCGCGCCCCCCCGCCCCCCCGCGCGCCCGCCCCGGCGCTCCCCCCGCCGCGCTCTGCTCCTGCACCGCCTGCCGGGGCGCGGGGCGTCGGCGGCATCCCCACGGCCCAGTTACCCCACCCAGCCTCCTAGTTGCCCCATGCATCCACCACGGTCCTCCCAGTTAGTCCGTGCATCCTCCCAACTACCCTGCACACCCTCTCCAATGCTCCCAGTTGCCCCACACAGCCTCCCAACTCTCCTGTCCACCCTCCCCATGCATCCTCCCAGTTAAGCTGTACATCCAACCCATCCCTCCCAGTTACCCTGTGCACCCTCCCTCTCTCTCCCAGTTGCCTTTTGCGCCCTCCCCGCCCCTCCCAGTTACCCTGTGCCCCCTCCCTATCCCTATCCTTCTCAACTGCCCCTCGCATGCTCCCCATCCCTCCCAGTTACCCCCTGCACCCTCCCTATCCCTCCCAACTGCCCCTTGCATGCTCC
>NW_010972992.1:1723878-1728108 GCF_000737465.1 Haliaeetus leucocephalus | reverse complement strand
GCCCCCGTTCCAGCTGCCCCCGCAGCAGCGCCAGCTCCCGCCCCAGCTCCCGCATCCGGATCCGGCCGCTCTCCCGCTCCTCTTCCAACCGGGCCAGGGTCCGGCTCAGCTCCGTCTTCTCCCGTGCCAGCCCGGCCGCCAACTCGCTCGTCTTGGCCAGGGTGTCCCGTAGCCGAGCCTCCTCTGCCTGCGCTGCCCGCTGCGCCGCTGCCAGCTCCCCGCAGCTCCCCTGCGCCTGCCGGGCGGCCCGCGTGTAACAAGGTTTGGCTGGACTCTGCGCAATGCCTGCGCCGCTGCAGCGCCCAATGCACAGGGGCATTTGCTGCAGGGGTTGCACCCATTGCATGGGCTGAGCCTGTTGCCTAGGGGTTGCACCCGCTGCATTGCAGGGGGTTAAGCCCGCTGCATGGGGTGCACCTGCTACAGGGGTTGTACCCATTGCATGGGGTTGCACCTGCTGCACTGGGGGGTTAAAGCCCGCTGCATGGGGTTGCACTTGTTGCGTGGGCTGAGCCTGTTGCTTAGGGGTTGCACCCGCTGCATGGGAGACCTTGCACCTGCTGCAGAGGGGACTAAACCTGATGCATGGGGGGGTTGCACCCAGTGCTTGGGGTTCACCCCCTGCGCATGGGGCTTAGGGGTTGCACCCGCTTCTTGGGGTTGCACCCGCTTCTTGGGGTTGCACCTACTGCACAGGGGTGAGCCCGCTGCGTGGCAGTTGCACGCTGCAGGAGGGTGCACCCACTGCAGCAGGGTGCAGGGAGGGGGAATCGGGGACCCACCTTGCCCAGCGCCTCAGCCAGCGCCTCCTGCTCGCCCCGCGCCACCTCAGCCTCCAGCGTCGCCCGGCTCAGCGCCTCCCGCACCTCCAGCAGCTCCCGCTGCGCCCCTGCCCGCTGCGCCTCCAGCTCCTCCACCTGCTGCTGGCTGCCGGCACCCACGGTGGGGGGCACCCATGGGGGGGGGTTGCAGCACCCACTCGGGGGGTTGTTGCAGCACCCACTATTTTGTGGCACCCACTCAGGGGAGGTTGCAGCACCCACTGAAGTTTTGCAACCCACCCATTGGAGGGGTAGCAGCACCCACCTTGGGGTGGGGAGGGGCTTCAGGGCACCCACTTGGAGGGGGGGTTGCAACACCCACTGAGGTTTTGCAGCACCCACTTGGGGGGGGGGAGTTGCAAGACCCAATTTGGGGGCGGCAGGAGAGGTGGCAGCACCCACATGGCGGGGGGGCTTCAGGGGACCCACCTCGGGGGGGGCTTCAGGGGATTCTGCAGCACCCACTTGGGGATGGGGATGCTGCAGTACCCACTATCTCACAGCACCCACTATTCTGCAGCACCCACTATCACCCAGCACCCCGGGGGGGTGGCAGCACCCACCCATCCTCCCCTCTGCCCCCCCCCGTGCCCCCACCTGCGCTCCAGCTGCTGGCGGGCGGCCTCGGCAGCACTGGCGGCCTCGTCCCGGGCGTCCTCCAGCCCCTCGCCCCGGCGCTGCAGCTGCACCCGCTCCTGCTGCAGGGCACCCACCCGCTGCTGCTCCCCCGCCAGCGCCTCCTCCGCCCGCAGCCGCTCCCTGCCGGACAGACGGACGGACGGACACAGGTGGGCAGGGGCGATGCTCGCAGGTGGGTGCGCCGGGACAGATGGCCAGAAATAAATGAGTAGGGATGGATGGACAGACGGACAGGGCAGGATGCCCAGGGACAGACAGACAGGTGTGGTGAGGCAGGGAGGGATAGACAGACGGACAGGCAGGCAGGATACGTGGGGATTAACGTGCAGGGATGGATGCATGGACAGACAAACGGACAGGCCAAAATGCCCAAGGATGGACACACAGAGAGGGAAGGGTGTGCAGGGACAGATGAAAAAAAGACAGGCCAGGGGGATGGATAGACAGATAGATGAGGCGGGATGCGTGGGGACAGATGGACATGCCAAAACGCATAGGGAGAGATGTGAAAGGATGGAGGAACAGACGTGAAGGGATGGAGGGACAGACAGACAGGCCAAGAAGCACAGGGGCGGATACACAGGGACAGACAGATGTACAGAGAAGGATGCAAAGGGATGGATAGACAGACAGACAGGCCAGAATGCACAGGGGCAGACAGACATATAAAGGGGCAGAGAGAAAGATAAAAAGGGATGGACAGACGGGCAGACTGGCCAGGATGCAGGGGGATAGATGCAGAGGGACACACACAGATGGAAAGACAGGTGAGTCAGGATGCAGAGGGACAGACAGGCGCACAAGGATGCAGAGGGACAGACAGGTGCAAGTGTGCAAGTGCAGGGACAGCTGCGCAGGGACGGCTGGCACTCAGGACAGATGGACAGATGGACGGCGGGTACCTGCGCAGGACCTCGGCCTCGGCGCGCAGGCGGGCCACCTCGTGCAGGGCCTCATCCTGCGCCCGCCGGCAGCCCCCAGCCTCAGCGCTGAGCTGCTCCAGCCGCTGCTCCAGAGTCCCCAGCTGCTTCTTGCTGTCCCCCAGCTCCCGCCGCAGGCTCCCGGCCTCCTCCCGGCTGGCCTCCGCCTGCTCCCGGGCACCCTGTGGGTTGGGAGGAAAGAGGGGGTCAGCCATCATCATCATCGTCACCCTGCAGCCCCCCCCCAGCACTCACCTGCAGCTGGAGGTGGCGGCGGTGCAGGGCGGCATGCACGGCAGCGGCGGCGGCGTTGGGCGAGAGGCCGTGGTGAGGGGACGCGGGGGGACACGGCGGGGACTCTGGGGATGGCGGGGGCTGCTCGGGGTCGTCTGCTAGCACCGCCTGTGAGGGGAGGGGGAGAGGCCCCCCTGTCACCAAGGGGGAAACTGAGGCAGGGAGGGGACCGTCCTGGCTGCAGGATAGGGGGAAGGCCGGAGAGTCCCCAGCACCTGTGTGACATCCTGCAGCGTCCGACGGAGCAGCTCCACCTCCGAGCGCAAAGCCTCCACCTCTGCCGGCGACGGCTCCTGGGCACGCGAGGCCTCCTGCAAAGCCCATCGGCATGGCGTCCGGCACGGCCGGCGGGCATTGTGCCCGCGTCAGCATTGCACCCCGACATGCATCGCACCCCAGCGTGCATCGCATACTGCACCCCAGCATGCATCGCATCTCAACACGCATCATACATTGCATCCCAGCGTGCGTCACACCCCAGTGTGCATCATGGCTCACTGTGCATCATGTATCGCACCCCGGGGTGCATTGCGTACCATGCAGCATTAGAATTTGGCATGCATCATGCCCTGGTATGCATCATATCCTGGTGTGCACTGCACCACAGTACACATCATCTGTCACACCCTGGTGTGCAGCCCAGCTCAGCAGGCATTGTGCATTGCATCCAAGCACACACTGCACTCTGGCATGCATTGTGCATCACGCCCCGGTGCGCATCGTGCCTCAGCATGCACCGTGCATTGTGTTCCTGTGTGCACCGCACCTTGGTGTGCATCATGCACTGCACCGTGGTGTGCACTGTGGCTTGGCACGCATCGTGGCCCGGTGTGCATCGTGCATTGCAGCTTGGCACGCATCACGCCCTGGTGTGCACTGTGCATTGCAGCTTCGCACGCATCGTGTATTGCAGCTTAGCATGCATCGTGCCCCAGCGTGCATCACGCATCACACCCTAGCATGCACCCTGCCCCATCATGCACCCTTGCACCCCCAAATTCATCACACATCCCACCCCGAAACCCATCGTGCCCCGCGCTAACCAGGTTTTGCAGCTGCAGGGTCAGCGCCTCCACTGCCCGTTCCTTCTCCCCATCCTCAGTCCGCAGACGCTCCAGGGCCGCCACCAGCTCCGCCAGCCTGCGGCAAGACACCGGGCAGCAACGGGGTCCCCCGCACCCATCCAGTTCCTGCAAAACCCCTCCTTATCCTTGTACCTGGCTCCGAGGGCGGCTTTCTCCAAGTCGGCGTCCCGCGCCCGTGCCGCCAGCTGCTCCTCCAGCTGCGCCAACCGCATCGCCTGCTTCTCCCGCGCAGCACCCGCCTGGGTCTCGGCCAGCCGCAGGTTGGCAGCCAGGTGAAGGCAGGCGGCGTGGGCGGCCCTGCCCGTCCGCGACGCCTCGTGGCTCAGCTCCGAGAGATCCCTGTGGTGGGAGATGCAGGATTGAACCCGGCCATTCCCAGGGACCTGGTGGTTCTCGGGGACCTCCGGGGATCCCCCCTGACCTTTCAGTGGCGGGTTTCACCTCCCCCAAGTGACGGCTGGAGGGCACCAA
>NW_010972992.1:1723397-1723673 GCF_000737465.1 Haliaeetus leucocephalus | reverse complement strand
CCCCTGCCTCACATCGCCCTCCCAGCATGTGCTGAAACCCAAATTCTTCTCCGTGCAACACCTCC
This sequence comes from Haliaeetus leucocephalus, assembly GCF_000737465.1. NCBI lineage: Eukaryota > Metazoa > Chordata > Aves > Accipitriformes > Accipitridae > Haliaeetus > Haliaeetus leucocephalus. The sequence goes on along the minus strand of NW_010972992.1, from coordinate 1,723,608 downwards.
CATGGCCCCACACTTCTCCCCGGTGGTCCTGCATCCTTTTCCATGCCACATCCCCGCATCCCTCTGCCCCACATCACCCTCCTGTCACATGCTGCATTCGCTGCCCCCGCTAAATTCTTCTCCATACAACATCCACCACGGCCCCGCATCCCTCCCAATGGTCCTGCATCCCTCCCCGCATCCCTTCATCCCTCTGCCTCACATCCTTCTC
>NW_010972992.1:1720507-1723231 GCF_000737465.1 Haliaeetus leucocephalus | reverse complement strand
TTGGGGGGCGGGGGGGGTCACACACAGCCAGAGCATCACCCCGGGGAGGGGGGGGCGGTCCCGCAGCTCCCCAGGGACCCCTGCTCACCTCTGCTGCTCCTCTTCCAGCCGGATCAGGGCGTTCTCCAACTCATTGCTGCTCTCCTCCTCTGGCTGCGAGCTGCCCGTATCCAGTTGGATCTGTAAGGTCATCAGCCTGCTCGTCATCACCCCAGTTTGGGGGGATTCGGGGCAGGGGACCCCCCCAAAAAAACTATCCCTCACTGTCAGCCTCTCCTGCTCCAGCTCCGTCGCCTTCTCCAGCAGCTGCTGCTCCACTTCGCCGCATTTCTTCTTATACTGCAACACCTGGGCGGAGGGGACAGGGTGGGTGACACTGAGGGGGGTCTCCCCAAAAACGTCCCCATGTCCCCCAGGAAGGATTTACCTTAGCTTGGAGCTTCTGCACCAGCTGGGCTTGCCGCTGCTGGCCCTCCTGGTATGCCTGCAGCTTGCGCTTGTAGGCGGCTTGTTCCTCCTCCAACAGCCGCCGCAGCTCGATGTTGTGCTGCGCCAAGCTCCGGCTCTCCGCCGCTTCCCGCTCGCCCGTCTCCAGGCGTAGGGTTTGCTCCAGCTGGGATGGGAGGGGAGGGGGATGTGGGAGATCCCGGGACATCCCCCAAATGCACCCATCGGGATGCTAACCGGCCCCCCCGCCCCAGCACCTACCGATTTCACTCGCAACACCCCATCCCGGACAAAGCCATCGCTTTGGGGTGGTCCTACGGCAAATCCTCATACGCCCAAAGCTAAGACCCCCCCCAAATTCTACCCCCTGCTTTGCACATACAGGGAGGAAATGAATAGGAAAATTTAGCGGTGCTTTTAAAGATATCCCAACTTTGAATCTGGGGGTTCAGCAAAGCCCCGACCTGGCTTGCATGGGATTAGCTGATGAGTAAAGGATCCTCGGGCACAGCGGTGGCGATTCCCCTTGGGGCACTTTCCCGATATTTGTTTTTCTTTTTTGTAAATAGCCAGCCACAAATAGTGAGGCTGCCCCCCAAAATCCCGGCAGCTCCTCAATTCGGGTCCCCCCAGGAGCCACATTCAGCATCTGGCCGCTGCCCAAAGCCCTTTTTAATTCCCTCGTTGCCACGGCAAAGGGATGCAAAGGCGAGGGATGCTGATGGGGGGGGGGGGGTCCTGCTTCCTGAAAAGCAGTGGAATAAAATAGGGATGGGGCCAGGGGGGATGCTTTGTGCATCCTGCAGGACAAGCCCTGGCAAGCCGGGATGGGTCCGGACAAGCCGGGTGTGCTGCAGCAAAATTCCCATCACCGGGATGTTGCAAGATGCTGCAGCATCTCCCGCTCCGAGCAGAGGGGAATGCAAAGGTTACAGCTTGCATCGCCTTGATTTTGGGGTTAAAATGGGTGGGGTTGGGTTAACCCACTTGGCGACTTACCCGCTCGCTGATGGCGTTGTACTTGATGGCCAACTCATCGCGCTCGGCCCGGCTCTGAGCCAACAAGTCCTCGACACGCGACAGCTCCTGCTGCAGGATGCGGTTCTCCTCCTGGAGGGACAGCAGCGAGGACATGGCCCCCGCAACGGCTGCTGCGGGACGGGGACGGGGCTCAGGGTGGTTCCAGAAAGCAGTGGGATAGGGATCTGGCCCCAGGATGGGGATCCGGCCCCGGGATGGAGCCAAGATGCCCTTTGCTAGCAAGAGCTGCTTTGTTCCTTTGGCGGGGAAGGGGGCTGGGCTGAGCCGTCCCCACGCGCTCGGCCGAGGCCACGAAAAGCATTTTTCCCCCCCCAGCTGCAAATACTGCACCCCCTGCAACTCAGACGCATTGAGCGATGCAGTTTGCAACGACAAAACTGCTGCAGATTTGAAGTTGCAGTCACACGACCGCTGGAAATTCACAGTTGCGATCACAAAAACACCACAAAGTTGTAGTTGCAATTACAAGAGTGCCACAGATTTGCATTTGCGATCACAAAACCGCTGCAGATTTGCATTTGCAATTGCAAGAACATAGATTTGCAGTTGCGATCGCAAGACCGCTGAAAATTTGCAGTCGCAATTGCAAGACCGCTGAAAATTTGCAGTCGCAATTGCAAGAACATAGATTTGCAGCTGCAATCACAAGAGCGCTGCAGATTTATAGTTGCAATTGCAAAACCACTGCAAATTTGCAGGTGAATTGCAAGACCGCTACAGAATTTTTTGCAAGTGCAAAACTGCTACAGATTTATAGTTGCTATCACAAAGCCTCTGCAGATTTATAGTTGCTATCACAAAGCCTCTGCAGATGTGTGTTTGTGACCACAAGACTGCTGCAGATTTACAGTTGCAATCACAAAACAGCTGCAGATTTACTGTTGCAGCTGCAAGACTGCTGCAAATTTGCGTTTGCAATCGCAAATCCACTACAGATTCGTGTTTGCGATTGCGAAACTGCCACAAATCTGCAGTTATGATCACAAAACCGCTGCAAATTGGTGTTCGTGATCGCAAAACCACTGCAGATTTGCAGTTGCAATCGCAACACCGCTGCAAATTCCTGTTTGTGATCACAAGAGCGCTGCAGATTTGTTTGCGATTGCAAAACCAGTGCAGATTTGCAAGTTGCAATCGCAAAACCAGTGCAGATTTGCAAGTTGCAATCACAAAAGTGCCATTCGCAATCACAAACCCGCCGCCCCCCCCCCCCGCGCCTAGCCCCTACCCCCCCTC
>NW_010972992.1:1646241-1720497 GCF_000737465.1 Haliaeetus leucocephalus | reverse complement strand
CCCTGGCTCCGTGGCCGCTCCCGCGAGAGCAGCCACCAGTTCTCGCTGGGGTGGGGGGGACACCCACCTCAACCACAGTCTCTGCCGTGGGCTCCGGTTCACTCATGGGCTCCCCAGGGGGGTCCACCGAGCCCTTCGCACCCCCTTGCTGTGGCTTCCTTGCCCCAAAGCCCTTTCCTGGGATTTTTGGGGCTCCCTTTCGGCTCGTCGCCTGCAAGCGGAAAGCGGATGCGTGGTTGGGATTAGCCCGAAATCCTCGCCTTCCCCTCCCTGCGTGACGGCGGGACCGGGGACCCTCCTCTTCCTGGCCGCCTTGGGGGTCCCAACGTCTCCGGTGAGGCCGCGAGCAACAACATTTTAGCATCCACCACCAAAAATATCACCTTTGTAAATAAAAACAACCAACGAGGCTCTCGGCGAGAGGGGAATGAGCAAAATAAAGGAAAACATAAAAAAAACCACCAGTGCCCGGCGCTTCCCCGTGCCCAAAATTGGTGGAAATGTCCTTACTTTGCTGCGCTGTCCCTCCCCCGGGCAGGATGGTGCTGGCTCCCACCGGGAAAAGGAGCTCCTTAGAGAGAGTAAGCCAGCCCTTTCGTTAAATCCTGGCCCTCGTTAAGCTCATTAAAGCCCAGGGGTTTGCTCTGGCAGGAAAAGCCTTGGGGTGGAGCATGCCAGGGTTGCTACGGGGCAAAGCAGCATTAAACCCCCTCCGGGGAATGCATCCTCCCTGTGCCGGAGCCTCCGCAGCCAACCCAGGGCAGCAAATTTTACCCCCTGGGGTAATTAAAGGATTTTTTGCCCCCACCCCAGCAGGGAAAGCCACCGGTAAATCCCCAACCCACGCTCAAAATCCCCCCCATGCCAGGGGCTGGAGGCATCTTGTCCCTGAAATAAAAGGAGGATCCAACACCAAGCCACCCTCCGGAGAGGGTCAGCGTCTACCTGCCACTCTCTTCCCAACCCTGCAACCCAGGGAATCGCCCTTTCTCCTCCCCAAGAGCCGGAGATTAACAGCAAGTGGGAGACTGAGGCGGGGCGAGCAGATGGGATTGAGGATTTAGGGCGTCTCGGGTCCCTCCGGTCAGCAGGAGCTGCCTCAAGGCTCCCCCCTCACTTTGGGGATACCTTATTTTTCCCCTCATTTCTTTCCTTACCTTCCCCTCCCGGAGTCCTTCACAACCATAAAACCACTGCTAAGCAACAAGCGTCTGTTGTGCTTCGCTGTCCGACACCGTCTCCTCGACACCAGCAAGGAGGGGGAACCACAAAAGCTCATCACAGCCCTGCCGAGCCCACATGGTGGGGGGGGGGCTAAAAAAATTCATATTTGGCATCAAAACCATTTTATTAATTGCTTTGAAGCATTACATCTCTCACCTGGGTTTGCACGCTCGCTGCCAGGCACAGTTAAGCTCTGAAACCAAAATGCTTGTCATCCAGTTAAAAATGGGAATAATAAACATCCAAGGCACTGAAAAAAAATAAGCAGGACTTTGTACACCGAAAGGCTTAATATAAATAGGTAAGAAAATATTTATTTGTTTAAAGAGGAATCTCAACCCCAGCTCTGTCAAAGAGACCGACTCCATTCTGTCCTTCATTGCATATATCGCTTAATAAAATGTCCACAGAAAGAAGTGAAAATCTGTCTTCAAAATAGAGATGAAAAAAATCTTCCCGGAGCAAGAAATTAGGAATTTCAGCATCGAAACGCAGCGGTCCGGCTCCCCACCTCCCGCATCTAAGTTAAGTGCTCAGAAAAAAACTGGGTCGACACTCAGCATCTTGCTAAGGCAGGCATTCATCTGGATTTTGCAGGTGAGAAGTCTCCAGGAGGATGCTCTCCACCGAGGGAAGGATTTATCCAGCCCAAATATGCGAGGAGAAAGCAGAGAGGTCTCCGAGGAGGCTCTATCGCATAAATCTTTAGCGAAAATTACCTTAATTGGGGCAGTGCTGCGAGTGAGAGGAGTCCTGCTCTGAGCACCCACTCACCCTCTCGTTATTAAGGAGAGGTGATGAAGCTGACAGCTTTTTCTAGAAAAGGAGAAGCCTCAGAGGTTTGCTGCAATCCAGGTAGAAAATAAAAGGCCCCCAACGCAGAGGGCACTGGCATGGAGCATTTTAAGGCATGTGTTCATTTGCTCTCTGGCACTTATTTCAGCATTTTGATGCCGGGGGGGACTTAAGGGCAGGAGCAGAGTGTCCCAAAGCCCCTGCTTTGGTCCTGAAGGAATTGCAATGATCCCAGCGCCCATGTGGGGAAGAGCGGACGAGGAGCCCAGGTCAGAACTGAACCCAGCCTGCGTTCGCTTGAGTCTGGGTAGAAGCTGACCTGAAGAGAGAGAAAAAGGGGAAAAAAAAGAGGGTTTAGACATTGAAAGGGGCTGCGGCACGTGGGGAGGGAGCCAGGCAGCCACAAATGGGTCCTCCGGGGTCACCCCAAAACTCTCCCCGCTGCACAGAGCGGACTAGAGCAGACGTGCTGACAGTGCTGGGAGGAAGAGGAAGGCAGCACCCACGGACCCGCACTGAATTCAGGGAATTTGTGACACACGCCATCAGAGTCACTTTTAAATCCCAAAGGGATGTTTGGATGAAGTGGTGCCCCCACCTCAGCAGGAGTTTTCAGGAAAACCAGTGGGATTTGGTCCAGATGGGGAGCGTTCTAACATTGTGGGGATCACCCCTGCCACACACAAACCCCACAGAGCCTCACCCAGAAGCTTTGGCAAAGTCTCCCCAGACATCAGTGGCGGCGGCAGAGGGAGCAGCAGCAGGCTGCGGCCAGGATAAGAGGGAGTCTGTCGGTGGCCAGGGAAGTCAGAAAGAGAGAAAACAAACACCAGGAGTTATCTCCCACTCTTACCCCAGGATTCCCCCCTTTGTTTTCCCAACTTTGATGGATAAAATGGAGTCTAAAGAGCATTACAGTTGTCACTGTGTAACCACGGACCTGTGATGGGGGTGCCCGGGAGCTGGGCGGGCGTGGAGAGCGAAGACGGCCGCTCTCCAGAAGGACAAACCGAAGATTTTCCTCCGGGAGGTGGTGGGAGCAAGCTCAGGCCCCCAAGACCCACGGGACGCGGTCTGGTGTTCCCTGGTGGTCCTTCTTTTTTCTTCATATTCTGAAAGAAGAGAGGGAAACTTGGGTGGTATGTTTAAACCCACAGCCAGAGTATGAAGGCAAGCTGCTTTATTCTGGGGAAAAAAACTGCTGTGCTGAGATGTCCCATGGCTGGAGGAGCAAGAGGTGTCAAACCAAAGATGCTTTTTCCCTCACAGATGCCCACCATGAAGCCAGAGACCCAGTTCTGTAACAGGGGACTGTCACACAACCCCTCTGCAAATCACTACACGCAGCCCTGCTCCGGGCTCCCCCCTGCACAGGGATTTTTGGGGAGAAGCTACTGCTTCCTCTTATGCCACCCAAGAGAAAGGTTGGGAGCGGATTTAGCTGGAAAAGACCCTCACCGCAATGTTTAGTTTGATGGTTTGCCCCTCCTTGAAGCCCAGATCCAGTTTTGGTCCCTGATCGGGGTTCTCGGCCTGTCTGGCCAGCTCGCTCTGCTGCCTCACCCATCTGCAAGAATTGAATAAGCAGAAAAGAACATGTCAACAACCAGCCTGAGACTCTCCTGGACAAATCCTGCCTGAGATCATCCCCTCTCCCTGGCAGAGGCACTGGATGTGATCTGAGACCTCGCCTGCTGGAGCAATGTGCTACAGGCAGTGCCGGGGAATGATTCCTACCAGTGACCGTCAGTAGTCGAGCCACATGGATCCTCCAGCCAGCAGCACATTCCATCCTGCCCCAAAGCCCCACTATCTGCTTGCAGCTGGAGCAGCATCCCAGTCCCTGAGGAGCAGCCCCTTAGCAGTGGCATGTGAAGAGAAGGAAAGGAATTAGGGAATATGCCCAATTTTGGACCAGGAAGCCCAGTTTGGGACCCTGCTAATACAGACTGGGAAATATTTGAGAGAGAGAGCGAGCTGCCTGCACAAAGGCTGTGCAGAGAAACAGGCGTTTCCACCTCTTTACACCACGCTTGCCCACTCAAGCACAACAGGACCTCACAGCTTCCTCTTCCCCACCATTTCTGGCGGACAACTGCAAAAAAAGTTGAGCTGAGAGGACACGGGATGAGGCACGAACTCACTTAAAATGGTCTTGGAGAGCCACATTGAAGTCAAAAGCATCCCCTCGGTCAACAAAGCCGACTCCGATGAAAGCACGGCGGCCTGAGGAAGGAGGAAGAGTGAGGGCTGGAACTGCAAAGCAGCAGAGGAAGAGGGAGGGGATACCCCACCCCGCACACCCCCATGCCTGCCGCCTCCTCCAGCTGGAGCTGGGTGTCCAGAGACTGAGATATGGGACTGGAGATATGTTTAGCTTGTTGGGTGCACATACAGCCTTAGTAAAAACAGCTTTTAAATTAATATAAGCAAGTCAAAGCAGAGGTTGGCATCACAGTAACAATCCTGCACAGAGAGGCATCCTCACACTAATGCCAAGCAGCAAAATTAAACTTTTTATTCCTGGTGAAGGACAGAGCGCAGCTGGCACGTGGGAGCGAGACAATTCGTCCCTTTACCAGCGTACACAGGGAATATTTAGTCCTTGAAGGCAGGAATCCTTCACAAATAAGAGCAGCAAGGGCACTAAAGACTTTCTGAGGCAGTTCCTCCATGCCGTCCCCCATGTAGCGCGACGTACCGTTCCCATCTTCAATCCGGATGACAAAATATCTACTGGAGTCCGTCACACTCTCCACAGCGATGCCAGGGAACTGCTCCACTGGCGCCTGGGCAAAAAGCTCTCCTGAAAAAGAGAAATGGGACCAGGTTAACGCCAGGGAGTAAAGTCTCTGCGCCGTCTTCCTCCCCACGAAGAGGTGTGGAGCTGTCGCCTTTCCCTCCTCCTTACCTGAGGTCTTGTCCTCCAGCTTAATGAACGCGATCTTGCCCTTGGCCGTGATCCGCAGCCTGCCGCTCCACGCCGGCTGGTCCAGCTGCCACTCTGCAGCTCTAGAGAAAGATGAAACAGCAATGGATGTCTGAACTGCCTCTCACATCCCAGACAACCACCAACCTATTTTAATGCCCCCATAACACATCACAGAGCTCATCTGCTTGACTCTCCTCCTTAACAGTACCAAAGCGGCACAAGCAAGAACCCGCCTCCACCCGTACTCGCTGCAGAAGGAGACAGATTCGTTGTGATGTCCCTCATTTCACCCCAAACCAGCTGGCCCCCTGCAAAATCAGGCGTCAGGTCCCAGCGGGGACCAGGCACGAATTGCACAAGAGGTTTCGCTTCCCTTTTCCGCAGGATCTCCAGCTCGAAAGCAGTTTGTCGGAGGTGCTGAGCCGCGTTAGCTACAGCCTGGCTCTGCCACGACGGCCTTCAGTCCAGGCTGTGGGCTGACAGGAGAGGAGCCTCAAAACACACGAGGGGATGGAGAAGCCCCGCTGGGGCCGTGGGGCTGGGGTGGGGGGCAGAGATACCTCACTAGGGGCAGGCCCCACATACCCCACGGGGAGGGGGGCAAACCCCCCACAGCCCTGTGACAGGAGGAGCAGACACTCTATAGGGAGGAAGGGGACAGACGCCATGTAACCCAAAGCAGGGGGGGACGGGACAGAAACACCCCACAGCGGGACAGGGCCCACGAGAGAGGGGCAAGCCCCACCTGTAGCCGCGGTTGGAGGCCCGCGGCGGTACCCGGTAGACGTGCACCGCCGGCTTCACGCACAGCACCGCCTCGTACTCCTCCTCCTCTGCTGCCATGGCCGCCATCGCGGCGGAACTCCGCCCGCCGCCGCCGCCGCTCTGGCCCGCCGCTCTGGCCCGCCGCCTCGATGGTACCGCCCCCTTTCTCCGGGCGGGACGGAGGAGCGGAGGGAGGGGAGGTGCTTCCGCACCAGCCGCCGCTGCTCCCCCTGGCGACCGGGAGGCTCCACTGCAGGGAGGTGGCGGGGGAGGTGAGGGGGGGAGCTGGTCCCAGTGGGCTGCTGGAACTGGGAACCAGTACGCGGTCGCGGGGAGCGGCTGCCAGCTCCCAGCCCGGCCCCGTCCGGGCACGCCGCCAACCGCACCTATTTCTGCAGCACCTTTCCTCCCCACCTAGCAACTCCAAGTCACTAAACGGGACATTTTTTTCCTGATTTCGCCTTAAAAAAAATATTAAAAAATAAGAATTAAAGGGGAGTCAAAGCTTGCAGGTCAGCGCACTCAGACCCCTCCTCGCCTCAGCCAGAGGCACCCCAACAGCCTCTGCCCACCTCCTTTGACAGTTATCGAGCACAACACCCAAGCAGGGAGGCCAGCACATTGCAAAAAACTAATTAAAATAAATAAAATAAAAATTGCTGCTTCTATCCTCCATGGCGAGAGGCAGCATAGTCACAGCTCAGGCCCAGGTTTGGAAACCACATCTTCCCTCCAAGCACTGCCACCTCCCACCCTCCTCGGACCACATCTTCCCAGCAAGCCTAAAAATGGGACAAAATTTCCCCTTTTGGGGTAAATACCGGCACAATTACGGCCGAACACTCCCAGATTTTACCTTCCTGATGAATTTTTAAGGATCTACTCGCGCTGGGAGCTTAAGCTGCCACCGAAACGTCCCTCTTGCAGCAGCCCCTGCGAGAGACGGGGATAAAGGAGAAAAAAAGTAAGTCGTTAAAAGTTTAAAGACATTTATTTAAAATACAATTTATAAAATGTTTTCTTTTCGGCGCACATTTTGGGGTGAAAACACGCGGTACCGTGTTTATCCTCCACCTTCCCGGGACGAAGGGGCTTCCCGCAGGAACGCCGCCGAGCCCTGCCCGCGGGCGGGACGTATCCTGGTCACCGGGATGGAGGAGCCAGGAGATTTCGGTGCCAGAGACAGAGATTTCGGCGCCGGAGTTGGAGATTTTGGTGCCGGAGATGGCAACTTTTAACGCTGGCCAGCTACACCAGGAACCAGGATGTATTTGGGGGTTTTTTTTGGCCATTAAAAGCTATTTTTAGTAATAATTAAGGAAAGGCGCGGTGACTACGGTTATTGCTGATGTCCTTCTCCTCTCCCGCGCCCCCCCAGGGACTCATCCTGACCACCAGCCTGGGCTGGGGGGGTAAATAAGACAGACGCCCCCCCAAAAAAGAAGTGCCAGTGGTTGGGGACGCCCAGGGGACATTTGCCCATCCCCACCTCACCACCGTCCTTGGTGCTTTAATCAGCTAATTAACGCTCTAGCGGATTCTTTTTATACACAGGTAGTTTTATTTTACCATTTGTTTTTTGTTTCTTTTTTTAAGCTGTATTTCCATACATGTTTTTTTTTGTATGGTTGCTTCCCACCAGGTAGAAGACGTCAAGATTCGCTCGTTTACCCTTGAACCTACTGAGCACGAAGAGGCAGGAAGGGCGCAGCCGTACAGAATAATCCGCTGAGAACCAGAAATGGTTTTCTAGGTACCGTCCCCTCCAAGAAGAGCATTTAGTGTTCATCTAATCCCTCAGTATTAAGCGATATTAAGGTAAGTCAGCTTCGTCTGGAGGGGGAACATCCACGTTCTTGCAGGCCACCAGCCTCCCTGTCCTCTTCCCAGGAGCCAGAGGAGGAAAATCCTTTCCCTGAAGCCTCACGGGGAGCTGGCTGCCACCAGGAAGACGGGGGAATCATCCAGACTTTATCCAACACTGGTTTTGTTCCCAACGTCTGCGATTTTGGGATGTAAACGCAGCTCGTACCATGACCAAGAGAGTGATCACAGCCTTCACTCCATCGTTAAGCCACTCGGGTTCGGACCCGCGAGACATCCTGCGCTCCCCGTCGTTACACCAGCCGCTCGACAAGTGTGGGCCGTACGGAGCGGGGCTCCTTGCTGCCTGTTTATTTCACAGACTGGAGCGGCGCCGGCTATTCTGCTCCTCACAACAGAGCCCTAATTCTTCACTGCCTGCGTCTTTCTGCCACAAACTGCGGCCGGGCAGCGGGCATTTTCACGGGATCGGTCTACATTCCCTTCTCCCCAAGTACAGAAAGAAAAAAAAAAAAAGATGTATTTTAAGCTTTTCCTCAAAGCCAGCAGAAAATACTAGGCAAGCTTGAACAGGTGCAAGACGTAAACTAGGTCGTCGGACTCCAACAGCTCCCACGGCGATCGGAAAGGCCAGGTATCTGGGAGTCCGCTTCCACGTGCTTGGCAGCAGTAGAAACAGAGAACAAGAAGCGAGAGCTTGCCAAACCCGAGCCATGAAAGTTGCAGAAATTCATTGAAACTCCTTTTTGAACACTTAACTACCTCTTTCAATTAAAACAAACAGTTAAAACCCTTCCCATGCACTCTGTTGATCTGATATACAGAAAACAAACAAGAAAAAATAAAATAAAAGAGATCCTTTGAAACAGAACTTGCTCTTAAAGTGATGAGGACAACATGCGCGTCTGGGGAGGCTTCCCATTTTTTTTTTTTCCTTAAATGCCAGGTTACGAGTACAACAAACATTATTGCTGGCGCTAGCTTCAACCCAAGTGGCACACACACGACTCCCTGCACCCATCCGAGTCCTTTATAACCCCCCCGCCCCGCCTCGTTGTCCCCTTTCCTTTTAGAGTGACTTGGGGACAGCCCTTCTCGGTTTGCCGGTCACAGTGGGTGGAGAGGGGAGGTCACAGTGCATGGGGTTGAAGGTCACAGTGGGCAGAGCAAAGGGGATCACAGTGCAAATAAACCAGGTAGTTCCCTTTGCTCAAGTCCGTTTGTCCGTCACGGCAGTGCGACCCGTGGCGGCGGACCCTGCCTTTCGCAGCAGCATCTCTCGCCCGCATTTATCTGCGTTGTTTGAAGCCTTGTGAGCCATCGGGACCCAGGGGTTGCCTAATCACATTATTGGGCTGTCTGGTGTCTTCTGGCTGGGAGATCCTCGGCGGCCTGCAAGGAGAAAGGCGATCAGAGGTGGAGGCAACACAGCTGCATTAACACTGTACGCCTTCAAGAAATACTCCTGCACCTGCCTCGGTGGGAAGTCACTGCCACGGGACAATCATCACATGTTGCTCCCTGGAATGGGGAACGCAACTGAAATCGAACTAGCACTTCATTTCTTTCCAAAGAGTCTCTGAGACCCACGCTGCAAATAAAAGGGCGAGCACGGTGCCTTCAAAAAACCTGCATTCATTTGAGAGTGCTTAAGTTCAACTCTCCCGCCCGCATGTGGCAGCTCCCTTAAGTCAAAAACTTCAGGGAAGACGAGGATATGCCCCGCCAGGATAACTCTGGTTGCCCGCATTCCCCTCTAAACCCCCAGCACACTCTTCCAAGGGTCTAAGATAACCTTTATGGCCTTATCAGGCACTTCCCATAAGTGCTTCCCGTAACACCCATATATTTGAGATTTATGATGGCCTGCTTGTTAACAAAGCACTCCTTTCTCCTTGCCAGCCTCACTTTACTCTTCAAGGAGCTCATCCCCCTCCTTCTGACAGGAAGGTGTTTGCGAGGAGAGCAGGCAAAGCTGCCGCGGCATGAAAGGCTGCTCTCACCTATCTAGAATGGGTTTCTCCTGCTCTTCTTCGGGGCTTGCGCTGCCCAATATTCGTTTCCTGGCTTCCGCGTATTCTGCCTCCCTCTGCGCCAACGATTTCACGGGGAAGGCCGGCCTGCTGGCGGAGTTGGGATTGCTAAGCACACCGTTGGTTGTCGGCCTCTTCAAGATGCGGATCTGCGGGGGAGGACCTGCAGGAAGGCTGTCGTCCTGAATCACGATCGGCACTTTAGGAGGAGATTTTGATTTTCTACTGTTTGAAAGAAAAACATTTGGTTGGTATTTTGTTTTCTACGGTGAGCATGTTTTTTGCTCTGCATGTGAACTCCTCCCTGCCAGACGTCATTCCCGTGATTAAGAAGGCAGCCTGTAATAATTAAAGACCTTGTTACATTTGTAACTCTAAACTAGAACGGCAGGCAGGTTTGCAGGCGGTTAGCTCAGTCAGGGACAGAAAACCAGTCCCTGCTGCGTTTGACACCTTTAAACTTGACCAAAGGAATGCGAAGCAGACACTGGGCAAAAGTTTTAGCATTTCTATTTGAAGATATCGGTATAAGCACCTTGATTCCATTCCCTGCAAGGACTTTTAGGGCTCCTCTTGCCAGGATACCTGGCCTTCTGCTCCAACCCTGCCATTTCACTTCTCAGAGCCAGCCTTGGCCCACAGCTCACCATTTGAATTTTTTTTATGGTCCCTTCTCTGTGAGGAAGTCCCAGAGAAGTAATACCATGACTCTAAGTGGCCTACTAAGAATCAAAGGGGAAAAAAAAACAACAACAAAAGACTTGTCAGAAGTGATTAGAAATATTTCTGCTAGAAGAGAATAACACACACGCCCCTGCCCCAACCCAAAGTAAGCAGGAAAAGAAAATCTTACTGACGCCAGACACAGCAAGCCAATCTAGGGCCATGAGTTAGGATTACCTGACTCACCCATTTCTTCCTTTGAGTGTCTTTTTCTTAAATGGCTTCCCCATAGCTGTAGCTACATCCAGTCTGGAAGACCCGGCTCTGAAATAAAATCACTCTCAAGAAGCTTTCCACTACCCTGCTATGGATTGAAGGGGCCATCTAGTGGCATGATTACAGAGATTCCCTATTTCTGAACTCAAACCCAGCGCACTCTGCTCAGTTTGAAGCTGTTTCCCCACTGTTGCCACTCCCCAGGCCTTCAGATGTCCAACAGCACCTCACAAAAAAGGTTTTTTACTGAACCGCGCAGCATTGTTACCTTTCCTTCTGCGTGATCTTCAGCTTCTTTTCCAACCGTCTGTCTATTTCCTAGAAAGGAAGGAGATAAAAATAAAAACCTGAAGGCTCGCCTTGGAGATTGGAGTTCAAGCCTGTCTGCACACACATTTAATCACACTCTTCCGTACAGCAACACTATAAAGGGGACAGAGAGAGCGTGCATCTCCATCTGAGGATGACTTGCAAATCAAGAGGCAGAGAAGAGCAAAGCCACTGCATATATTCTACTGTAGCCTTCAATACACCTACAGCAGGCTGTGGATCTTGTGTATCCCAGTGAGAGGGCAGCTGTGAGGCGCTCATCTTTCATTTTAAGGACTTCAGCGGGCAAGAAAGTTCTATTAAGGGTAAAGAGCCACAGAAATACACAGCAAGGTATGCCCAGATCCGAGCAGGAACCGACGCCAAACCTCTCAGGCAGAGAAGCAGCAGCAGCAGCCGGATGGGGCGATCCGCATCAGTCTACATGCTTGATTTCAGCAGGGCAGCTCAGCCCCAGAGCCTGCAGCCATTCGGAGGACTAGCCGGCAGGTCCACATTCCTGCTGCTTGCTGCAATAACCTTCCTTCACATAAAAGTCCCCTGCCCTGCCCGACATGCACCCAAGGACTCGTCGGAGCAAAGCAGAATCTTATTGCGCTTCTCCTTCCCTTTGCAACATAGCTGCCGAGTCATCAATCGGCGGAAAGACGTATTAATCACCCCTGAATGCCAACAGAGCGTGGCTTTAAACATGTCAACTTCTGTCCAAGACTCGCACCTACCTCCGCAAAGGTGTTTACATTTTGCAGTCTGAGCAATTATGCAGAGAAACCTTGCTGAATAGAAAAATAAAGCCAGCTTTCAGTCCCAATCTCTCTTTAGGCAACCTTCCCCAGCCTCGCTGATATCTTTAGATTCTCACAACTGCCGACACTATTAAAAGAGCCTCTGAAACAGCAATGTATTTTATTTAATCATCAATGAAGGGGAAAAAAAACTACCTGAGAGTGTCCTAGTTTTGCCAGCCGATAACTGGCAATACTGAAGGAAATTCCAAGCTTCTGGCAGAACACAGCTGCTCTACTTTTCAGGCCAATTTGCCTAACTACACTGAAAGCTTGCTGCCAGTGAAGCCTACCCTGCCATCAAAAACCGCAGCAGGCGCAAGCCGGTAAAGAAACTGGTTTGCACGGCAATTCCCCGATGCCCCAGTAAGCAGGGAATGAACGCAAGTCTCTACAAGATGCCAAACCACGGTGTTTGCTCTTGGTCACGCAGCTACACAGGCCAACAGCCCACGGTAGCCTCCATCTAGAAGGGAATAGTTATAAACCATTTGGGGAAGACAAAAGGTGGGTGGGAGGTTGAATTTTGTACCAAACTCTGTACTGGGAGGCAATAAGTGATTTGTAAGAACAAAACCAGCCAAGGGCTTCACATGGCATTTAGCTGGAGGCCAGGTCACAGCTAGAGTCTCCCATCGAGGGCAAACACACCTGCAGTTTCCTTCCTCTTCCAGAGGACTGGGAGGAAAATCCCATCCCAATGCTGCTCAGGAGGACAGAGAAAAATGTGCATCAGCTGCCTACGGCCCACAAAAACAGAGGAACAGCCAGCTGGGAACAGGCAGCAGGGAAACGGATATCCTGGCAAGGATGGAGATGTTGTAGAGCGGCTGGCAGCAAACAATGAAAGTTAGATTAAGGGGAAGGGGTTAGCTCATCTGCCCACACTATGCCAGAAGAGGTGATATCCGGCTATAGAAGAGTCCTTAGAACACTTTTTCGAACTCAAATAGTTAACCACTCCTCCCCAGGGCCTCCTGGAAGCAAGCTTCCTTAAATATCCCTTATTAAATACTTCAGCGCGTGGGGGAGAGGGACGACAGGAAGACGGGGCAGAGGGCGCGGAAAGCATGCTCAAGAGCATCTCAACTCATTTCGGCGCCGTGCAGTGACTACGAAGCCAGCTGTGAGTCAGAACCACAGCACTGAACCACCCAGCTAGGGCAGACAGGCTTGACAGCCCACGGCGAGGACTGTGGGGCACAAAAGTATGACAAGCCACACAGTAGCCACGAGGAAGGCTCCACTCTGCTCTCACCTCTCTCCTTCCTGGCAGAGGAGAGATGGCTTTGACAAAAGCCACGTTTCTACATTCCTAGTGGCTTTACAGGCGAGTCCTGGGGCTAAAGTCATGGTCCATACATCAGACTACAAGATCCTGTAATTGAAAAGCATCAGTTCAACCTCAGCATCTGAAAAACACTCTGATTAATGCGACTGTCACACTGACTCTGAGGATGGCTGGACAGCTCTTCATGCCCTCACATGCGCCGGACTTCCTCCGACTTCATCCTCTAACGCCAGAACCTGCAGCTTCCCGTACCAGAAAAAAACCTAGTTCTTCGATTTGGTCAACACATGCAAACTTATTCCAAGGAATCCTTCAAACCCTGCCATCAAGACACCCCTCACCAAATGAGCCCTTTACAGTCTCAGTTTCACTCCTTCCTACTCCTGTACACACCACTTGTTGCAAAAAATTTGGTATTTTTGCCTCTCATCCCTCCAGAATTGCCAGTAGTCACTAAGCGAACGTACACAGTCCTGGTTCATAAGCCACTGCACGCAGGCTCAACAGTTGCTCTGTGTCTGGGGTGCTCCTCACCAAGGAGCAAAGTAATGGGCAGCTAAAATATCCTCTAAGTTACAACATCAGCAGCTGTTAGAACCACTATGTACTCTCCAAAACAAGAGGCTTCCTCCACACGTAGAAATCCTGGCAGAATCATATAAAACAATCATCCCCACCACATATACACGTATCACTCTCACCCAATCCAAACAACTGTTTGTCTTACACAATCCTCATAATTCCCAGCGCTGCTGAGGGGATTCCAGCTGCCTGCAGATATCCACTGAACTCTTGGGTAGAAAAAGTCTTCCTTTGTGTTCAAAGTGGATAGCTAGTGTAAAAAAGTAGCTCCCCACCTCACACACACCTCTTGTGTTAGAAGTTGTTGTGTTTCCTTTTAAATGCAGGGACTGACCCCGTCTTTTCTCAGCAAAAGCCACAGCACTGCAAACTCTCAGTGTTTAATACTACTGTGTTTGGAATTGTAGGTATGAAGGTGTTCAAGCATGAAGAGCATTGCCAATTTAAATGGGCAGCCCTTAATCGCCCTGCAGAAACGACCCAAGACATTAGCAGCCTCACGCAGCTAGCAGTTCATGATGGGGATCACGCTGCACGAATTTATGAGCTTGAGAAGCAGGAAAACCTTGACATGGCTTATTCTTAATTAAAAAAAAAACAAAAACCTGCCACTGCCTTCCACCAATCTGTTCGTCTGCTGATGTCACTCCCTTTCCACTGCTATGTCACACTGTCACCGAGCTGTGTGGGTAACAAGATAAAATTAGAACCTGACTTACAGGGCAAGTGCCAGAAGAACTACAACAACCCAAAGGCACGAGCTCACAGGAGAGGCAGTTAGATTTGGCATTCGAGGACATCGCGCTGCACATACCCAGTAGCTGAGCAGGTCGCACCATATAAAAACCAGTTATGAATCTTCTTAGGAGGCCCTCCTAGCTTTCATTTCCCAAACAAACTTATTTATATAATCAAGAACTAAGCCTCATTTATACCCCCGATCAAAACACCCTCCCCAAAGATTAGTAAAGAATCTCAACTATTTTTAGTGCTATTATGTCTAGATACTAAAAATGACCCAAACAAACAGCATGAAGACAACACTGTTCTTTGACATTTAAGCCACATTTGTAGATGAGAACGTAATGGAAACTGAACTCCAGCCCCATCACAGCCATCCTTCCTACCCTTTAACCCTGAGAAAAACAGGAATGCATAAAAGGATCAATAAAATACCTCTTGGAAAGCAATTAGACACAGACACTAAGACACAAACCTACTGCTTAGATCCGACACTCCTATGGTCTGTCATCCTAAATAAGAATCCCACCAATATAGCTGGTAATTTTGCAGTGTTACTGCTGAGTTGGAGGTAGATGCTCCCCCCAGGACACCCTGGAAACATGCCCTTCCGGAAGGAACACCCCTACAGAGGTCAGCTCCTATGGATCACAGTTTCACATGGGGTCTAGGCAGATTCCCAAGCAAAGCCAGTTCTCCAGCATATTGCAAAGCACAGAGCGAGGCCCAAGTCAGCCTGAGCTGTTGTCTAAAGAGCTTTGTTGGAATAACTGTAACGCGTCGGACACGTATAAGGAATTATCCTTCCCATCGTCGCCAGCAAAGACTCTCTAAATAGACTAAATAACAGCAGCTCCAAGCTCTGCTGATACGGGGGAAAGGAATAACAAGATAACTGCTGGCTATTTTTTATTTCAAGTTTAGTGAGTAACCACAACTGAATGTTTGAAGGAAGGCAGAGACACGGGCTTCCCACAAATCCCTTACACTGGGAGGATATTTCCCCCTCTACTTCCAAAATTAGGTTACTTTGCAGAAATCAAGAGGAGATACCTACCAGCCCTCCTGCCAGAGCACAGGACAGTCCCCAATAAAGGAAGCTGTGCTATCCTAGAAATTGGATAATATTTCAAATATGCAGCTCTAGAAAACCATTAACCACATTCTTTGATGTATTTACTGGAGATTGCTCCTGAACACAACCTTCTACCCTTGCTCAGTCAAATAATGTTTAATATCAAACCCAGACAGAGGGAATTTAGGCTAGAGTTGCATCCTCCCACACCAATGCTAAAAACAAAGCCTCGTCTGCTTATTAAAAGCACCGTCAGATACTCTGGCATTTTCTAAAGGACAGGAGACAAATTTCAAGGCCTGGTTAATGTTCTCTTCTTTAGGAAAAAAAATAGGTTTTAACATCTGAGGTTACCAAAGCTGTTCATGGGTACCCAACAACTTACAGCTGCAGATATCTGACTCACTGCTTCACAAAAAACACCGTCAAGTAAGAGCAGAAGTAGATAATCCTAAGATATCTCCAAGCCGACTCCTCATTAGCTACCTATTTCTTTCCTCTGAAGATAAATTAATCTTCTATTAATTACTGGAACATTCCAATTCCTGAGGCTATTGGGAATCAGACTGCTCCATTAATTAATTCTCCAAGTAACTCCGCTTACGTTAATTCCTGGCAGTGGACTGTACCCAAGAAAGCCACAGATGCTTTTAAGTTGCACTGGCGTTTACATCTTCCATAGGTAGATAACGCTTCTCGGCAACTAGGATATTGAGAAACAAGACACAAGAGTATTTTTGGGAACAAGCCTGGCAGACGCCACATGGTATTCCTAGCACAGACAAATTGGGGGGGGGAGGGTGCGAGGGGGGAGCATTTGGGAGGGCTGCAGCTCCTTCTCCCTCCCCACCCTTCGCACCTCCTGTGGCAGGCAGGTCACGCAGACCTCTTTGGAGGTCCAGATCAGGAATATATTTACACCCCTTGATCAATCTAGGAAAAAACCGAGAGGCTAAAACCTAGCAAAAGCCCTCTGCATGCTATTATGCAAAGGCACCAGAACATCACTTAATCCAGAGAGTCGCCTTTGCCTTCTGCACCCACATCCCTGTGCGGGGTCAGTCAGCATATCCAGATGCTCATCAAGGTCTGCGAGAGCAGGTACGAAACAGAGACAGCTACCAAGTGACCTGGGCAGGGCAACGCAGAGGTTGCTGCTGTATCCCAAAACCAATACTCACTTCACAGTATTAAGGTACCTGTTCATTCCCAACCTACAAGCATCACTTTGCTCATCAAACAAACTGCCTCTGCCTAAGTAACGCTGAGCAACAGGAACAGAAACTTTCATTTCCCAGTTTCAAGATTTTTTTTTGACCAATTTCAAACACCTAAAGCAAACATTCAGCAAAAGTTTTACAAAAATCATTTTGGTCCGTGAAGTCAAAACCCATCCTCACAGCCCCAACATCAAAAATCAGCAGTTATCCTCACAGGTTTCCTCCAGGGTACAGTTCCTGCACATCAAAACCCCATTAATTTTTCCTCTGATCACACAAGCAGTTAGCAGACCAGAGGTCACAGTGTTACACTCCGAAATATTTCCCTTTTGACTTCTCTGTACTTCGATCATATTTAGCAACTCAAAGCAATACTAGCCAAAACCTTTATAACCAGTGAATGCGCTGCCTTTGCTGGAGGGTGAAATCCAAGGTGGGCAGTCCTCTCTACCACTCGCACATTGACCAATTTAGAGACGATAGAAACAAGTTTTTTTGCAAACCTCAGGTGAACTGTCCTCACCAAGCGCCATGACACAAGCAGGTGACAATCCCTGTCCCCACACACAAGGGACAAAGTTCAGTCACACACATTTGGCTGCTCACGTTCTCCCCAAGCGGCTAGTAATCAGATGATCAAGGGGGTTTCCCTTTCTGGCAGTGATTGGTGAAGCAAGGCGCAATCTAACCAAGGGACCTAGATTCTGGACTGTGGCAGGGTAAGTTTTAAGCGCCAGCTGGGAGGTTGTAGGCAGCAGGTGGGAGCTAACTGCCCTGCAAACTGTCCATCAGCAAACTGGAGTGGAAAAAAAAGACACACAAGGAGATTACTTTTTTTTTTTTCTTTTAAAAACTATTTTGGGTTGCCAGACTAACGTTTTATCTGCATGGATTCTGACTTGAAATAACTTTCTGATTAAGAAGTCACTGATACACTCAAATTCTAGTTAGCGAAGGAATATGCAATCAATCCAGCTGAAAAGTGCCAATTCAGGGCTGTGGATTACCTGTGACTGTGGACACAGGGCTTCCACTCCAGTTTTGGAGCCCACCTTCCCACCTGATGTTTAATTATTAGTTTAACCAGGTAAATAGACTTGGATGTCACAAACAGACCTCTCATTCATGATTTCCCTCTTCCATAAAGCCAGCTAGGCCACACAAAAGAAAAACGAGCCATGCATTAAGTCATATTAGTGTTTACTAACCCAGACTGGGTCTTTGAAGCCTGGCGTTTCAATCCTTACTTGTAACTTTGACAACTCATTCATTATTCACACACTGGTTTTCCATCTGTAACTCACACACAAGCAAAACCCCCTCATTTCACAGACATTTTGAAGATAGCCGTTGGATAATACAGATCTAGAGGCCCCATGGAGTTCTGCTGCATCAGCATTAACACCGCTGTGCCTGGAGGACTCCTGGGGTAGGTGAAGCTGCTGGAGCAGAGGGCATCTGCTTGGCATATGGTCACTCGGGGGGTGGCACATACCCACGAAGCTGCTCCTTTTTCTGGTAAGCACTGGGTAATTCTGATGACACAGAAAACTAAAAGACAAACAGAAGCCACGTTAAAGACCCCCCTCCCCCCCTCCAAAAAAAAATGCTTGAGGATCTGTTTTACAGCTACTTGACTGACCAAACCAAAGTGGAAGGTCTGTGTCAGGTTTTTGGGGGTTTTCCCCGAACTGAGTGAGTTTGTAGTGCTGCCTGTTTTGGAAGGCAGATCTGCAAGAGATAAATGAAGCTACATTATAACTAGGAGGCCACGGCATCTCTGGTCAGCCTGGAACTGCCTCTTGCTGAGAACCACCTTCTTTAAGACCTCGAGGAGAAGTTTGCAGCCTAACACCAAAAACTATACACACAAAAAAGGATCAGCACTGAAAATTTGATGTACTTTCTGGGTGGAATATTAAAAAAATTACACACAGAGAAGCAGGCAACATATCCCAGAAGCCCACCATGGATCTCCTGCTACACCTCTACTGTTCCCTCAGAGATGTGCTGAAGGGTCAAAAAAAAACCCCAAAAAACAAACAAACAAGCAAAAAAAAAACCCCACAACAACAACAACAAACAAACCCAACCCAGAAAAAAACCAACTCAGGCTGTCAACTGCATGAAGTTTTAGGAGAAGAGTACATGTTTAAAGCTGGTCCTTGGTGTCTCTTATGTTTTACTGCATATTCCTCCTGAGTACTGACCGTGACTGTCACATCTTGTGCCTTTACGTTGGGATCCATCTCATGCCACCACAGACCCACACCAAAAAAGATAAAGGTGGAAGAAGATGATAAAGGAAATTCCTTAGACAAAAAGAAAAAAAAAACCAACCCAAAACAAAACCAAAACCTGTGATGACACTACCAGGCCAGCTCATACGCTTTTCCTGCGCACGATTTTTCCTCTCGCACACTCAACAGAAGGCCCACCTCATTTGGGGAGTTCCCAGGCTCCCCTGCCCAATGACTGCAGCAGGGTTTGAGGCACAGAGAACAGCAGAAGCACCCGCTCCCTCTTTCAACTGCCAATGAGCAAATCAGTCATGCTGCCTGCTCTACAACAGAGCCTCTTCCTGCCCTCTCTTCCTCTTTTCTCAACCTGCCTACCTCTGGTAGCTTTGATTTCTGTAGCAGCACAGAAAGCCTGCAGTCCCTGATGGCACCTGCACCCATCTGGTCCACAAAAAAAGGTTGGGCTCTCCTCCGCTCCATCCCGCTTAGCTTTTCACTTCCTGCGGCCACCAG
Source organism: Haliaeetus leucocephalus (assembly GCF_000737465.1). Taxonomy (NCBI): domain Eukaryota; kingdom Metazoa; phylum Chordata; class Aves; order Accipitriformes; family Accipitridae; genus Haliaeetus; species Haliaeetus leucocephalus. The sequence goes on along the minus strand of NW_010972992.1, from coordinate 1,701,208 downwards.
CAGCAGCAGAGGGTCTCCTTCCTGCCGGGCAGGGTTTGAAAATGACCCTTCTAAACGAGGATGCCAGAAGGCAGCTCCTGTCTCTTCTCTTACGTAAGAAGAGCTCCTGCCACAGACAGCTCACTTTTCTTGTTGGTCCAACTGCCCTTGCAGGCATCCAAAGCCCCAACAACTGCAAAAGCAGCTGCAAGTGTGGTGGTGGCTCCTCAAGAAAACTCTCTGCTTAGTGACACAAGCACCACAGAGTTTATGAAAACAAATTCTCAGCAGTTTGGACTAGAAAAGGATGTGAGAAAGAACAGGCAACAGAGGTTTTTCCTTCTAAGGGCTTTAAAGGAACACCTAAAAGGTACAAGCTGAAAGGACAAAGAGGAAAGACAACCAATGGCTGGGATTTGAGCAGCCTTACAATTTTAGACCATTACTCAAGGCCACAGCTATCATCAGCTCCCAAGACACAGGCTATGTCCCTTCATGGAATGATTTAACAAGCGCCAGAATTAACTCTGCCGCCCGGCGCGAAGCTTCCTATGACTGCAGTCTCACGGCATTGGCAAGAAGAGAGGGCGAGTGCTTTGCTTACGCTGCCAGCCTGCCACTGGCATCTCTCATGCTGCTTGGTGAGGGCATTGAGTTACAGGCTCTATTTTGCTACTCTCTTCCTGGCCAGCCGTAACCCAATCTCCTGACCAGAATCAAATTCGGTCTTCTCATCGAGTCATTGTTACGACGTCCTTCTGCCCTCTGATCGTTAACGAGCCCACTGAACTTACTGGAACAGGAGTTTGCCTGGCAGACATGGTTTCTCTTCTCTTGTCACGCTGTTGTGAATACCCCGCAGATCCACCCGCCCACACTCCTGCTAAAATAATGATTTTATTTTGCAAGCACAACACACATAAGTGCTTTGGAATCTCTCAGCATGAGAGACGTGACGAAAACTTCAGCTATTGAGCCAGCTATTAAAACCAGGCGAGAACTTCAGCTACAACACTGGAAGCTGCACTAGGCCACATTAAGACTCCCCACGTTTTGCCCTAATGAAGAAGCATGTTCATCTCGAACAAGGGGGAGAAAGGGCTTTTCACGTGCACCCCCGGCTCCCCCGCTACACCCCGCGAGATGCGGCCTACCCACCTCTCCCCAGAGACCCTGCAAAGGCTAACATGACGCCAGGAAGGCACGTTTTGTCAGAACCCCTCAGCAGAGGGAGCAAGCTACCCGCCATACTCCCAGCACCTACCACATGCTCGCCGGCAACAGAAGCTTTGTTCCGAGCTCGGCTGTGACCCGCACTGACCAGCCGCTGCCGCCCTGCCTGCAGCCCCACAAGGCCCGGGGGGGACACAGTAGTTGGTTTAGAGACCGAGGAGAAAACGGGAACGGGACGACAGGCAGAGAGCGGCTCCCCTCGGCAGCCCCAGCACCGGGGGATGAAGTAGAGGCGAACGGGAGGGTCTGGGGCCGATCTACAGCCCCCCGCGCCGAGGGAGACCACGGTCCCTTTAAGAGGCCTAGCAGGCGCTCCGGGCCCGCCGCCCCGCCGGCCGCACCCCACCGCCTCCTCAAGCGCCACCGGACCGCTTCTCCCCTCTCCCCTCACCACCCCCGGCCCGCCCGCACCGCCTCAAGCAGCCACCCTCACCCCGCTGTCGGCCGCCTCCTCCCAGCTCTCGGCGACCTCCTCATCTTCCATTTTAATTCCCCTCCGCCGCCGCCGCCAGCCCGCGCCCCGCGCATGCGCCGCCACCGCCTACCGGCCTGGGCCCGCCGCGCCTGCGCACCGTAGCGGAAGGGCGGGAGGCCTGGGGAAGGAAACGCATGCGCGGTGGGTCGCTGAGGGCGGCCACGTGCGGCAGGGCGGGCACGCGGCGGGGGGCGTAGAGCGCCCGCGCCCCCTGGCGGGCGGGAGGACTGGCCAAAGAGGCGGGGTGGGGGTATACACGCGTGTGACACTTGCACACTCACACCCCACGGAGCCAGTGCTTTTCTCAACAGCACACGCCAAGCCAAAGCAGCGCATGACAGGCATCAGCAGCGCGGATGGTTCCACGCTCAAAGAGCTTGGAGGTTTTGGGGCATTTTTCCATAATTTAGGGGTTATTGACCAAAGCAGCCACCCCGATTTTAGCAAATCTTGTCCGTTAACCCAACCGCTCGCCGCAGCATCCCTCCTGCAGGCATCGAAATGTCCGTGTGTCCTTCCATCACCCCAATTTGTATCACTTTTCATCTAAGCTCTCAGCTGCTCTTAAATCTCCTGAGGGGCAGGAGAGCCCACTTCAGCGCCAACCTTTAAAAAACAGCTAGATTTCTCAAAAATAAAACCAATTTATTACATTTATCTCGTTTGTAGCCGGGATATTCACCACACCAATGTATTACCTTGAGCTCTGAGCAATATAAAGGTATCTGGGGTGAGGGTTGCATTTAGTTTTCCTCGCTGCAAAATTAAATGCTCCTTCCAGTATCCTAAAAAAATCAAATGTTCGGACAGGGAGTTACAGAAACTGTCCTTAAATCCTTAAACTTTCCCCTAAACACCCCACCCGAGAGCTGCAGCTTACCAGCAGATGGCGACTGGCTTCTTAAAAAAAAAAATAAAATAAACCTCTAGGTAAAAAAAATCTGAAACAAACACTGTGGTTTGCCCTGGGCCCCTCTGCAGCCCCCCCACGTCTCCCTCTCCTCTGCCAAGCTCAAAATCTGGGCAGGGAACTGCCAGGCACCCTTGCAGCTGAGTTTTGGGGGGCTGTTTATCAAAAGCAGAGCCGCTAGCAGGATTTTGCGGGGCATACGGTGCTCAAGGTGGGATTTATATCCCGGGATTTCAATTTTTTTGGCATCCCAGAGAAGTGGGAGATAGCATCTCCCCTCCCTAGGAGAGATGCAGGGCTCACAGGAGCGGTGCGGGTGGGAGGAAAGGGTGCAGCAGCCTTGGGCTGTTCCTACCCATCCTCTGGGATTTTTCCAGAAGGAAACAGGAACTGTGTTTTCAAGCAGCCAGTGCCCAGCATTGTTGGCTCAATCTGTAGCCTATTCAGCATCACAGCGGCATTATTCTTGGACGTTTCCCTCCATCCTGCCGGTTTTGCCCATGCCGTAAGAAATCCAATTCACCGTTCACGGCACCCCTGTTCGAGACCAAGCGTCCCACAAAAACATGTGGGGGCATTGCGGATCTTTCAGGAATGTGATCTTAATGGTCATATACGCACACCTGGGTGAACACTGGGTTACTTACATCCTTGTGAACAAATTCCACATCTCCTTTCAGGTAATCCCAGGCCTCTGCAAGGCATCTGGGGCAGCCAATTCAGCAGGGCACGTGGCCAGGATGCTGAGCAGCAACCTCTGTCGTAGATGCAGGTCTGTGGAAGACAGAGAGGATGGCAGTGTCTTCCTCTGCCCCTTCCCCAGAGGAATAATGTCATCCACAACTTGGCAGCACAACTGCATGTCAAAACGCAGACCCGACGTGCCCAGACGTACATACCCCCATGGGGAAGGGCTCCAGCAGCACCGAGGGCTCCCTCCTTTCCTCACCTCCGTGGCGAAATGGGCACCCGCTGTCCTTCAGGCATGGCAACAGGTCCCATCTCCTCTCCCTGACGGGCCATCCTCACCTCGCCTCCTGCCATCAGCAGGCGGCCAGGCCATGGGGGAGAGGCAGGGACATGGCGGGGCTGCGGCAGGTGGCCAGGGGGGCCCTGGCCCTGTGGGCATGGAGGGTGTCCGGGCCCCAGCTGTGCCTCCCCGGGGAGTGGCTGAGGAGGGAAGCCCGGGAAGGGGCGAGACATGAGGAAAAGGGCGGCGGCCGAGGCCTGCGAGGAAGCCGGGGAAGAGAGGGAGCCGCCCTGCCACCTTCTTCTCAGAGCCGACCTCCCCAACATGGCGGCCTCGCCCGCCCGCCTCTTCCAACATGGCGGCGGGAGGGCGCGCGTGCCTCTGGCGAGACCTTCCAAACATGGCAGCCTTCCCCGGCCAGAAAAAGGCCTCTGTGCTATGGAATCGGTGGGGTGGGGGGGGAGAATTGACCTTCTCATCATGGCGCTCGTTGCCACGTGACTCTCGTCTCTCCGCCCCCTCCTCGGTCATGTGATGCGGGGCCGGCCGGCGCCTGCGTAGTGTGTTCTCCGCCGCGGCCGGAGCGGCGGCGGCGGTGGCGGAGGGGAGGAGGGAAGATGGCGGCGCCGGTTCGAGCCGTCACCTGGGCGACGCGGCGACCCCAGCGCCTGCAGCCCTGAGGGCCCGGCCCAGCCGCGGCAGGCGGTGGCCGGCGGCAGGTGAGGGGCCCCGCGGTGCGGTTCCCCGGGGCGGGGAGGGATGAGAGCGGCGGTGGGCAGCGTCCCTTCCCTGGGGAGCGGGGCGGCGGCGGGCCAGGCCCCTCAGGGCGGGACAGGCCTCGCCTGGAGGGGGCCACCCATTTGGGGGCTTGAGGGTGGGGTTGAGCCCTTCTTTTCCCCCCTTACCTCTTTTTGGGGAGTCTCTATTGAGGACAGATCCCCCCGGGGTATTGTAGCCCCCCCGCGAGGGCTGCTCGTCCCTGTGAGGGGGGGAGGCCCCTTCCCTGCCCACGGAGGGCAGCGGCAGCCCCGGGGAGGGGGGACAAGTTGAAGGCAGCCCTGGGGTCTTCTTCAGTGCTGGGGGTGGGCAAAACCTGCCCTCCCTTCCCCCCCTCCAAAAAAAACCAGGTTTCCCCCAAAAAAATCAGTGTTGGCATTGGGCAGTGCCAAGGTGCAGGCTGGCAGGGTGGGGGGGGACGGATGCTGCCGACCGTGTGGAGGCTGCGGGGTGCTGTGGCTGCCCTGAAGGCTCACGTCTCCTACGTGTAAAAACAAAGGTGAGGCTCGGTCTCCGGTTATTCTTCAAATAACTCCATGTGAATCCAGTTCTTGACTTGCATTTGCGTTCATGCCTCGTGTGCTGCTCACCTTACATGTGTGTATATATATACGTTTGGTTTGGTCCCAAAAGTGTTGTGTTAAATCAGTAGTGGTGGCAAGCTTGGTATTTATCAGCTCAACAGGATTTGGGGTGTTAGTCCCCATTGTCTTCACTGATAATCTCATCGGTGATTTGAGAATGGCTTTATTTATTTAATTTTTTTTTTGTCACAACGGGGCTGGGCTGAGCAGACACTGCAGGGGCTCATCTCAATGCGCGGGTCTCACTCGGGAGGATTATCTCATGCTGCCTGCAAGATGCTGCCCAAACCTTTCCGGGATGAAGTGTCTCACTTCAAGCCTGTTTGGGTTTTCAAATTGGGCAAGGCCTTTCTTAGGAGCCGCAGGAGCAGAGCCTTGGTATCTCGCTCTTAATAACCTGAACTCTAATTAATGCTCAGAGGAAGAACAAAAGAGAAGTCATGCAAACTGAAATGCCTGTCTGCAGTACGGTGAATCAGTTCGTTACGTGGGGACTGTGTTCTGTTTGTAAGATAACCTGGTTGATCGCTGGGGATGTCATTTGTATTAAAATGGCTTTAATTATCACTGCTGGTGAGACTGGATCATTCTGTAGGTCAGCAGCTGGAAGTCTTCCCCTTTACTAAAGGGGATATGAATTAAAATAAACTACATTTGAGATGCTGCTGACCTAAATTTGTAACCTGGATGTAATGATGTCTTTACCCACCCTGCCCTTCAAAAGCGAAGGAGCCCAAAGCCTGAATTGATCCACTGCCTTGCAGGTGGCCCCATGAAGCCCCAAATCGGTGATGATACTGCAGTGTCCTAACAAATTGCTTTATATCGCAACGCAGTGGTCGCAGCCTGGGCTTGGCCCTTCTGAAGAGCCAAATATCTGAGCTGGATGTTAACTGAAGAGTTAAGAGACTTGCTGTTATTTCCTCATTTCCGTAGCCCTGTGTGTTCCCACCACCATCTCTCCTTCCTTTTCCTTACGCTCATGCTGGAGAAGGGCCGAATACCGGTGGCTTTCCCTCGGGTTGTGTCCTTCAGGTTTGCCTTGGGTTGGTCTTTCCCTGGTGTCAGAATTGGGAGAGAAGAAAGCAAGATCCTGGGTGGGATCATGGGCTATTTCCAAGGCAGGATGATGCCTCTCTTGCAGAGGGAGAAATTACAGTTCTTACTGCATCGGGTTCAATCCTGTTCACCAGGGCTTTTGTATCTGCATGCTTCTAGCAGAATCAGAATCCCATCCAGTGGTTGTTTTCACATAGCGAAGATGTTTGCGCGTGTTTTTCCTGCTGTGTTACCTGGTATTTTAACTGATGGGTGACTCCGCCCAAGCAACATTTTTTCCACGGTGGCAAATGAAGCACTTGGGTTTGAAAGACACTGTACGGTTTTAGTATTGCACTAGTTTACAAAGCTGCACTGGTTTACTCTTATGGACTTTTAAAGGCAGTATGTGTAATTTTAAATTTTCATTTGAGTTTACTACAGCCTTTAGTCTCTGGACTCAAATTTTCTCTGTGTTTGGCTATAGGAGAAACCCTAGAAGAAATCTTGCCTGCAGAAAAAATGTTATTGTCCTGCCTCTGGTTGATATAAAGATCGGGATGGTTTATTGCCACTGTTGAACGTGCGTTACCTTTGACTTGGGGATTTCAAGCCGCTGCTTGAAGCTGCTTCATCAGGCACCTTCTGGAGTGAGGTGTTTGTTCCCAAAGATAGTGAGGATGTGCTTGACTGTCCTGCCCTTAATCTCAGGAAATTTAATGTATATAATCTTCATGTTTAATGGAAGGAGTGACACCAGCTGTAGCTTTGGAGTGGAAGGATGGGGATAGTCTGTTCTCCACACGTTCCCAGTACACAGCTGATTTGTAAAGGTCTGTTTTCAGGGCTTCGAAGAGGCGTTGGGTTTCAGCACAGCCTGCTTCGCCCACTGCCAATTCCAGCCACTTCCACAGGATGTGAGCGAGTGCTGCTAGAAAAGGCTTCCCACTTTCTGTGTAAACAGAGCTGTGCCTCTGAGGGAAGTTATTTTTCCCTGTGTATTTAGTCATGGCAGGCTTTGTTGTAAAACATTGATTCAGGCTTTGTCCTAACAAATTTTCTTAAGGTTGAATGTAAATAAGCTTGAAGCCCTTGGCTTTTGAACTGCAACATCGCGTGGGGATGTCTGCAAGGGCTTATAAAAGGTGTTAGAGCCAGAGCTAGGCTCAGATTCAGTACAAATCTAGATAAAAGCCTGTGAAAAGAGGACTCTGGTGGCCTTGATAATGTGCTCTATGGGTATTTCTCCAGGTAAGAGCTCCTTTCGGAGTGTGTTTTCTGACCTGAGTGGGACTGTCTGCAGTTGGTGACATTCCCGAGAGATGCACCAAGGTATCTGGGCTGGGCTGCCATTAACAGCTAATGCAGCTTTTTGATGTAGTTTAGAAATTCAGGTCAAAATCCCTTTTGAACTCGCTTGTGTCTGAGATTAAAGGAGAGCAGGGTGACACATCCGCATCGAGAACTGTGGCTTGTGTTGAGCAAGATGCAGAAAACGTGGATCTTGCCTTCAGGAGCTTGCTATTTCAAGAACTGCAAATGTTCTCCTAGAGCTTCAGTTAATTTGCATCGGACCTTGCTGTGGACTGTATTTGCTTCCCCATTTCTATGGCAATTTTTAAAATATTTAGCTTTGCTAGCTGAACACCTACTGAAACATCTATGACTTAAAATGTTTATTTCCCCCTTGCAAATCACAGTTGCCTGAACTGTATTAAGTAATTCAGACATACTGTATCTTTTCATATGTTTCAGATTCATGTCTGGCTTATTTTGTTCTGTGCTTGTGCAAATTTTGTAATAATGTGGGCTTTTGAAGCCTTAAGGTAAGTTGGTAAAGCTACTTTAATTTATTTGGGGCTTCTTGTTAGGTTAATATTGATGTGCTGTGGTAATGTTCCCTTCCACCACTGGTCTTGTCAAACCTCAGATCAGTGGTGACGGCCCTGTCAGCGCTTTGAGATGTGTTTGAGGGTACCCCAGGTCTCCACGGCAAGTTGTGTTTGGTGAAAAGATGCTTTTATTTGAGTTGATTGTGAAGGGACGATGTTAGGAGGTGTTCTGCTGCCAGGCTGCCTCGTACCAGAGATGTAAAAGCAAGGGGCTGTCGCTGAATGCTGCAAATCATTACCAAAAATACACGATAACCTTAGCAAAGTCCATATTTTGTGATATATGTTCTGCCTAAGCAAAGCTCCCTGTGAAGCTGCAGAAATTATTGCTCTTGCAGACAGACCGTACAGTTAGTAATGGCAAGTGACACATTTCAGTGGGCAAAAGATCATCTCTGGTTTGCTGAGCGATTTTGGGTTTTCTTGATAAAAAGCACCTCATAAATGTAAAAATCTTGCTGTTAAGTCACAGTGACTATGGGAAAAAACTGTCCATCCCAAAACTTTTTACATGGGGGAATCTGTGATACATATTAATCATTATGGTCAGCTTTTTATCATGCTGGAGAGCCTGCAATGATATGAGTGATTTATCTGCACTTTAACAAAGGATCACGAACCCCTTAGGTACAGTTATCCTTGTGGTGAGCTTCCAGGGGATGGGGCTGAACACATGCAGGGTATCAAGGCTATTAAAAAAAAGCATAATTCTGCAAAAGGCAAACATTTTCCATGAATCTATGTTTTTTCTTGTCACTGGTATCAGATGCACATTGGATCCTTTTGCCAGCATGTGAAGGCACCTGCCCAAAACACCTTAAATGAGAAAACCAAATAGCAGCTACTTCTGTACCATTGTTGTTGCATCCATTCTGCAATTATTTTGTTCAATTCCTCCATCAAGCAGCCACCTTTAATCTGTCCTGTTGAATGCAAGCTCTTCCTGCATTTGTTTTTAGGCTGGCTGTTTTCTTTCCTCGTCGTGACTGCTGCTGGGGACTCCTGAAAACCTCCTGGACCTTCAGGTTTCAGAGCCGTGGCAACCCATTCAGCTGACACTGATGCACGTTGCGGCTCGGGAGGGGACACGTGGGACACTTTAGCCCTCTCTGAACCTGATTCTTGGGTGCTGTGGAATCCCAGCATTTCGTAATACGTGATAATAGGTGGTTTGCCCCCCTCTTGTGCCCGGTACGATGCCAGGCTGTGCTTATCAGTTAAAGGGGTGCCCGTTGGGGTGGTGGGAATGCTCTTGTTTGGGATGTTAACAAAGGGAGATCTTGGACTGCTGGGGCAAGCTGAGTTTTTGATTAAGAGGTAGGGATGAATTTGAAATTAGCCCAATTTCGCTGAATTTTTATTTGCTTATTAACATAATGTGGATTTGACTTCCATTCTTTTGTCTTCTCTTAGTATCTAATACCTAGTATTTTTAAGCCTCACTAAACAACTAGACTTGAGATATGGCATATAGAATAGATAGCCCTTGCTTTTCTCAGTAGTGATGCATCCCTAACTTGCAGTGCTTTTGCTTCTCATTCTGCATTGCCTTCTTCATTAGCTGAAAAAAAATTCTAATAAAGGAAGGCAAATTCTCAAAATGTGTGGAAACAGCAGCAAATCCTCATCAAGCCTGCTGGGTGGGTCAAACTCTAGCTCTTGTGAAATCTATTTTAAATTGAACTGCTGGGTTGTATTTTCCTGTAGGTGGCTCAGTTGCTTGTGAGGTCTGCTCAGTGGTGTTGTTGCTCCTGTTTGCAACCCCTCACGCTGAGGTGCATGGGTCTTTCCTGTGGCTTTAGCCCTATTTCTTTGTCCTTTAAAGCCTTGGTGTTGAAGGGGATGCAGAGCAGTCCTTCCTGGTTTATAATAATAGGGTTGCAATCGCCACCACCCTATGGGCTGTTTTGCACACTCGTATCACTGAAGAGGAAAGTATTTATCCTTCCCATCTGCTTTACCTCCTGTAAATTTAAATGAATCCTCTGTTGCTCACTTTAAATGACATTGCTGTTTTCTGGGAGCTGGTTGGGATTTTCCCCCACCAAGATGCTGGTTAATGGGAGAAATGTGTTTAGCAGAAGCTTTAGCGCCAGGAGAACAGCTCTCCCAGTGCTCACTGCCAGCAACATATTGACAGTGAATAAAAGAGACGCTGTCTAGACTGCCAGTCACCGAGCTAACAACGGCTCCGCGGAATTTTGAGCAACGAGAAGACATGCTGCCTCAAAGTCAGCCCCACCTTGAAGCTGATGTTTGCCTCTTTTCTGGGCTGTGGCGATGCCCTTCGACACATGCGTCTTGTGCTTGTGGACCCTTAGGCACCGTTCTTCTCACCATCCTCATTGCACAGTGTGACGGAGGGGTATGTGGTCTTATATTTGCAGAGACTGACGGGTGTTTGCCCTCCCTAGTTAATATCTTCTGCTAAAAAACCCCAGTGATAAATTCAGCTGCGTTCTGAATTTATATGCTCAAGCCCTCTTCATGGGTGTCGAGGCAAGTGCTTAAGCTCCGTGCTTGCTTTTCATAAGTCTTGCTCTTTCCATCACCCTTTTGTGTTTTGATTAGTGTGTCTTTGTTTCCAGCTCACCTGTCAAAAGTAAAACAGAGCTTTTGGTGCTATCTGGATATTCATCTTAACTCTGGAGAGGCAGTGGCCTAATTTCTTCAGTGCAGGTCAGGGAGCCAGAAACCTCCAGTATTGTAATCCCAGTGCTGTCGAGGGCTTGCTTGACCTCGGCTTCTCAGTGCTTTTGTTCCTTTACCTATAAAATGGGGTAAATTACCACTGTGGCGCTTACAAGCCAGGCGCTGGGACACCCACAGATGCTGCACTTTTGTAATGTGTGAAGGCGTTTAAGGTTGTGTTGGGCAGGTACGTGCTAATGTGGCCAGAGGGTTTTCTGGCTGGGTGTATCTCTATTGATGTAAACTCCTTTTTTGCCACCATTGAGAGAGAGAAAATATTTTCTATATTGTTGCAATTGCTGTTTAGCAAACAGATCTGCCTTTAAATTCTCTTTGGTGTGATCCAGCCCTGCTCCTGGGCAATATTTGCTAGATGATTAACTCCGTAGTTGGCAGCTTTCATCAAAGGCTTTGCACCGGCAATTACACAAACTAGTTTGAAGGTGGTGTACAAATTTATTTGATGTGATTAGGTGAGTGGACATTGCAAAAACACACTTTTATTGTTAGACACGCAATACATGTTACAGCTGAGCAGCTCATCTGCTAGGAGTTAAGATCGGGAGCACAGCATCATTTGCAGTGCTCAAACACTGATAATGTCCATGTCGAGATGGTATTAGATATCTTGGTACCCTGCTTGCTAACAAAGATAAAAACATTGCATCAGCGACCTGCTGCGAAGTCAGCAGTCTGTCTGAAAGCTGTGGATATCAATTTAGATTAAACCTTGGCTACCGAACCTACACTAATACATGGCTTTTTCCAGTGCATCCTTCTTTTTTGGCCTGGAAGTCAGTATCCTTGAGCTCATCTTCACTTCAGATGAAATGTCTCAGGGCTGCTTGTGACTTACATTTCTTAGTTGACAGAGGAATGTTGTGGTTTGTGAATTTAGGATGCAGAATAACTTTTGTTTATTGCAAAAATGAAATTCTTCCATACTCCTCCTCCTCCACATGCATGTGCTAAGCCAAAGACCATGTCGTGGGGGGGAACCAGAGGCTTGAAAGGGAGCGCTTGCCTGACAAGTTGCCTCGCTGATAAACCCTGACCTTGACCTAGCATTTGCTTAACTTAATTTTCCTGAGCACTAAAATTTCATTCTTTGTTCCCACAGCAAAACATTAAGCCTGAATTTTGCAGCAGTGTTGGAAACCTAACTATTGACTGGTTGTCCTACTGCTTAAAGCAACAAGAGATTGCCTGATTTACATGGACAGCATTGCAGCATGGGTATTAACACTGATTATTTAAGTCTCTTGAAGTGCTAGTAGTTTCTGAAGGCAGTCGTGTGGAGCAGTATGTGTCTGTCTCTCGATGGGCTTTTGCCAGGGTTGGTTTTTTGGAAGCAAGGCTTATGGAGTTTGCTTTCTCTCTCACACTAATTCCTGATCCTGTTGCCCCTTTCTGCCCGATTCATCAAAAGGATAAAGGTCTCAAAGATCCTAAGTTCCTGCAAGTTTCACAGGACAGGAAAGGGAGAGGAAAGACCCCGCTGAAGGCAAGAAAGCTCAAAATCCTGGAGACCAGAGGAACTACCAGGGAGGAAAAAGGTCTGACCCCCCCCCAGTCCAATTGCTGCAGGCGGCAGAGGCTCACCCGCAAGTGATGCACTGGTAGGAAATGACATTTTGCTGCTTCCCAAGCTGCCTGTTTTGCTGCCTGAGCTGGAGGAGGTGGATGTGATCCAGGGCTTTCCCGGCCAAGGAAGTCGTGCGCCGGGTCGGATTCTGACACTTGCTGCAGGCTGCTTTCCTGTGGCAGTGTTTGCTTGACACGTGGGCACCTTGGGGACTGCGGTTTCCTCCGTGTGGGCAGCAGTTTAGTGGGAATTGTGCTGTAAGCAGCTGTTTGGATTTGTCGGGTTATACTGTGCAAAGAAAAGGTTTTATTTAAAAAAAAAAAAAAAAAAGCAACTGCACTGAATAAGCATCTGATGCAGCCTGTCAAAAAATCAGGAATTAAGTCACCCAGTATGTTTGGGTACCTCCTAGTTTTGTTAGCAAACCCTTCTCTAAGATAATTTCCATGCTTTACGTGTAATTATTTTGCCTGAACAGGTTTTCTGGGCTGTTTGGGCATAGAAATGGGCATTGGCCTGTATGGAAGTGTAAATACAGAAATTATGTTTCGGCATTGTGTTTTCAGACTTATTTTTTGTACCATCAAAACGGGACTGGTTTTTAGATCAGTAGCATGTGTTTTCCTTGTGGTTCAGCTGTAAATTTGCCTTTGTTTGCCTGAAACCTTTATAGAGATTAACCAATTTTAGCAGCTTTGGTAAGTTTCAGAGATGTCTGCAGAGGAAAGTAAGGAGTGCTGTGTCATTTTTACAGGCTGTCCTCAAAATAATTAATTTAACTGTAGCTTTCCAAGTGCTGCCTCTGAGGTCCAGACCTGCTGCTCTATCAACGAAGGAAGGAGGTGACAATTATTTCCAGAGTCTGCCGTTGTGTGTTTGCTTGGTGTTATAGGAGTTCTTGATGATGAATCATCACAGATGGGTTTGGATAGGTACTGAGAATCGCATCAGATGTTTTTATCTGGGCAGCCGCTGTGTAAACTGTTTATCTTCAGACAGTGTATGTTGCAACAGGAGAAGCATCTGCATGTTTTCTTGTAAAATCCTCTATTTTCAAGTCTCAAAGCCTTTTATTTGCTTGTTTAGGGATCATTTTTGTTTTCTGGCTGGCATGCAGTTTTGCCTTCATTTTGAAATGAATCATGATTATTTGTTTTGCTAGAAAAAGTTCAGGCAAGAATAATTTTAATTAACGGTTTGCAGGGAGTCAGTAGAGGGAGTGTGTGAGCCCGAAATACTACTTATTTATGGCCCTACAAAATTTAGGGTGATTTCAGTAGAGGGGATGAATTGTAAGAGCACACCTAGATACAGACCCAGCCAATTATTGCACCTGAGCAGAACAGTTTTCCAAACAGGCCAAATTTGGGTCACAGTTGCTGGAATGACCCATTCCATGTTTGGAGAACCCCAGCTAGGGTTGATATTCAGAATTCCTAATTTTTGGCTTGGTTGGAGGGATGTAATGTTGTTGAGCGATTACTGAGATTTCGGAGTTGGAGGCATGCACATGGAGGCTTGAATTTTTATCAGGGAAACCCAGAGAGCATGGTGCTTTGTGTATAGATGCCTGGCCCACCCAGATCACGTTTTTAACCTAAGGGTAAATGTATTCAATGCCCAGTGTGATTAAATTGGGGTTCGTTGGCCAATAGCATGTGTGTGAGCTCAAGTGGTACCTAAATAAGTAATGTAACAGCTTCTTTTGTGCTGCTAGTGCTTATCAAGCCAGGTTTCAACAGGTTTTAAACAACTTAAGCTGTTTTAAGGGTAATAATGCAGTAAAAAGAAACTCAAAAGTCTTCAAATCCCATTTATTAGGGATGCATCTGGGGGGGGTTGTTGGATGTTGGAGATCTCGGCTTGTTCAGTGGCATTCTGCAGGGATATCTGGAGGTGGACTTCATGCCTTTGCTTTTTGGTCTTGTTCTTGATTTGTTAATATTTTATTAAGATTTTAGGCCAATTCTGAGGTTTTGTCCTGTTTATTCCATTAGCAAATTCAAATGACAGATTTTGCTGTGTACACCTGAAGTGCAGTGTCATTAAACTCTGCTGTTTCCTTTTGTTCGGATGAACCGTACACTAATGACAAGCATATAAAACATGTGCTACCTGGGTTTGTATTCCTATAATAAATCCAGAATAAACCTCAAATTTTCTTCTTCATTTTCAGTGCTTTAATTTTGTAGGAAGATAGATTAGGCAGAATTTATTTTTAAGTTGTTGGGCTGTTTGTGTAATAAATCTTGCTGCGTAATGTTATATTACTACTTTTTTTTTTTCCTGAAAGCTTAGAATAAAAATGAGCAGGAATATGGAATAGCTGAGGGTCAGCCTGTCATCATTGGGGTGGGAGAGATTTCTGGTAACTCTCTATACCTTTTTATTACAATAATATCAATTAAAATTCAGTTGTAATCGTGCTGTTTCATTACAGTATGGTACAGGTTATATGGCATTGTAAAATGAAGTCACGTAATTTTGAATTTGTCTCTGGAATCTCTATAAAAATACTGGTTTAACAGGCAAAACACGTGGCAGGGAGCTAGTACTGAAAGATATATATTTGACTTTTCAAACTTGCAGATGGAATTTAGGAAACCTTTCTTTTCATGGGTGAAGCTAGGTCTTATATGAAAGAAAAAAAACAATTTCCTGTTGAAAGGCAGCTAAAGGAGGTGGAGGGGGGGAGGAAAGCTGTGCTTCAAAGAACTTGTAATTGCCTGTTTTGCAGGGATAAGGAGAAAAGGATGGTGCAGGTATCCCCGAGGTCTCACTCGTTCATCTGGGCGTGATGCTGGTGCGGCAGCGCATACAGGATATTGCTCATCGTTCGGTTTCCCAGAGGCTTTGTTTTCTTTTTTGACTAAAATCTGCTTTTTTTCCACTGTTGAACTTGTCTAGCAGTTGATTTTCAAATGCATCAGCTCTAAATGGTGCAAGTTTTGGAGGACTAGAAATGTCATCTTATTTAACGGTGTTTATACCTACTCCAAATCCTGTAACTCCTGGAGACTTTTTACTCCCTGTGCCATTGCTTTCATAAAACAGTGTGCTTCTACCTAGGAAATAGTACTTTATTTTTCCTCTTATATCTCTAGAAAAGGGCTCGGGGCTTCTGTAGAGCAACTTACAGTAGCAAAAGCCAAATTGGAGTGGGGGAAGCTGCCATTGAAGTCCTTAATGGCACAGCTGCATGAGACAATAAAATATTGTGCAAAAATAATCCTTCCAAATACAGACAGGAATTGTTTTCAAGGAAAGCAGCCTAAGACTTATTATTAAATGTGTCTGTCTGATGGAATAGGCTTGTTTTTTTAAACTGGCTAAGAGAATAAGCCTAAAAGGTCTAAATGTCTCCATAAATGCTACCCTGCCATGATGGGGCTGCTGACAAGTGGAATAAGCAGTTGCAAAGTATGAGGAAGAGTCTGGAGGGGGTTAGAGGCAGTTGCTATCTTCCACCCCTAAATTAATGCCATAGCTTCTGATTGCCAAGTGCAATTAACCGTTCTGTTCTGCAGAGTCCCTTTCTCCTTCCAGCCGAAGCAGTCAGCCAGCCAGGGCTGGGTCCTTTCACACACGTTTATTATTTTTTTTCCTGGGTGAGAACATAGCTTCTATGATTATGTTTGGAGAGAGTATTTTTTGTGGCATGTGAAAATGAGCATTCCCTTATGCGTAATGTGCTCTGACTCAGTACTATTGCACGGCCTCTTATTTTCATTCAAGAACTTTCCCTTGGAGGCTTTTTTCCCCTAAAAACTGTTGACTAAAAAAAAAAAAAAAAAAAGCAGCCAGGTCAAAACCCCTGTGGGTTCAAACGCTTCTTAAAACAGCTGAGACTTGCAGAGAAGAGGAGGTAGCTCAGGATGGGAACCACTGATGCCACCCACGCCTGTGAATTGGGGTCCATGGGACCAGGAGAGATGCCTGCAGGTAGGAAAACCTTTTTGGGTTGAGAGGGGTTTTGCAGGAGCAGGCTGCTGGCTGCCTGATGTTGCTACCAGGCTTCAAGAAGTGCTTAAACCTGGTGGGGGTTTTTGCCTGCATTTAATGTTTTTCACCTGTTTGTTCCACTGCAGCAAATAATCACTTTAGCAGAATAAATAGCAGGTTCTTAAATAATTTCAGGAGGGGAAAGAGGGGAAATTCAAGTGCTCTGAAAGGAGGAAAAGAGTTATAACATGTTTTGCCAACTGGCAAAGACACAGCTTTTAGGAAGGGCCAGGCAAATTTGATCAGTGCTGGCAGAGCTCTGTTTCAATTGCCCTTCTAGTGTTTCTTTACGTGTTATTTTAAGCAGCTGCAATTCCTTCTTGGTAGGGCTTTAGGCTAATTTCTGAATGCTGTAAAACATTTCTGCTGCTGGAATATAAAGGCACTTCTCTGGGACCAGGAGACTGTAGGGTGCAAACTATAATACGATGCTTCAAGGGGCTTGTGTTGGCCTTCACAGCAATCGATCCAAACAGAACGGGGCTCCTGGATCTGTCCCGGCGAGTTAATTGAATTGCATGTACTTTTGGATGCGACATGACTGCTTAAATCCCTTCACTGCGGCTTTTTGAGTACTTGGAGATTAATTTTAGCCCGCTTACAAACTGAAGCCCGGCTCAATGCAAGCAGAGAGCACCTGAGAGCCAGGATGAGTGAGAAAACACCTACTGCATCTACCCTAAATCCAAATGGGACAGAAACACTCTGTTCTGCTCTTCACATAACTAGTAAAAACACTGGCATGGGATTTTCTCCCATGGATCTGCTGAATAACTGGTAATAGGAGCTGGCTGGGATGCTTTAGTGCTTTCTTACTGACTGCCTGGATTTCTTTTTTGATGTTGGAGCAGGGTTATAGGACAGGGCTTTTGCTGCTTTGCAGTCTGGGGGTGGTTATTCCCAGCCTGCTGCTCCTGTGCCATAAGAGCAAAATCTGCATCCGTGATAGGTCAAGCTTGAAGAGTTATTTTGACGGCGACTTGCCTTTTGGGAGTTGAGTTTATTGCTAGTCTTGTTTTCCTTAAGAAAAATCACACAGCGTGGGTGTGAAAACTTGGAGGGTGTGTTTTTCTTACATTCAAACATTTAGAAAACGAGGATCTAGCAAAGTAGATGCATTTGAATATTTATAATGTTATCAAGTGGTCTGGTAAGACCAGACAAAACTCAGCGTGGCTTCTTCATCCCCAGATCTGCATGAGCATGTGCTATTTGAGGTATCGAGGGGTTTCCCTGCTCCTCCTGCCTTTTTAAAATGGGTCTTAGAGATGCTTTTCTAACCCCCAAGCTGTTTTGCCCCTGTGATTAACTTGCTGTGTTGTGTTGTTCCCAAGCCTGCTCAGGAGGATCAAAATTGGGATTTAATAATTGGGGAAAAAACCCTTCCTAGCTGGGTGTTCATTCCTGCACTTCTCAACTGACTTCCTCCAGCAGGTTTTGGACATTATTTAGAGGGTAAATAAAAGCTGTTGGGAAACACACAGAATCTTTGCTTCTAAACCTTAATAACACAACAGATGTCTTGTGTGAACCTGTTGAGTTGAGGCTTATGTTCAGTGTTGTCACCCACAGGTGTCCCATTGTACCTGATCTGGATGCAAATGTACTTCTGATTGGTCTTTTAGCATTTTTTAGGGTGTGAAATGCCTTCTGTTCCACCTGGGTAGATGTGTTGCTCTGTTGTCCCAAGCCATGAGATAGGGACCAACCCTCCTTCCTCCAACCTCCCTGGCTCTAGTGAAACAGCATCCTGAAGTTGGAGTACTGGGAGCCTTTGGCTTCCTGCCATGCCGTGTCAAGATGGAAATTGGCACATGCGCTTCGTGGTAATAGATGCTTTTACTTGGAAAAGACCCAACCCTCTTGTTTTTTTAATTATTTTTTTTTAGCGCAGGTCTGCTTTTTTTTTTTTTTTTTTTTTTTTTTAGTTTTCCATTTCTTAATCTTTGGGAATTTGTGTATTATCTGCTGTGTAATGCAGTTTGCTGGCAGCAGCAGCAGCACTTGTGTCAAAGCGTTTGGGTTTCAGCCTTTCTCTGTCATAACATTGACTCTAAGAAGGATTTCTGACATGGGAAAGCGTGCTGAGCATCTGTTAGGATGATAACTGTAAGTTTAATTTTGATGTGGTTTCTACCAAAGATTGACAGCCCCGTGGATTTTCTGAAGTTGCTTCATCAGGGAACCTGACAAAAGTGGAGAGTAATGCTGTCAAACATAATTTTTCTGAGCATGAATTAGTTGTCATGGCAAGCTTTTCTGCTCCGCATCTCTGCTCTCTGCTATTCCCATGGCTCTTCAGCTCAGTGTATGCTGGGATGGGAAAACCCTGGGTTTAGCTGGGGAAGATGGTAGAGTTTGCATTGCTGGAAGCTTATAGCAGCTTAGTTTATTCCTGATAGCTAGGTAACTTAAATTCCTTCCATCCATATTTTCTGTGATACTAAGAGCTTGGTAAAAATAAGATACTATATACTTGTATTTAAGTATGTTGGGCAAAAAGCCACGTCTTGTCTTCCCTCTTGAGGAGTGGGTTTGTATTCTGGGCTTGCTGCAGGTGGGATTCGTCCCATGGATGGTGTTGATCTCCATCCCATCATCCTAGTCAGTCTGGGACCTGGGGGTGGCTGGGCAGCCTCTGCCTTGTGGTTTTGGGAGAAACTCACGCTGAGCGATGTAAGAGCTGAGAGCTTACCCTGTGTTGGGTCCTTCATTACAACCTGCTGTGCTAGGAAAGGATAATAAGGGGAATTTGTAATTGCAGTTTTTTGAAAAGAAAGTCCCTGTGTCATCCTTGTGAGTTATATTGGTTTGAGCTATCGGTGCAGGTATAGTCATGGAGCCGTTACATCCCTTGGTCTTCACCCAGCAGTGTTGGAAGGGAAAACTATCGCCACTCTCCCCAAGACAGGTCAGCTGCTTGCTGGGAAATAGGGTCCGGGGATTTGTTTTGCAGTGACAGGCATGGGTTTAACAGCACACCTTGCCAACTGGCCGAATTGGACACAGCCGTTCGTTAAGATGGATTTATTTCATGATGTATTTCTGTCATCGGTACGTTACCTTATGCTTAAGATGTTCTGAATAGCTGGAGATGCAATATTCGATATTCCAGCCTTTCAGCAGCAGTAAATCCTGTGGGGGTTTTTCTTTCCTCACCTACTGCCAGTAAGAACTACGTGCAAGTATTTAATTAAAAAAAAAACAAAAACAAAAACAAAAAACAAGGGGAGTGTTAAGGGAGAAGGGGACAGGGATTTCCCCCCCCCCCCCCCCCCCCCCCCCCACGTGCTGCTGGGAAGTTGCTTGGGGTAAAGCAGGCTTGCTGGCAAAACTGGTTTTGTGGGGGAGGAGGGGCTGCAAAGTTGTCCCTTCGATCCTATTTCACTTTGGGTTGCTCTTGATTTGGTGGAGATCCCTTTCCCCATCGCTGCCTGGCCCCACAGTGCAAACCAACCAGGGCCACCAGTGCAGCACTGTGATGCCTTCTCGGGCCCAGCAAGGAAGCAGGGGTTTCCTGCAGCAGGATTTGGGTTGGTTTTTTTCTCTCTCTGGTACAGTTTGTAGGCGACAGTAGGGCTGAGAGTGGCAAGAGATTAAATGGCCTGGGAAAATGCTGCGCCAATGGAGAGTGGCTTGTTCCTAAACTGTGTTCAGCCTGCTTCAAATCTTTGCAAAAACCATGTCCTTGACTTGGAGTTTGCTGGGACAGAGCTTGACATAGACCTTTGGTGTAGCATACGTGGATTGCAAATGCATTTCTGATGCTATTAATTTTCTTTGTGACCTTACTGTTGTCTTTTTTTTCCCCCCTTGAAGCTGTGAAGTGGAATGCCATGGCCAGTTCCTCGGACAGTGAAGATGACGGTTTCATGGCTGTGGATCCAGAAGACGCTGTGGTCGAAGGGACAATGGAGCAAGATGATGAGCCTCATGCTGAGCTGGAGGTCGAGGAGACCAGGCATAACAGATCAATGTTGGAGCTCCCAGAAGAGGTTTTGGAATATATCCTCTCCTTCCTTTCGCCCTATCAAGAGCACAAAACTGCTGCCCTTGTCTGCAAACAGTGGTATCGACTAATCAAAGGTACAAATAGCTGTAATGCAAGTGCATTTTTTTTAATTGTGGGAAGATGGATTTGTATCTCAGGGCTCTGCCTTTTTTTAGCCTCACCTGTTGTTTTCCCCTCAAACTCAGAAATTTGACTTCTGCAAAATGCCGGAAAAATAGCTACAGCTGTCGGGGCACTTGCTTTGCTCAAGGCTAATAACAATGCAGAATTGAGCCCCTCAGCCTCTTTTGAAGTATAAAAGAGTGAAACCCCAAGAACCCCCGTGAGAGAGCAGCTCACGTTGCTTTTGAATGCTCCCCCTGCGCTGCTGATGTGCAGCACTGTTGACCTTGCATTCAGGCTTCCTCTCCACCACACAGCAGCCCCAGTTGCCAGTGTCCCATGTCTGATGTGGCTGTAATTGTGCTTCATTTGTGTCTTGCTCAGTAATTAACATTCCCAAAGTTTATGCTTTCGGCTGGAAAGAAAACCGTGTCTGGTTCTTACAGCTCTGCTGAAGATAAGTGGTATATAAAATCTGCATTAGTACAGATCTACATATTCAGACTTCCTGAAAGAGTAGCCCTGAGATACAGATACTTCACCTCTGTGCAGCATTAATTCTGAAGCCTTATGGGGATATTCTAATGCTAGATACATATGATACGACAAATAGGTAGGTAAAGTTTGGACAAGGATACAAGCAAAGCTATCTGCTTTGGTATTTTTTTAATACATTGGATGATTTCTGTTTCTGTTGGAGACACATGTTTTGATTACAAGCTTCATTAAAAAACAAGCAGTTTAAGAGGAGACCACAGTTAAATCTGTAGGAAATGAGGCACGCTGCTGCATGAGGGTAACTTGTTTCTTCTGGAAAACACAGAGCGGGTGTCAGGTGAGAAAAAATGCCTTTGGCAGGTGTGTGGGGTGATGTCTAATTTGTGAACTTCTCCGCACATGTGAAGCATTGCTCAGATTCCAGGCATTTTCTGCCTTGCCAAGAGTTTAACAGGCTGGGGGTTAAAAAAAACACAGCTACTTCAGAAGTGAGCATTGCACAAAATTAGTCTTTTTGCATAATTTTGGGTCAGCAGCAGCCCACACCCCTGTTGAGAGATTTTCAAGTGTCCACAGCCCTCAAGTTGCTGCTTGGGCGTGCTTTCTCACACATGCTTGTTCCTGGAGCAGCCTTAAGAGATGCAAAGGAAGCAGCTGGAATGAACAAGCACCTGGTGATTCACCCCAAAAGAGACTGTGGGAAACATCCCTGGAGTGGAGGGGAGGGATAAGCAGCCTGAGGCACAGTGTGGCATGGGAGTGAGTTGTCCAAGTCTCAGGGGATGAGTGGTGCTGGGCGGCTGTGCCATTTTTGTGGCAATTATAGCAAAAAAAGGGAGTGTAATTGCTAACCTGCACTCTGTGAAGCAGAGAGGTCACTTGAGGTAAATGCTTGATTTGTTTTCTTCTGGTTAATTTTTCCTGTTTGTCAGGATACATCTGCTATGAAATACTATAGTTCACATTACATTTCCCGCACGACTCTCGGGGACCAGCTGCTTGAGGACCTCGGGCTTCATTTTTTTTTTAAAAAACTTCCTGCTTTATATCCCAGAGTGTGACTTCTTGCTGGGGGTGTTCCTGGCACAGGGCTTTCAGTAAGCAAATCCTTGGGAAAAAGTCTTGGCAGGTTGTGGCATCCTCAGAGTGAGGGCTGCCATAGCATAGCGGATGCCGCCAAGCATCTGCTGAGCCACTGCAGTCGTAAATCTTCACCAGACTCTTTTCCTTCCACAGAGAGTAGTCTCTGGCCCCTCTCAGCACAAACGCAGACACATGTACTCCATACACAGAATTAATTGCAGCTCTGGGCCTGGCCTGCTCTGCGGAGGAGCTGTTGTCGGCCAGATCTGCTCCCTTACACAGCTAAGGAGGAATATTTTCACCTAAGACACACTGACTTTTATCACTGATGTCCCCCCTCTCATTTAGTTTAGATTCCCATGCAGTAGCTGTGTGTACGCTCTTAAAAATTCATTATTGCACGTTATTTATCCTCAAAGGTCCATTAAGGGAAGGGTAGCTGCTCTTCTGGGGGTGTGATTAGGGGACAGCAGGCTTGCTTTGTAGCAGAGAAGGCTGAAAACCAGCTCTGCGAAGTCATCACACATGCTTACGTTTCACAAAGGCTTTGCTTTACCAAGCTAGAGCTGACAGATATTGGAAATGCAGTGAATCAGTTCAGTGAATGCTGCTGATTTTCCACATTTGCAGTGTCCCTATTCTTTATTCTCTTTAATCCTCTGAATTTCCACCAGCATATTTATGATCTAAGTACAGGGGTTCTTTATAATTGCTATCATGCTGCTTGTGCAACTGTGCAGGCACGGTTTGTTCCTGACGTGCCCCAAATTTTGCTAACGTCTTGTTTTTCCCTAGGTGTGGCCCATCAGTGTTATCACGGCTTTATCAAAGCAGTGCAAGAAGGAAATATTCAGTGGGAGAGTCGCACTTACCCCTACCCTGGCACCCCCATCACGCAACGCTTCTCGCACAGTAAGTAGCTGCTGGGAAAAGCTCTGCTTGCCCTGATTTGTAACAGGAAGCTGCAACCAAGGGGTTTGTGCTGCATCGCTTGGGATGTAGCAGTGCTGCACGTCCCTGTCGCTGCGGCAATTTCAGTGGGTCAGTGTAACACACAGATCTGCCAACACAAGCACTTTGCACAAGAATAGGGATTTGGTAGCTGCTAATCATGGTTATTGGCTCGTTGCTCCTAGGAAATGTTAACAGAGCTAGGGTGGGATTTTGGCTTTATGGTTTTGCAAATTTTACACGCAGGCTTCTTTCCGCAGCTCCCTTTTGAGTCTGAGCTTTGTGTCCTCTTCAATAGAAACCTCACTTAGCCACTAGACTCAAGTCATTACCATCAAAGCCAATGAGTTTGCATACCTACAGCACTCGGGGATGTACGCTGGCTGCTTTTACAGCACGTCATCTTCTACATCTGTGAGTAATCTAATTTGAAGGAGGCTGAGTGTGGCTTGCTTCAAAATAAAACAGAACTGCACATGAGAAGCAAGTGTATTTGCTGATAGAAGTAAGCGATTTAGTCAACAATGCCACTTAACGTATGGGTGAATTTTTGCCCTGCTTCCAAGTTTCTGGAACAGAACAGAAAAGTGTTTCCCTTAGGGAAAGATACTCAGATAAAACTTGTTATTTGTACTGCAGTAGCATCAAGCTGCCTCAGCCCGCTCTGCCAGGTGACATAGTCGAATATGACAAAAATTCAGTCCTTGTGGCTTTGTCACTGGGTCTGAGCCCTCTGGGAAGCAGTTATTCCGGGGAGCAAATTTCATTTTTCTAAAGGTAAATAAACACGGTGTAAGCCATGTGACTCCAAGCAGGCATAAAATTTTCATATTCCCAAGTAATAATTTATGAAGCAACCGATGCATAGCCTCCTGCCGAGACAAGTCCAGGAGACACTGTGGGCAGCTCTGGTGAAGTCACTGGGCTCTTCAAAGATTTCCTTGTCCTCCTAAAGAATAAAAAGGGTACCACTGTTCATAGCTCGTTTTTAAGCAGCTGTGTTAGTAAAGTGCTTATTAATGACTTGCAGATTTGCGTGTATTTTCTCTTCAATTTTTGCAGCCTTTTTGCAACTGGTGAGTTTTAAGGCTAGCTAGAAACTACCTGAGAAAGGCCCAAATATTGCACCAAAGACTGCTGTGTGCTCTTTAATTTATTCTACTGCCCACCAGGGCCTTCCTCTGAGCTTGCTGCAGTTACACTCTATCCAAAACGAGTTGTCTTACTAAAGCCAGTGCCCTCGGAGCACGTAATCTCTATTAGCCTCGCTATTTGACAGTGGCTCTGGTCAGCCCTTGGTCGCTACAGAAGCGTTATTAATGCACTTTACGCGCAGAAAGCTAATCTGGATTAACTTGTTTGCTGACTTAAACTGATTTTTTTTTTTAAAGCAGTTCTCCAGATCTGTGGTATCTGCTTTCCCTACAACAAAGTGTTGCATGTTTGTGGGTGGATTCCATATTAAACTGAGGCTACAAGTGATTAATTGCAGAAATTCAAACTGAATCTCTAAACCTATGACCTAAAATACTGAGATTCGGAGAGCTGAGACGAAGTAAGAACAGGAGGTTTGGGGAAGGGGAAGTGAGGGAGTACTCACAAAGCCCTTTTTTAGGGTTGTGAGGGATTTGCCAGGTTTTGTGGGAAGACGTCATCTACCAGGCACGAGTCATTTGAAGTCAACAGGCAACAGTAGCTGGCATGAAAGAAGTGGCTAGGACTATCTCTCTTCTAAGATTTATTAGAAATATCCCAGAAGTGCTCATATGGAGCATAAAAGGACAAGTGAGAGAATTTTAGATAGTTAGAGGTCACTATGTCTTCTATCAGTTCTGAAGAGAGTAATAGAAAAACTGTTTGATAAGGAATAATTAATGGAAGTTACTGTCATCTCATGGGGAGGGAACATTTGGCAGGTCCTTGACCAGACAACTGATAATAAACTTTATGGATGGGCTGTAGATTTTCTAAAGGATTTCATTGAAGCTGCAGAACATGATACAATATCAATTATACTATTTTTTAGATAGAAATGTACAGGAAGAAATACTTCATGGATAGGTTTTTTGAGCTGAATACCAGGTGTAATGTTTGCGGTAGTCATCTAATTCTTTTTTAGCCCTAACGTATGAGCCTACAAATATCATAGCAGGGCAATGACTCATGTGGTTAAATAACTGGCCGCAATCAGAAAGCGATGTCAGAAGGCACAGGAATGCAGAAACGGAAAAGCAGCAGAGGAATGCCGACCGTTGTGCCAGAAATATTGATCCTTTGATGGGAGAGTGACTAACTTTAAATACTGATTATTTTTTTCCCGTGCAGTCTGGGAAGCATGGCACCAACATGACGACTAATTAAAGCAATTTCATGGGTTTACCCTGAGAGGCAAGGGAGAGGTAAAAGCTGGAATGTTGTTTGTTTTACAGGATGGGCTGCTTTTCTACCAGAGCTATGGCTCTTCATATCACCTAGCTTTGCTCAATATATCACTGCCTTTTGTCTGCACAGAGTGGCTGCACTGCAAGGAGCAGGAAAATAGTATTTTAGAGAATAAGGAGATAGATGTGGGATTTTATTTTTTCCCCCAAAGATGTGGAGAGCTGGCCTTTCAGAGGTCTGGTGCATTTTTATCATGCCGCAACTTGCGGCGTAGTTGGTGTAAACATCTGTGCCAGCCAGCGGGACCGGGTGCTTTCATCTGCAGCCCTGCCTCCTCAGCGCCGCCATCCTGCTGGCTCTTGTGCCAAGCGCAGTTGGGCGCAGAGAGGTTACCTCCAAAACCCAGCCCCGCGTTGAAGGAAACGGTGCCAGCAGCTCAACGTACAATGCTTGCAGCATCGTCTTGGCAGGGTCCTCCTGGGAACGCCAACACCAAGGGCTGTCAACTTTTAGCTGCAAAGCTGCGGTGCTGTTTTCAGCTGAGGGCTGTGTAGCAATGGGATTTCAATAGCCAAGCTGACTTTTTTCCCCTCTCTCTGATGGGGAATACGACCTTTGAACTTGGATGGGTTACTTTATTTGATGTACTCGAAGTTTAAAAAGTTAGTGCCCTTTAATTATCGCAAAGGGCATGTGCTTTGCATTCAGTTTTCCCTTCCCAGTTGATCTCTATTTCAGTTATCTCACGCTCTGGGTGAAAGCCTCTGATGCTTTGTTATGCAGCACAGAGGAGAAACAGGAACGTGTTCAAAACAAGCTGGCTCTGTGGTCTGTTTAGGTACCAGTGTCTTCAAACATCAGAAATATTTACTCTCTTCATTTCCAGTTACAAAGATATGCCATCTCTGCAATACTGAAACTCTGGGGGACACTAAATTTTACTGGGACCTTAAAAAAACAAAAACAACCCAACTAAAAATACCTCCAGTGTTTTCCACCCAAAAAAGAGTTAAAGGCACTGGGGACTTGCACCTTCCTCCCCTGATTTATTCTACACCTTTGCAAGGCTGGTATAAACTGGAGTTTTCAATTGTGCTTCCCCCCCCCCATTTTTTTTTTCCCAAATTGATCTGTCTTCCTTGGCTTCAGAAGCTTTGAATGGCTTGCTAAGAAGTAGGAAAGCACAGTTTAAATTTTTTTGGTCTAGGATTAAAATACATGCCACGCGGACGTCATGGTGCCTGTCTGGCTGGCTTGGTTTTTAAATCCAAATAGAGGAGAAGAATGCTGCTACCTCCCCTCAAAAATAATAAATGAGCTGTGCTGTGGTGTTAAAGCTGTGCTTGCCAAGCAAGGGTTTGGCCTGGGGAGGAGGTAAGAGGCTCTCAACCTGTCATGGTTTAAGTAGTGATTAAATTTCTAAGGAGACTAAACCTTTCAAGAAAGGTTAAGTAGAAAAACTACAGCATTGCTTTGCAGCAGGTTTTAATTGCATGTGCTTAGTGAAGTGCTGGCTGGTGCCTTCCTGGGTGGAGGTGATGTTGCAGCCTACAAGGGGTCTTACCATGTAAAAATGATACAGGGTTGAATCTTCAGGAGTAGGTAAAGCTATAAAAATGCTCTTAATCATTATTTCTTCCTCAAACCCATCCCAGGTAAATCCTCTACACCACTGTTTATATATTCTCCACTCCAAACAGAGCTCCGAAGTGATGTGCTGTGGCGTATAAGTGTGTATTACATTAGTTTGGCAAGATGTGGGTTGAGATGAAGACGCTTCAGTTGCATGTAAGGGCGTCGCGTGGATGCACACGGGGCAGAGCTGGGTGGTCTCACCCCATGAGCACATCAAATGTATCCAGCTCCCTCATTCCCACTGTGTGGTCAGCAAAGCGCCCTGGACTTGTCACTAAAAGCCAAGGGCATGAGGGCTGCTGGCTTTTCAATAGGGGATCTGCATGACAAGCCCCAGGTCAGACAATGGGACCCTTGGCAAAGGCCACACCGGACGTCATCGCATCCCCCACTGAGCCACGGTATTGTCCGCGGGCACTTGAATGCACCGGTTTACGGCGTTGTGATTCTTTCACAGCGGCAAGATGAATATCACTGGTATATATATGGGTGGGCTGCGTTAAAGAGCTCTTTCACGCTGGAAGTACGTACCTCCAGGCTGGAAAATTAGGGCCGTGGGGTTGGCCAGGGACATGCTTGTACTGGTCTAGAGTGAAGCTGGAAGCAGGAACTTCTTCTTGCAGGGATTTGCTCTGAATCGTTTTCTCCTGCTACCAAAAGTAGGTTATCAGGCTT
This sequence comes from Haliaeetus leucocephalus, assembly GCF_000737465.1. NCBI lineage: Eukaryota > Metazoa > Chordata > Aves > Accipitriformes > Accipitridae > Haliaeetus > Haliaeetus leucocephalus. The sequence continues at coordinate 1,673,734 of NW_010972992.1, read as the reverse complement.
TCAGTCCATATGCTCCTTTTTTAGGCTCTTTTTCTTCTATCTTCTTGCTATGGTTTCAAAAAGAAAAAAAAGCCTTTATATCTGTACAGGCTCTGGAGTAGTCCTGTCCCCCATCAGGTCAGCTCATCTGAATCTATTTTTATTTTTTAACTGGTGAACAGCTGTGTACTATATGTGATGGAGAGAGAGGGAAGGAACAGTGCAACTTGCACTCCTGCCATGCATCTACCTCCACTTTTGCTTCAGCACAGAATAAATATTGGTGCTTTTTATCAAAGCCGCTGTACTTCTGTGCTAATCTTTCATCTTGTCGCTTCTCTTGTGCTAGTTATTTATGACAGTACATGGTCCTCATCCTGGAGATGCTCCGTGGAGGGGCTTCTGCATAATCACTAGTGCTTCTCACCTCCATCTCAGACCCAGGGCCAGATGCTGCCCAGTGCCATGGGCTGCTTGCCTGAACTTTGACTTTTCCTCTTGCTTTTCGAGTTGGGCAATATATTGCTTGTCATCACAAGGGCGATGACTCCTGCTCCCTCTGAGCCCTGGCTGGTACCCTTCAGTGTTCCCAGAGCATAAAACACTGTGGCTTTCTACTATGCACTGGCGCATGTGTGCATGGATATGATTTATTGTGGTTTTTCCCCTCGCTAGACTTGATAATGAACACTCGAAGAATCGTTGAGGAGGCCTTGCTCACATTGAGAGGCTTGATAGTAGATTTTTGTTACTTTTTTTGAGGGTACTTGTGCATGAAGTTGGGGTTTACAGAGAGAGGCTTTGGTTCGCAGTGGGATTCAGGCAGTGAGTCCTCTTTGAGCCGAGTGCTGGTGCTCCCCTGGCTGGTGCTATGGGACTACACGCAGGATTTAGTGTTTTGGGACCGTCTGTAAGTGTGCTGCTGAATTCCTGGTGTCTGGAGACCACTAAATATATCCTGGGAGATGCAGTAATGAACAGAGCAACACACCGACAGACAGATCGAGGCTTCAGAAACAAGCTTGCCCTTCATGTCAGCCACACTACGCTTTTTACCAAAGCTCTGGGGGAAGAAGGGGAAGAATTTTACAGAAAACCCAAGAATTGAGATTTTTCAGGCTTTGTCAGGTCAAAGGAGGTTTGAATTTCAAACATGTCGCCGTCACATGCAGGTCAGTAGAGCAGACAGCACCCAGCCGATTGGAGGGTGCAGATGCAGATAAACCTGCTGCCTGATCACTTGAACCAGCCCAGGAGCTGAAGTTGCCTTCACTCCTTGATCCTTGGCTTGCAAGCTTAGGAGCTGGTGTGAGTTTGTCTATCAAAGCTGCTGCCGAAGCATAACCTTGCTCTTCCAGTGTCACCATCCAGCACTTGTCCCACTTCTCATGAGTTAGGCAAGAGGTGGAAGAGATGCTGCTGCCTTGCAGGGATCTCAAGAATGTGAAAGGCAAGGGGCCATCGTACGAAGTCAATGGGGCTCGTTGTGTTTGAGGAGGGAAATGTAGATATTGGGAAATCCTCTTTGTAATTGCAGGGGTTTAATTTTCTGAACACGTTTGAATCTTGCTCACCTTCCGAGGCAGATAAGCTGAGCAAGTCCTCTCTGCTTTATCTTATGTTTAATTTACTTCTTTTCAGAGGGGCATGGGTACCATGGGACATTAACTGCCAAAGGCAGATGGTTTTGTTTGGGGTTTTTTTTTGCTGCAGAGTTTGGTTTGGGGCCAAAAGCTCTTTATTTCCCTGGGTATCTTTGAAGGGTTGTCAAGTGTCGTGTTCCCTCCCCATTCCCCATCTCGCTGCCTAATCCTTTCCCATAAGAGGTAAAGGGAATGCTCGCATAGGATGCATGTGTTTCAGTGGTGCTTTTCTATTATGAGAGAAGGTGAAATACCGTCAGCTTTGGAAAAAGAGAATAAGCGACCAGGTCTAGGTACACAGGCCAGTTTCTTAGTGTAATTTGGCAACCCTATAAACCATACAAACTAGCTTAGAAGAAGGTAAGTGTGCTGAGTGTGTTGATCGTAGCTAATCTAATTAACTGCAGGCTTCTAAGGCAGCTTTCTTTGCACTTCCAGGAGCAGCTCTGCTTGAGGGGATAATTGTCTCAGAAGGTTCTTGCTGGAGATTTACAGTGGTCAGGGATACCCCTAAGCTGGCCCATGGTTTTATTGAAGTTGGGGCAGCCTGTCTGCTTTTCTTCCGTCTGAAAACCAGGGGGAAAAGAAAATGATCTTTTTTTCACCCAAAAGTGCGAAGGTCACAGAACTGGCTAATCTGTGTGTTTGCTTTTTTTTAGGTGCGTGTTACTATGACGCTAACCAGTCAATGTATGTGTTTGGTGGCTGCACACAGAGCAGTTGTAATGCTGCCTTCAATGACCTCTGGAGACTTGACCTGAATAGCAAGGAGTGGATCCGGCCCCTGGCATCAGGTGAGAGGTGGCAGATGTTCAACTCCCCCACCGCTTTATCAAAACTTACCTTGTCCCCAGGGCTGGCTGGACTGATTCTGTATTTCCCTGCGTGTTTTATCATTATCTGGCTGGTCTTCAGGTTATATCCTTTTTTTTTTTTTTTTTTTGCTGCAGACTATGTGTATCCTTGTGCCTGTGGCACCACACTGGGTTGTTTCTCTTTGGAGCAGCTGCTCAGTGCTGGTTCGTGCCATGCAGGATGAGTGACACTTACCTGCAGCCACAAGAGCCTGTGTTGATAAGAGTCGTCCCAAAGCTGAGAATTTTTTTTAATAACTTTGGTAGCTGCCACTTCAGGTATTTTGAGGAGTGGAGGAGACATGCCTGTGCGGGCTGCCCACAGCAACCGGGAGAGCGTGGGAAAACAGGTACATTCCTGTAGTCCATGTGCTCTGAGCAGGGCAGGAAAACGCCACAAATGATTTCCCACACTGGTTTGTGTACTCAAAATGTCCCACGCGGCAGACTTGTTTTCCATTATTTCTGAATTTGACTAAAATAACTTTGACAAAGGCAGAAGAATTGGGGGAAGCTCTTTGGGGGGGATGGGGGGTAATCATTAAGCTAGTCATTTCAGCAAAAGCTTTACATTTAGTGAAGAGCAGGAAGAAGAAAAGGAGCTCAGCATCCACCAAGCACTCCTTGCTGGCTTGTCTGCTTGGGTGCAGACTCCCTCTGACCCTGCTTCATGCGCTCCAAGTATTGTGGATTACTCAGTTATTGTTTAAAGTCATATTTTCATGTCTGACACGTTTTTCTTACGAAGTCCTCCAAAATCCAGATGTTTCTGCATACTGGTGTTATCTGGGAATTGGTCGGGTGTCACTTTGAAATGTTAACATGTAACTTGGTGCTTGATGACCACTTGCTGGATATCAGTCTACACAACTCCTAATATTTTGACTTGATTTTTGCATCTGCACATCCACTGTATGATGCCTACAGGTGAGAATTAAGCAGTCATGGACTTTAAATGGAGGACAAAAGCAAACCACAGTCTACATGTATGTGGAAACTGGCTCTTGCTCTTCCTCCTTCCCTGCTGTAGCACTCTCCCTCTGCTCAGGGGTGGAGAAGACACTATGGGTAGCATAAACAGGATACTGGGTGATGCAGACCTCTGCTCTGGTCCAGGACATCTATTCTTGCAGTCCAGCGAGTTCTTCCGTCGGATTGAATATGGGGCATGACTCGCAGTCGCGTCAACGGGTCCAGCTGCCGGCACCCAGCTCTGCTCAGTCACTCTGTTGGTATTTCGCAAAGTCAAATTCCCACTGCCTTACTAACAAATAACACTTTTAAAAGAACAAGTCCTGTGGGAATATGTGTCAGAGTTAAGTCCCATGGGAAGATCCCCCGAGGAAATATTTCTGCATGCTGTCATGAGCGCGTGTAGTGAGATGGGATCGCAACTGAAACTTCAGGCAGTCTCACCAAACAGAGAGCGCTCTTGTTCCTTGGTCTTCAGAAGAGATGAGTCACTCCGCACTTGTGCCGGTGGTAGTTTCTTACACATAGCTGCTTTTTTTTTTTTTTTTTTGTGTGCCCTTAACCAGAGGGTTGGCACCCGCTGCCTGGGAAAGAATAGTGACTGGAGGGGGCAAAAGCAGAGAGCTTTGAAACTCAGGAGTCAGATGTAAATAAGGCAGGAGGGATTTATTTTAAAAGAAGAGCTGACATTGATTGATTAATGCTCGCTGTGTGTGCAAGCTAATTGCTCGTGGAGGTTGAGGAGGAGTTCCCACACCTGGCCCTATGGTCTCTATAGGCTAGGTCTTGCTCCAGAATAAGACAGCGGCTTTTCAACAAGGCCAATTTTTGCTCAGAGAGGTTTGATCATGCTCTACTTGTGCCCTTATTAAGCATGGGCATATTATCTAATGAGACCTGGGTAGAGCTACCTAAAGGGAACAGGAGTGTGGTGCCAGGGCCGTGCTAAATGCCTTGGACACAGCTCAGGTAAGCTGAAACAACTTCATCCCTTTCTCCTCTCTGAAGGGCTTTTCCAGGAGAAAACACCCTTTGTTGTTGTTGTTTGTTCATACCTGTTTTCATTTGGGTTTTCTTACTTGCAGACATTAGATGACATCAGAGCTGGATAATTCACCTCCAGCCTGAGCTGCTGTACTTCACCTAGGAGTAAATATTTAGCCTTCAAAGAAATAATTGGCCCATGTTTCTTTAGTCTCGGAGACGGAGGAGGGAGATAATTGCTTCAAAAAAACCTAATTTTTGAGGTTTCAAAGCATTTTTTCGCTTAGATCTAAAACAATGGCATTGGCTTTCTACTTATTAGGCTGGAGCAGAACAAGAGAGTTTAATGCCTAGCTTTTATGTAGGGTTTTTACTGGTGGGGCTTAAAGGTCTACAAAGGAGGGTGTAAGGCAGCGGGATCTCTATTTTAAGAACGTGAACAGGAATGCCTCTAAACTTTCTCCCTCAAGCTCTTCTGGCCACTTTGGAGCTACTTTCCACCTCCTCCACTCCCACATATGAGTCTTGATGGAGCAGGATGGGAGTGATAATTAACGGCCCATAATATGTGGGAAGCCTGCAATGTTATCCCGGGGTAGGTGGTCCCTGAGAAGCAAGTGCCTTTCTCCATGTGTTGGGGATGCTTTCTTTGCCTTTATTTGCATAATTAGTCTGGGCACTTCTTTGACTTTTAGCCTATTTGCACAGAGGAGAATCTGATGGAGGACTGGAGGTGGTTTATGCTGGAGTCTGTTTATCCAGCTAGAGGCAAGGGTTAGTCTTGACTCCTCTGTAACTCAAGCTGCAGCACGCCGCTCTTGCAGCAAGGGCACAGGCAGGATGACTTTGGCGGCGATAGCCTTCTGGTGCTCCCCAGAAAAGAGCTTTTGTGCAGTGGAAATGGCCAGGAAAGAAACCAAACCCCATTTGAAATGGAGACTCCCAGGACTTAATGCAATGGGTAATGCAAGAGCTGCAGGGGTTCCCAGGGCAAGGGCTTTGGTGTGGGGTTGCTGACGCCTGGAGTTGGCTAACCCAGGATTTGGCCCTGGAGCTGCTGTGCCGGTGGCCCGGAAGGTCTGTCCTATTTCCATGCAGGTCTGTGAAACTCTCTTGATGAGATCCCCCCCATTACTGTGAATAAAAAGTGCTGGCAGGCCCTGGGAGAAGCCGCCTTGGCCATCAGCACTGACCCAGGCCCTTTACCATCGTCTGTGTCTCCTGCTTGTGTCATCATCAGGCTGCAGGGGATAATTTATATGCAGAATTGAGAGCGTATCCCCAGGCAGTTATCCTTCTGGCCTGCCTGTGCTATTTCAGACCGTGTGTTTCTGCAGACTTTCTCCCTTCCTGTATTTGTTAGTTTATATTCCTCAGGAGCCCTACACTTGGCTTCTGTCTGCCAGAACTGTACAGTGAGCTGGGAAGTACCTTTTTTTACATCAGAGAGAAAAAACGATGCCAGTAGTTTTGCCCATGCTCCCAGGGACTTAGGGGACAGAGGTGGAAAGCTTTTCTTTTTAAAACCGAGACTTTTACTGTGCTTATATAGTAAGGAATTACTATAAAAAGACCAGGTCTTTGCAGAGAGAGGAATGCTAGCTGAAGTCCTACGGGGTCTGTGCATCCTCCCTGTTTCTGCTTTATCATCCTCAGCCAAGCGTGATCCCCCCCTTTGATACCCTCTTCCCTACAGCTATCTGGGAAGCCAAGAGAGCTGGAAAGACCCCAGTCCCCCCTTCACAAAGTGTGTTTTCCCACTGCCAGGCCATGGTATCCCACTCAGATATCAGGAGAGTTCAGGAGTCTTGTAGCTCTGCTTTTCCTGTTTGCTGCAAAAAGGCTCACTGTGTGGCTGGCCCCATGTCCACCCTTCCACTGGGAGGGGGGGAAACCTCCCCAGGACTTGTTTCCTGGTGTTTTTGTCTCCCTGCAGTCATGCTGCATTCATTTTTGCTGGGGAAATGGGAAAGCTTTTCATATCTCTCTCAGGATTTCAGGATAAAAACAGGCTTGAAGGCAAAACTCGTTTATTAGATGCTCTGATCCTCTCTGTCCGTGTTCATAGCGTCAAGATGTAGCCACATCAGAGCAGCTGATCCTCCCTGCTTTAGCCTGAAAATGAGTAGAGGCCTTCAGCCTAAAGTTTGCACTTAAAATCTTCTGGGTAGCCTTAATGCGACACAGTAAGTGTGCAAAAAAACCTCTCCCACGTCGGTTCCTCTTGGCCCTTTTTTTTCTTCCAGGTCCCCTCTGTGTTTTGAGTGGGAGCTGCTGGAGTTTGAGGATTGGGTTTCCCCTTGTGAGCTGTGGGGAAGGTGCCTTTGATGGTGTTGTGTCAACAAAACTAACAGCCCAAAGGAGGTAGGAGAGACTCTGCTGTCACCTGCCTGAGGTGGTTGTATCAGATGTGGTCCCTGTGCGGTGGGAGGCTCTCTTGGCTGAAGGAGAAACCTGCCCGTTAGTTGTCGAGCGCAAACAGAGCAGTTTGCCCTTGACAAAGCTGAGCAAAAACCTTGCCCCAAGAAAAAAAAAAAAAAAAAAAAAAAAAGCCCTGTTTTCATCATCTCCTTCTAGAAAACAGCAGCAAGTTTTCAAAACAGTTGAAGTTTGATAATGCTGGTCCTGATCTGGAGTGAGCTTCCTTGTGGCTATGTGAGCTTTGTAGAGCTGAAAGGAGACATGAGCTACAGTGAAGGACTGGACTTTCCAGGGAAGGGACACGGTCATGCAGCTGAGATCCAGCAGACATCCAGCCCTCTGCATCCGTAAATTGGTGCAACACCTTCCTGCATGGTGTAAATAACTTGCAGGATTTGTGGCTGCAGGGCAGTCCAAAGGATCGGTGGGGTTTCTAAAGAGTAAACAGTTGTTAGAGTAGTGGGAACTGTCTTGCATTTGGGTTTAAAACCCACTGTGTCTGAAGATCTTCTGAGATCGTGCAGATTGTTTAGTCCTTGCATTTTGCATCATCTTGTTTCTGAATAGCAGTAACCAGCTGAGACTCATTACTGAAATGCTGTGTCCTGACCCCATATTGCAATTCTTCTGTTTCCATTGCAGGGTGACTTGCCTCGTGGTAACGTAGTGAGTGATCTAAGGCACATCCTTGCTTTAGGGATTAAAAAAACCCTTCAAAATCCTGACCTGCCCATGCTGGTAGCCTCTCTAGAGCAATATTTCTCAATTTGTGGACTGCTGCCGGTCCCTGAGACACCATTTGTGAGATGTTTCTTGGCAAAGCAAACACATTCCCATGTACATAATGAAGGAAACCAGGAGAAGCAGGTTTTGAAAATAAACTTCCAAAATTTAGCCCAACTCTTTTCCACTTACAGCCCTTGAAGGGAGGGCTGCAAAATGGTCTGTGTGTACCTGTGTGTTTCTGAACGTGGTGCAGTGTTGAATGGCCCTTTTTAATTGAAGGCATGCCTAACTTTTTATCAAAAACTTGGGATCACCTTGAGCACGGTGAAGCCGTGTTGTAGCTGCTGGCCTCCTGGGAGTGAAAAGGAGTGAAAAGCTGATACCTGGCACAGAATAATGTCTCTAATTATGACTGCAGCTACTGGCTGCAGGTGTCTGATACTTCAAAGTAGAACAGGTTAATGAAACGGATGGAAATCCCTGACAATATGTGGAGTGTCTTTCTGCTGTCACAGTACTGAATGCAGCCTGGAAGAGAGGAAAGCTGTTCTCCAGCTCTTTTCCTGATGTGGTTTGTTTCTTCCTCATTGCTCTTTGAGTTTAGTAGCAGTAGGGCATATTTCTGCCTTCGCAGAGCTAAAACTTTCTGCGTTATCGAAAAATCCCTGACTTTCCCACCATGATCAAAATGCTCTTTGAGCCCTCAAGCCCCGAGTGACTTGACACCATTGGAAACTCTGCCTTAATTCTGGTGAGTCTGCTGCCTGTCTGGAGCTTGCTTATCACGCAGCTAACGTCTACCCTTCTGAAACAAAACCACGAGTTTCTGGGCTTCATTCTATGCCATCCTTTGGGACAGATGCTGTCGCTGCATGGGTTGCGTGGAATTGCTTTCTCCGATTTAAATATATTGATTTTTTTTTTTTTTTCCCCCTCTTTGGGCTCACAGGTTTACAGGGAGATGAGTAACCACTCCTGCAAAGTGGTAGTAGCTTTTGACAGCCGTATCCTCCGGCCTGGTGTTGTCCTGTCAGGGTGGCAGTGGCAAGGAGCACTGAAGGATGAAGCCTTTCTGAAATTTAAGCTGCAGTGCAGAAATAAAAAGGCAAGGTGCATCTTTTGAAGAAGAATCCTGGTAACTAGAGAAATCTAGCTGGCAGTGTAGAAATCCTGCAAAGCACAGCATGCTGAGGTCGTCCTGTTGCAAGTACGCAGAGCAGTATCTGGGCTGCTCCCCGGTGAAAGCTGCATCTGTGCAAACATTAAACAATTTATATTGCAAAACACAACATTGCAGGGAGCGGGAACTGGGTTTGCTGCATTTGGAAACAGCAAGCTATGCCCTGCTCTCCAAAGGAAGCAACATCCCTGAATATAGAGTTTAAACTTCATTACTGCCCTTCCAGAGAGCGAGCCCAGAGCTTGTTTGGCAGGCTCTGAGCTGCGGCTCCACAGGGCTCGGGTGTTTCTTGGTTAGTCCCTTGGTTAGTCTGTGTGAGGCAGACAGGATGCTAATTCGTTCCTTTCTTCACTTGGGTAGTTTTGAAAAATGTGTCTAATGAAATTTGTGTTATTAAATACGAAATATTTCAAGGGCAAGAGATGAAAAATCAGCGGATAAAGGGGTTTGGGTTTGGTTGTTGGGGGTTTTTTTTGTTGGTATTTTTTTTTTCAAAAGCTGTGATGCCTCATTGGGAAAGCACTGCTTGTGTGTGGAGGGCTGGTTTCCAGGAGATTAATCCATCGCTGTTTGGGTTCAATAGGATTGCTCTGCAGCAGTGATTAGACGCCTAATCTGAGTGGGTTTAGGTTTACAACACACATCTACTCTCCCTTTGATTTGCCAGGCCCTGTCCTTCTCTGTTCTTGTGGCCTCTCTGGCTGTTTGCGTTTAACCTCTGAAAGCTTTTTGTTGTCTGGATCTGTCATCTTCTGAATCATGCTCATTCAGCATCACTTGTGTGGGGGGGTAGGTCTTGCCCCTCGGGATGGACACCCTGCCACAACTAACCCAGCAGCATTGCATGAATTATGCCAGGGATGCAGAGGCAGAAAACGCACATGGAGATTGGGCATGCAATCTGCTGTTTGCAGGGATCTATCCTTCAAATGCCTTTGCTGAACTAGGCAGGAAGAGCCGAAAGACTCCCCTTTTCTTCTTTGGGTTCTGTATGGCTCTTAGAGGCTTTCTGCCTGGGAATCTGCTCCCTATAAAAAAAAGGCACCTGCTTGGAGAGGGCAGTTGTGTAAATGCTTCAGAAATAAAGCCGTTAAACTCTTTAGCTGGTCAGCATGATAGGAAATGTATGTGGACTGCCTGTACCAGGGTAAAAAAAATACCTGTGCCTCCCATTCTTGAGCACCACATCTGAAAACCATCTGCTGCATGGCTTTCTCCATTCCTCCTTCCCTGTGATTGGGCCTGGTTGCAGCCTGCCCCTTGCCCCAGCTGGTGTTGAGTAAGTTATCCTTATTGATGCACCCAAGCCAAGTTCCAGCAGCATTTCCAATTACTCCCAATATCCACTGAGGTCATAAAGTCACTCCATAACTTCATTCCCCTCTTACAGCTTGAGGGTGGAGGGCAGAGTCTGTTCAGCAATTAAAATGAGTGACTGGTCCTCACCTTGTCCGCAGGGACACCAGGGTGCTGCTGCCGTTGCCTCTCCAGCATCCGTGTGCGCAGCATCACAGGAATGCAGTGCTGGAGGCAGGCTGGAATCACTTTGAAGAAGCTAACCCGCCTGCACACGGAGGTGGGAATGGGCCCAGGATTTGGGTCCAGCAACAGCAGAGCCGGCTTGCATCTAACGAGCTGTCATGGTGATGCTGAGACTTGGTAAAGGTGGTTTTACATCAGCAGGCTAAAGCAACTGGTGGTTTCTCTCTCCCATTCCCTGCTCTGTGTGCCACAGTAGTTGGAAGTTCAGCAAGTTTTTATCTGCAGATGAAACATGGCAGGGGAAAACAGTCCCTGCTGTGGGAAATTTACTCCTCAGAGCAATGGCTCGCCTGCTTTCGTCAGCAGGTCAGCGAGGCATGTCTCTCTGACCATGGCGCTTCCACAGGGAATGATGCTTTACCCCTTGGATGCCCTCCTGTCCTGCCTTGGACAGTTCAGCCTGATGCAGTAGGAATATGTGGGGCAGGGAAAACAGAGGGGAAAATGCGACAGAGGAGGCTGGGAGAGAAGTGGCTCGAAGGGAAATGATGTTTTAAGTGATGATCTGGTTTTCTGGGGACTTGTGGTTCCCTTTAAGGCAAGGGAAGAGCTGAGCATCTGTTCACTGATGCAGAAATGGAGTCAGGCAGGAGGAGATCCCATGCATCTGTTTATCTTTGAGCCCATGGTTTTGTTTTAGTCCATAGGATGCTGGATCTCCTTCATTGAGATCTCTGACATGGGGCTCTGCGTAGGCTGCAATCAAGACAGCCCTGAAAGAGGGGAGCTGGTTTTTCTTTCCCTTCCTTGTTGCAGTTCACAGCTTGCTGGCTGCCACCCCTTCTTGCTTGTGTTCAAAAGGAGACACCCAGCTGGTCAGAAGAGCTGCCAGGAGTTTTGCAGAAACGCTTGCTCAAATGGGAGCTTGCAATCTTGCTGCGGTAAAATGGTCTTGTCTCCTGGATGATGAGAGGTAGAGGGATTTATTCAGGACTTTGAATCCACCTGTATGGCATTTGTCTCTAGAAGCTTTCTTGTGTCTCTCTGTGTGGAGCAGCCCTTCTTAAGACACTATCAGCATGGATTGAGCAGAAAGGCATGAAAAATTGCTTGTTGCTTTAACCTTGTCGGATTTACATTCTCAGAGAGAAGCTCCCTGGGCACAGATCCCTCCAGAGATTAACGGAGGAATTTTTCCCACTATCACTTTTATCAGCCTCCGGGGCAGATGGGGAGGATTTTTAGCCTGGTCCCCTTTTGTGATACACAAAGGTAGCCTTGAGCAGGGACGGGGCAGCCGGCTGTCAAGGGCTGGCTGATACATGCCACTTTTCAGTGTCACAGGTAGTACATGCTCATTTTAAATATGACCCTCTGGCCATCTGAAAATACTGCTGACAAGCATGCTATACCAAAATTGGGGAAAACTATTTGCAGCCCTGTTGGTAAATAAGAAGTCCACAATCTGCAAAAATAGGTTCCTGGGGTTGGGAGTCCTTATATAGACAAATAAGTAGTTGTGTCTTGTTGATGGTGCTGAGCATCTGGTAGCTCCCAATGAGTTTGGAAACTTCTGAAGGTCTCGTACAACTGAGAGTTGGGTACCTGCTGTTGAAATGATGAGTAGAAATCTCTCCTGCAGTACTTCTTCCTCTGCCTTGGAAAGCCAGCGCTTGGAGAACAATTTGCTTTTTAATGGTCTCAGAGTGCAGGCCTGTAATCTTGCAAACCAGTATTTTCCTAAGCAGAAGTTAGGGTTGATTTTGTAAGAGCTTTTTTTCCTGTAAGTTTTTTTTTTTCACTTCCAGGTGTCTAACTTTTTCCTGACGCTTGATTTCACAGCCCTGTGGAGAATTTAATTTCATACAGATATCTGCTCGTCCGAGTTTGGCTGACTGGAGCCAAGGTATTTGCAAACTGTCGGGAGGCTGTGAGAGCAGCCAAGGCATCTGTGAAACCTTCTATTTTATTTCCTTTTCAGGAAAAAAGGCTTAAAAATATGCAAACAGGCGCCCCAGCCACACATACCGGTTGTTTACATTGGTGTTGTCTCAGATATAATTAATGCATTGCACCAGAGAGGAAGCTGATAGCCTGAACTGGCTCCTGCCTGAGGCTGGTGTCGTCATCCTGACCACTGCCCTGGGCGAGAGGCGAAGGAGGTACCAAAGCATGATGGAGGTCTGTCTGACCATGAACTCCGCAGTCATTTTATATCGAAGTAATTCTTTTCTTCTCCCAGGTCTGTCGCAAAGCCTTCCCTCCTCGGCAGGTACATTCACCTTCGGGGCCAGCTCCGTTTTGTGAAATTTTCCGTTAGTGAAATAAAACCCTGCTGTCCCATGGCTAGATAAGTCTTGTCAGCTGGGAAGGAGCTTTGAGGAGCCTTTGGAAAGGTCCTGCTCAGAGGCTTCGGGCAGGCTGTGCTGACACCTATCGGCAATCCTTCCAAGGCATCCCAGCCAGCAGGCACGCATCCCGACTTGAGGTTTTTCTTCTTTAAGCTGCTGTTGTACCTTCTGCATTAAGGACCCTGTCCACAAAGATTATGTATGTATATTCAAGATTGAATACACAATATTCACTTTACAGTATGTACTCTAGCCAGCATGATGTGCTTTTAAAGACTTTAAATGCTCGCAGCCTGATTTTATATCTTTCACAAAAGCATCTGCTGTAAAATCTCCTTAAATCTGGTAGGCATGCAGGATGACAAAGCACTAGCTCATCCTAGTCTGCAGTCCAAAAGGTGAATATTTATTCCTGACATGAAATATTTAGCGAGTTTGGCGTTAAGCACCAGATTTACTGGAACAAGGGCAAAAAGCGTGCTCCTTATGTGAAGAAAGCGTAGTACAGGAACCGATGGCTTGAAAATTAAAATAAGGGAGAAGAACAGCGAGTGAGGGAAGGGCTGGTTAAAAGGAAGATCCCTTCATGTGTTGTACTGGGGCTTTCAGTAGGGAGATGTCAGGTTTTTAGTAAGTCGCTGCATTTTCTTTGCAGCAAATTTTGTGACGAGCATAGACCCACTCTTCCCAGCACTGAGCTTTTTGCATTTACTCAAGTAGACTTTTCTGACTGTGCCCACAGGATGCTCTTTAAGGGATGGTTGAGGCTTTTTAGCCCCGTGGTAGCTATAACCTCACCAAATTACACAGCAGCCATTTCCTGAAACACCAGTAATTTGGGGGTTCTCCAATGTCTGCAATGCCTCTGCCGCCTCCCTCGTGCTGTGGCAAACGAAACAGGAGTGTGACTTGAGTGAAAAGTGTGGAGCTCAGCAGAGCTGGGGCACGCTCCTCCGCTAACCCACACATACCTCCGTCCCTTCCCTACAATTAGCTGGTTATTACAGCGTTGTGTAGTCTGATACAGCAATTTCCATCCCTCCGTTTGCCTCCTGGAGGGAAGACGAGTCGCAGGAGCTGATCAACCCTTTCTCTCCAAGTGTTGAGCTCTTTAATTAGCATCAGAGCTGTTTTGTGTAGGATGTCAGACTGTTATTCAAATCACTTGAAAGTCTGCAGGGTACAGTATCACTTAAGGAGGGGGGAGAACAAGTATTAAAGCAGAGAGAGGTGGATCACTGGCTGGCGCTTTGATTCCACCCACCTAGAGGGAAAAGCAGCTTTTGCAACAGTGGCACCCGTTACCGCAGGGCCAAATCTGCATTTCCCAAAACCAGGTGAGGTGATTGCAAAGGGGAATAGGGGGTGACCTCACCATAAGGAGTACTTGGCACCTTGGAATGATGCTGCTGGTGAGAAACGCTCAGGATAGAACCTAATAAAACCTCTCCTGCAGCATGGAGGTGCATGAATTGCAGCAATCCTTGTTTGCAAGCTATTAAGGGATAAGGGGGCAAAGCCCCGGGGCATTCTGGCACTCTTATCTCATAGCTGTTTGCTCAGCTTGCTGTATAAGGACATTTTTGCCGAGCATTAGCACAGAGTGACTCAGTAATCCTGTTGCACAGGGTTCAGAGGGCAGTGCCTCTCCTTTTCAACAGCTTTATCGTCTCAGAGTCGCAGCGTGTAAGAATTTCCCGGGTAAAAAAAAAAAATGACTGTGACATTGCAAAAGCTTGGAGGTGACTTACCCTCCCCGGCGGGGATTTCTGCCTCCACCTTGTAAAGATTGCAAGAAACCAGACCTTTGGTTTGACGCCGTGGGTTTGACTGGGCTTGTACCATGAGCCTGTGTCATTGTAGGGTAGAAATTCAACACTGAGAGCACTGCAGAAACACTCTCTCTGTGTAAACATTGGGGGGGTTGCTGTGGTTTGGTTACATGCCCCCATAACTTGCCACAACACCTCCGTAATGGTGTACAGATATTTTTCCCCCACTACCTGAGAGGTATTTTGCAGGCAGCAGATACATGTGCCTGCAAAAGTTTTGTTTCCCTGTTCGGGAGACAAATCAGATCTAGTTCAATTTTTTTTTTAAACTCTTGCAAAGCTGAATTCCTGTCTACTTCCAAGCAAGGAATTTTTATTTTTTTTAAGCCAAATTTGAGGGAACACTAAATCACATGTGGCTTTGGTAAGGGAAAATGATACTTTCCTGGCTCTTAAAAGCTTTAAGGTTTAGGCAGGCCCAGTCAAAGCCAGTCTTAAGAATGTTCATAATCCTGATAACCTGTTTTGATTGTCTCGGGGATAAAAACAGGTGAATGTCAGATGCTGGATCCAAGGCAGCTGACCAGCGAGTCCTAAATGTTGGGGTTTGACTTAGGGAAAAGAGCCAGTGTGCAAAGTGCCATGGAGATGTCTGCTCTTCTCATAGGAGCTCTCCTTTGGCATCTCTCAAATCCGATGCTAATGCTGGGATTGCTGGGATGCTCATCCTATGTCGGTTATGCTGTATTCTGGCCTCTGGGCTGCTACTCCCCAGCTTGTCATCTTCCCTTTGTGAAACCTCACAAACTGCTGGCAGGGGAAAAGCTTTTGGGCAAATCTGCAGACTGCTGCGGAAAAATCCCGGCTAGCCTGGGAAGCAGAGGGTTTTATTATTTTTTCCTTCTCTGGTTTCCCTTCCCATCGAAGGGGGGAAATTTGGGGATTTTATGCTGTCATGCAAGTTTGGAATGGACCTTCGCATGATGGAATGTAGTCGAGGTAATCCCTCAGCTTGGGTAGATGATGGTGCTGGGGTGGATGAGGTTTCCAGGTTAGGATTTGTGATTTGGTGTCTTTAAGTCTCTGCCAGCCTAAAGGTCAGGCTCATAAATCCAGACTGAGCATCAGGCCCTGGCTGCTGCTGGTCTGTCAGAGGCAGCACAGCAGGTTTCACCCTCTGCCAAGCTGTCGGGGACAGTGCAAGCTCTCCATTTTGCATGCTGCTCCCCCAGAGATGTATATAGTTTAAAACAGCAACAGGACAGCCGGCTCCTCCTGCAAGGAAAGGTCTGAGACAGGGCTTTTGTAAGTTGGAGGCAGAGTGCAGTAGGTCCAAGCCATCCTTTTAGCCTCGTTTCTGTTGTGACATCTGACAGCTGGGTCAATTTTTTTTCCCCTTCTTGAGAGGAATTTGCTTTTTACCACTTCTTTTTTGACTCTCCCTAAGTAACACACAAGCTTCTCAGGGTGAAATCCCGCAAAACATTTTGTTCTTCTGCAGATGGGTTATACTAAAACACTCTGACTTTGCAGAGGTACAAACCATTTGGCAAACACCAGCATGGTCACCAGCAAATGTTGGTTTTCATACTTGATTATGCAGGTTCAGCATCTCCCTCTGGCTTTTCTTTGGGTTTATAATGTCCTCTGCTGATAATATACCCACCAAATTAAGCACATCCTTGTGATGGGACATAATTTATTGAACAAACATCATTTGTTCGCTGGGAGGGGCCAGCTTTGGCAGCATGGCTTGAGCTGTGGTGCAGCCGGACTATCGCCTTGCCCCTTTTTTTGCTGGTGCAGGTAGTGGCTGTTAGCCCCGAGCCCTTCCTCAGGATGGTTTCCTATGCCTTTGGTGTGCAGATTGCGGGTGGCTTTTGAACCGGGGAGCTTGGCTTCCTTTGTGCATTGAAATCCACTGCCTGCTGGACAAGCTCACTTTAATTTCTCAGCTTTGAAATTGGAAATATGGCTGTGGGCCTGTTTTTGTTTATCCTGGCATGTCGTGTAAATCGAATTGGCTGGCAATGACTGTGATCAGCTTGCTGAAGTTGTAGGGAGAATAGCATTGTCTCTTGCTGGAGCTAAGGCGGCTTGAGAAATCCATCAGATCCAGCGGTAACGGCTCCCGGTTGTTATCAGTAGCTCTTGTCTCCTCTATCTCCAGAAATCTGCTGTAATAAAATTCCTCCAAATGTATCCCCTTGACACAATCCCAGAACTCTTTCCATATCTTAACCTTCCCCCCAAGACAATGCAAACTCTTGGCTCCACTCCAGCACATCTCTCTTACAATATTTCCCCAAACAATATCGATCTGAACCAATCCTTTCATCTGGGTAATCCCATCAAATCAGGCGCACACACACACCCCCCTTCATTTTTATTTCAAGCTCTACTTGGTATTTGTTTTTGGAGTTGCTCAGGTCTGCGCCTGCTGTAGGTAAAAGGCTGGTCTGGAAATTCGTGTTACACGTGCCCTTACAGCCAGGCTTTTCTTTTGTGGTCACTGAACTCTGTGCGTGCTGCTCTGGTTGCATTAGAAGGCTGAATAAATGGGCTTTAAAAAATGCTTATAAGTACAGATCCTAAATAGATAGATAGCATCCAGAGCTCATGTCAGAGGCAATCAGAGGCTGGCATTTCTCTTCCAAGCATCCATGGAAGCTGGAGATCTTTGTTTGTTTGTTTTTTGAAAAGTATGTATCTGCTTTGTGAGCCAGGAAAATCCATCAACTGGAAAAAAATAGCTCGGATCAGCTTTTAGCTACTCATCCCTACTGAATAAACAGCTTCAGCTGTGAAGAGATGTTGCCTTCTATGTTTAGGAGTATTTAAGTGTGCTACACGCTCTGTATGCTTGAATTTTTATCCTCAAGAAAAGATAATCTGATATCAGGCTGGATGGTGTTATCAGGGTGTTGAGCTTGGAAGCCCAGTGAGGAAGAGTCCTCTCTGCACTCTGACCAAGGGAGCAGTTGAACCCAGTGCAGTTAGCTAACGATGTTCTTCTGCAGGCACTTCCGTCCATGGCGAGGAACAGAAGCCATTTCATTTGCAAGCGTAATCCCAGAGAGAAAGAAGCCCTCCCATATCGAGTATGTTCCTGCGAGTCTTTGAAACGCCGCTCGAGCACATCCTCTAAAAAGCATGGACTTTGAGCAGGTCATTACGAGGGCCCCACATAATTGAGCCATGTCCCTTTGATGTCCCTGCTGCCGTGCTTGCACTCCTCCGCATACTTGAGACCTGAAGTCACAAAGGCTGCCAGTTGCCTTCCCCCTTCGCCTGGGCAGGGTAGGCGTTGCTCTGCCTCCCTCGATATGCTCCTGCCCTTCCCTGGGACGGTGGCAGCAGCACCCAGCAGCTCTCCCCTGCTTCAGAGATAAGCGGTATTAATTTGCCAAGTTTCAGCCACTCTTTGTCCACGTGTTTCTACTCAAAACGCAGGATCGCTGAAGCCCTCTCTGGTACAGCAAGCTAGTGGTACATCTTTTTTGCGGAGAGCATCTGCAGATATCCTAACTGGCTGGAAGAGGCTTTGAGAGGCCGACCCTTCTTTGACTTGTAAGATTCAGATTTCTTCCTGCACTGCAGAATGAAACTCCGCTCATTTACACCCATACAACATCCAATAACAGGCAAAGCTTCCTGAAAAACCAGGTCTAGCGTCTGCCCTGGGCTGTTTACATGTTGTTGACTCATTTGGGAACCGTCTCAGTGTCTGAGGCTGGGGTTGACCTTCAGGTTACAGCAGTAGGAGGGTGGCTTTTCTCACCCTGCACCATCCCAGACCTTTCTGAGCAAAGTACCAATCTGTTTCTCCATCCTGGGATGACTCTAGCTAACCCTTTTTGTTTAAAAAATAACCCAATTTAAACCCAGAACCTTTCACCCCATGCTGCCTTATGGCACCCTCAATGGAGAAACCCAGCCAGCCGATTCTCTACAAGTCAGGTAGAAATATTTCTAGCAGTCTAGTTTGTGATGCCAAGCTTGGGAGAGCAACTTTGCGCTCTGCCAGGGAAATATGTAGGCTGGAAACCTGCTGGTGTGGATTAATGAATTGCACACGGCTATGGAACGAGCCAGGAAAACTGGAATTTGGGAACAAAGAGTAACCAAATGTGACCCTTTTCTGGCACTTTCGTCTTTAAGGAGACCTTGGGTATAGCTCTGGCCACGCTATGCGTGTGCACCAACACAAGAATTGTCTCCTGCACAACTTTATTCCCTTTTTTCCCCCATAGTTGTATACTTGAGAGCAGCAGCAAAATGCGCTTTGTCCCTGGTGAAAGGCCCAGGGACCCTGTGGCCATCTCCTCTGTGTCTAGCTGGGGATTGCTTTTTGGCTGGGCTCTTACCACCCACCACCTGGAACCCATTGCAATTGAATTGCTTTTCTCAGCTGCAGCATCTAAAAATAGATGCTCTGGTTTCTTTTAAAAATAGCCTCTGTTCTGCATGTCATTACCTGCTAAAAATGTTTCTCAAAGTCTTATTAGGACATCAGAGGAGAGAGGTCAGTTTGGTATATCAGCCTTTTTGCAGAGGGTGACGGTGCTTCTGTGGCCACGTGCGCAGCCTTGCCCTTGAGCTGCCCCCAGTTCCTGCAGCTAGGCACGCGCATCATTTTTTTCGGGTGATGTATTTATGATTATTTTGAAAGTGTGACTGCAGAGGTGGAGGAATCTGCCTGGTGCTGGAGACAGCCGTGGGAAGGAGGATGCTCAGATGCGTCAGCTCTGGCTGGAGCAGTTTTGGCTTTTCCTGGGGAGCAATTCAGCATCTAACACATCAGCAAGGTAGTGACACAGCACCTTTCGCTGCCGGAGCAGTTAGGGTTTGTATTTTTGCAGCAGACCATGGCCAATTTCCTGACACAAATTCAAAGGGATCCAATCCTTTGATAGTTGCCCTTGCAATGGGGCTCTTTGCATCAAAGTTGCTCTTGCTCCAAGCTGGTTAAGGAGCGATGCAGTGGCCAGGGCACAGACAGCAGGCAGCGGGGTTGTAACAGAGCAGCAGTAGGTTGGGAGGCGAGCTCGGCCCTTTGCTATGCTGCAGGAAAAACTTCAGCATGCACGGCATTTTCTGAATGCAGCATATCGCAGTGGCACTGAGCCCAAGAGCTCGTGTCATCTTGCTTGTGTATGCACCAGTCCTGCTCAGGAGGTCCCTGGCCCCTGCAGAGCCTTTTGAACCTCAAACAAGCCAAGCAAAAAAATCTCTTTAATAATTTTTAGAGGAGCACTTCATTCTGCGGACTCAAGGAGTGACTTAGTTCACACAGCAAAGTGTTTAGGGTATAATCGTGCTGCTGGGCAAAAAATGGAGTTCGGTGCATGCTCCCGCTCTGAGTACCTGAGCGATCTGCCATGAGCGACTCCGGATGCATTAGAATTGGTATTCATTCTCCCTCCTTCCTTGGGGAGAAGTTACTAGGTATTTGGAGGTAATTATTGCTTTTATTCAGTGCTAAAGCAATAATTTCAAGGGATACATTTGAAAGCTAGCAATTTCCTGCCAGTGAGTGACAGATGTTTTGCCATACATGAGATGTGCTTTCAGGCTCCTACTAATTATGATGACACAAATTGGCAGTAGCTTTCTTCCCAGGCTCCCAACTCTAATTTTGCCTTCTTTTCTGCTATTTTGTTTTTTCAAAGGTGGAGTTTCAGTGTTGTCACACTTCAGTAAAACTGATGCAGAGTTCGATGCTTGTGTTCAAGTGTGGTTTCCTCACCTTCCCCTTCTCTATCTCTGCCCAGGTTCATATCCCTCACCCAAGGCTGGGGCCACGCTGGTGGTCTACAAGGACTTGCTTGTGCTTTTCGGTGGGTGGACGCGGCCAAGCCCTTACCCTCTGCACCAGCCAGAGAGGTTCTTCGATGAAATCCATACGTACTCACCCTCCAAAAACTGGTAAGAACACATCTGGATTCAAAGCCCAGGCTTTGATCCTGTAAGAATGTGTCTATAATGTAGCTGGAGGAATGCCAGACGGTGTCTCTCCCAGCCTGCTTGGGAAGCTATGCATGGTCCTGGTTTCCTAGGTATGTCTAATCCTGGTGTGTCTGCGATGCTCTTACTGAAACAAACAAACAAAAAAAAAGAACCAAAAACAAAAAAACACAAGAGCACACCAGAGACGTGGGCACGCTGCTGTCTGGCACCTCTTGGGTGGTGGTTGCTTCCATATGGCTCTCGACTCCTACCTAAAATATGCCAGACTTCCTGAGTGTTCCCAGCCAGCCAGGTGGGAAATCTGGATGTGAACATTTTAAACGTGTAATCGATGTGGCTGCAGGACAGTGAGGTCTCTGAGGAAAGCAGGAGATAAAGCCTTAACTCCTGGAGGTCTTGCTTTTGGCGATGGTCCAAAACTCAAAGCTCCTGTGGCCCTCCAAGGGAGACTTGAAAAAGCATGTATCCACACCATTTTAGAAATCTCTCTGCCTTTACAGCTCCTGGACTAAAACATCCAGCACTGACCACGGAGATGGCAGTAATTTTCTTTTTCCCTTTAAACACCATTCGGCTGGTTTTAGACCAGGCTTTCTCACTGATGTTTGTGTGTGAGAAAGGAGAAAATGCTGTATCAAAGCAGCGATGGTTCCTGCTCCTCTTTCATTGAGAACTTTTCATCATCAAAAGTGTCAATTATCCAATGCACTTTTGGGCAGTGTCATTAGAATGCTGTAATTAAACTGTGTTGGAAATAATTCAGGGGGAACTTAATTGAAAGGGGCAATATTTCCAACCTGGCCATGTGACTTTGTCATGCTTTAAAAATGTTTAGCACATTAGTATTTCTAATTAGTTTCACTATTATTTGGATCTTTGGAGGTTTTCCCTGAGGTTTTCCTCTGTAGCGTGTTCTTGAGCACTTTGCCAGCCCCTGGGATTTTTCATTTTGCCATTCATCCAGTGCTTTTCTTTCTGACCCAATGGTGAATGTCTTCCCTCTTTCCCTAGGTGGAACTGCATCGTGACCACCCATGGCCCCCCTCCCATGGCAGGACACTCCTCCTGTGTCATCGAAGACAAAATGATTGTCTTTGGGGGTTCACTAGGATCTCGACAAATGTAAGTCTGAGGTGAGGGTATCTGACAAGCGCTCCTGCAAGCAAGGAGCATGTTGTGGTGGTCCTGGGGTAGCTCATAGCATTTTGGAAGGAAATCTCTGCAGCGTTTTGGGGTCTGCCTGCTGCCTTAGCACACCCTTCACCTCTTGCGGCAAATCCCCTCAAGGCTCCAGCCCACAAAAAAAACAATTCTGTCATAAAACTGTGCCCTGAACCCGTGTTTCAAATGCCCAGAGAGCCTAGTTGTATCATCAATGCTTGTTGTCTCATCCTTGCAGGAGCAATGATGTCTGGGTGCTGGATCTCGAGCAGTGGGCTTGGTCTAAGCCCAACATCTCTGGGCCCAGCCCTCACCCACGAGGTGGCCAGTCTCAGGTGAGCTCTCCTTCACTAGCTCAGCACCAACACACACTGCCAGAGATAAACCAGACAGAGCTTAATTTCCAGTTTCCAGGCAGCTCTCAGCAGGTTGCCTGAAAGCTAGCACCTGATTTCAGAGTTATCTTTGCAGCCTTTGCCCGACGGGCCCTTGTTTTCCCTAGCCATCTGTTCTGTGAGGGCGCACTTTTAATCTCCCTAACGCTTAGGCAGGTACCGTGCCATTTCTTGCACATGACTCAGAACTCTAATGAGCATTTCTAGAAAACAAATTGCTGTTTTAACCCAGCAATCATCCCCTGTGGCATTTAAGATCAATGAAGTGTTATCACAAGTTGGTTTGGCTTGAGGCCCTTTTGATTGCTCCGCTCTCCTGATTCTTGGTTCCAGCAACTCTGGATTGTACCCATTCAAAGCACAGGTCTGGCAGCACCTGTTTTATTGCCTGCCCGGGGCAGGGAGCTTGTGGGAGTCACCCGGTTTGATGCAGGTGTCCCCGTTGCAGCTGGCATCCCTGCCTTCTCTTCATGGTCCCCAGGAGGATGGTCAGTGGTTCTCAGCGTGCGGTTCATCTCAGCCTAGCAGGGCACCCAGAAGAGATTGGATGGGTCATGCCTGTACGTGCCTTTCCATCCACTGGAAAAGCAGACTGAGGGACTAGCTCACCCACCACCAGCACGTAACAAATACTGCTGCAAGCACATGCCCTCCCAGACAATCCTTCCACCTTCTCCCTTATTTGAAGAGGGGTGTTGAGTCCCTTGTTGTTTGGCTTAGCTTCAGGAAGGGTAATTGCTCTCCTCTGTAAGAGGAACTGGTTTGTGAGCTGTTTGGGACAAGGCAATGGGGTGAACCCTGCATCCCGGTTTGCCTCGGGCCCAGCAAAACCGGCTCTCCATCCCAGCTCCACTCCTCATCCCGGGGCAGACAAAATTCAGCAGAGTCTGTGCAGCTGAGAAGCTGTAACCTGGCTCTGTCTGCACTTGGAGGCTTTGCCAAAAGCACCGGGGATGGCTTTGCGTCCTTCCAGGTCTGAAACACTGTTCTTTACCCCTTCCAGATCGTAATAGACAACGAAACCATTTTAATCCTCGGTGGCTGTGGTGGTCCCAATGCAGTAAGTATCCTGGGGGGAGCATGAGCATGAACTGCACGCATCTCGCTGTAACTATAAGCCCTGGTTGCTGGACTGGGGAGAGGGGGGACCCTGCCTATTACCCAGGTGGCATTTTATTCTGCAAATCTGGGCACCCACCTGGTAGGTTTTCCAGAGAAGCTGTCTAGCTATTGCTAGAGCTGCTTTAATTAAGAAAAAAGCACCCCAGGCACTATCTGAGCAGCTTGCTGAGTTTAACTGAGCCTCAGAAGAATTAGCCCTGATTTTATAACAGAAGATGGAGATGAAGGGATTTGTCCACGGCCATACTAGGGCGTAGTCACTCCTGGGTGGTCAGATCCTGATCTGGGTCACCATTCCTCTGTCTGCAGCAGCAAAGCACTGCTCCTACCTCTGATGGGATGATCTCGGCAACAAACCAGGCTCCTAAATCTTAAACCGGACTCTTAAATCTATCACGCTTTTCTTCACAGCTGTTTAAAGATGCCTGGCTACTGCACATGCACGCAAACCCCTGGACGTGGCAGCCACTCAAGGTGGAGAATGAAGACCATGGAGCCCCGGAGCTGTGGTGCCATCCTGCCTGCAGGGTACGGACACAGTGGGGTCTCTGCTCTCTCATAGACATCCGTTGATCTTTATTGCCTGCCTAGAATGCTCCATACCCCCTACTTTTTCCCCAATACAGTGCAAAGTGTCATCCTGAGGTTTGTAACCCATTATCTCCCCTTCTCCTCTTCCAGGTGGGACAGTGTGTCGTCGTCTTTAGCCAAGCTCCTAGTGGGAGAGCCCCACTGAGTCCCAGCTTGAACTCTCGCCCCTCTCCCATCAGCGCCACGCCACCCGCCCTGGTCCCCGAAACACGGGAATACCGCTCTCAGTCTCCTGTCAGGAACACGGACGAGGCTCCCTGCGTCAATGGCCGCTGGGGCACCCTGCGACCCAGAGCACAGAGGCAAACACCTTCAGGATCCCGGGAAGGCAGTCTCTCCCCGGCCAGAGGGGACAGTTCCCCTGTACTCAACGGTGGGAGTTTATCGCCCGGAGCCACGGCAGCCGGCGGTGCCTCCTTGGACAGCCCCGTGCAGGTTGTATCACCCAGCACACCTTCTGCAGCTGAAGGATACGACCTAAAAGTGGGGCTCACCCTGGCGCCACGACGGGGATCGCTGCCGGAGCAGAAAGACCTGCGTTTGGGATCTGTCGATCTGAGCTGGGAACAGAAACCGGCTTCCATCATCTGCCAGATGGACGGTGTGGAGGGTAGGACAGTCGGCACAAGTATGAGGAACCCCCCTGAGCAGACCAATGGCATCCACACGCCACCCCATGTCGCCACCTCCCTCCCGGGGGCCGTCTCCCCCGGTGCGCTCCGGAGGAGCTTGGAGGCTGTCAAAGCCCTCTCTTCCAAAGGCTCCTCGGCTTCTGCGGCATTGAGCCCTCCCCTGGCTTCTTCCCCGGGGTCCCCGGGTGCTGAAACCGGCTCAGCGGTCCGTCCGGGCTCTACCCAAGGCGACGGCCATTCCTTACCTCCCATTGCCCGCCGCCTGGGCCACCACCCTCCCCAATCCCTCAATGTGGGGAAGCCTTTGTACCAGAGCATGAACTGCAAACCCATGCAGATGTACGTGCTGGACATTAAAGACACCAAGGAAAAAGGACGAGTCAAATGGAAAGTGTTCAACAGCAGTTCAGTGGTGGGGCCGCCCGAAACCAGTTTACACACGGTGGTGCAAGGCAGAGGGGAGTTAATCATATTCGGTGGCCTCATGGACAAGAAACAAAACGTGAAATACTATCCCAAAACTAATGCCTTGTACTTCGTGCGAGCAAAAAGATAATGCGGCCCGAGCCCTTTGCCGCCATCACCTTCTCCCCTCCCTCCCTGCGGCTCTTCCCTCTCCTTTCCAAGCCCTTACTCTGTCATGCAGGTGTTCAAACTGTGAATTAGGGAGCAAGAAACCAATAAAGTCCAAGCAAAACCTCCAGTGCTGCCCCGCCGGTTCCCAGTAAGACCCCAGTTAAGCGAATCGTGTTTACAGGCGGGGAAGGACCCACGCCACTGCGATCCAAGCCAAGGATTTGGGGTAAGCAGGTAGGGAAATGTGCCATCCAGTATCCTCTTGAGGTTTTTTATTTTCCAGGGGTTTGAGAGGCTTCATATCTCTCTGAAACTCCTTGTAGGATGTGAGTAAAAGTGGTTTTATATGAACAAGCCAAATACCGGCAGGCAGGAGGCTGTTAGCTTGTGCGCACTGATTATTTCCATGCTCGACTCCGTAAGGAAGACAACAGCAATACCCCACCAGGAATCTTCCAGTGCTGCAAACCTTTGCTCGACACAAACATGATGCCTTTTTTTTTGCCTCTCACCCCTTTGGCCTGCCAGTCTCATTCCTGTCCTCCGTCCAGGACCATAAGAAAGAAGGGGGGACAGGTTTTTTCTGTCAAAATGCCAAAAATATTAATAATTAGCCAGGCATTAACCTCCTCCTTTTCCTGCCCTGTGCTGGATCAGGCTTTGGGATCAGCTCTGATCCCTCCTCCTCAGCAAAAAACCACACCATCTAAAAATCCAGTTATTCTCCCAATGCTGAGAAATTTGTCTGCCAGTTCCCTTCTAGACTTGAAGGTTTTGTTTCACTCAACAGCCCAAACCCATTCAAGGCTGAACCAGCACCTTGTAGCCTGGGAACAGGATGGTTTTTTTCTAGTCAAAAAGATGAATATTAGTCAATCTTGAGGGTGTGAGCAGCCCCAATAGCAGTAACTGCACCTCATCTTTGCACGTGCCTCCTTCCGCAAAGATTAAAACAAATTAAAATCCGAAGGGATTGAACCTGTGCGTCCTTCTGGGACAACCTCCCCCCTTCCCTTTCCCCTCAAGATGATGGGGGGGTGGGAAAAATGGGTGGATTCTGCCAGGTTTTGGTCAACAACCTCCAGCACCCGAAAAGTAGGGAACCCTCCCCAAACCGGCAGCGCCATGACGTGGCCCCTTTTCCCTTCTCCCCCCCCCCCCCCCCCCAGCCCCTCCATCCCCACTGAGCTTTTTGCCGGTCAGAGCCTTAAATCACATCCCAGCCGCATAGGGATGGGGAGGATTTTGCTTCATCTGCGGCTTTTCCACCTCTGTAAATAAATCCCTCATTAAATCCAGCCTCTCCCACTCCAATCCCAAACGTATTTGATTTGTCCTAAGGGAAGGCAAAATGCAATTTTTACCCCCAAAACCTCGGGACCACCTAGGGTGATCTTCACTGTGAGGAAGGCGGTCGGGGCTTCGGCATCGATTCCCTCCTCCCCTTTG
Source organism: Haliaeetus leucocephalus (assembly GCF_000737465.1). Classification (NCBI taxonomy): domain Eukaryota; kingdom Metazoa; phylum Chordata; class Aves; order Accipitriformes; family Accipitridae; genus Haliaeetus; species Haliaeetus leucocephalus. The sequence goes on along the minus strand of NW_010972992.1, from coordinate 1,647,474 downwards.
CATGTCTCTTGTCATCCACCCCAAAAAAGGGATGGAGGGTGGCTTGGCGTTGGGTTGACATCCTTCTCCTTGCGTGGAGCATCCTTTGAGGGACATTTTCCCAACGTTTATGTGGTCTCCATCCTCAACCGGTCCCAAAATCCCCCTAACTGGCCCCAAACCTGCCGAGCGGCTGGGGCCATCCCTCTTCCGTCCCCAGCGGTCGCGGAAAGGCATGTTTTGCGCCGTTAACAATAAATTCATCCCAAAATTTTGACACTCCTGCCACGTGAGCCGCTGGTGCTGTGAGCGAGGTGTGTGTGTGTGTCCCCCACAACTCAGGTGTCCCCCCACATTGTTGTCCCAGGCTCGGCCGAGTGTAGGAATGAAAAGCGATTTTCGGTGATATTTAAAATCTTGTGTACATTTGGGGGGGGGGGGGGGATAAGGGGTTCCCCCCCTCCCCCACTTCCAAGAATTTTTAGCAGTTTAACAAATAAAAAGGAAAAGAAATGGATGGTTGGTCCTTTTGGGGAGGGGGTGGGGGGTGGAAATGCTGTGGAGGGAAACCCCCACTGCGCTTCCCACAAGTTTGGGGGTGAAAACGGGGATTTGGGGTCTTACTGGGTAAAAATAAGGGCAATATCTGTGCCACGGGATGTTGGAGCAATAGAGGCAGAAAAAAGGGGGGCACAAGGTTGGGGTGAGGAACGGGAGGGTTCAGAAAAAAGGGGGTAGTGGTGGAAAATTAGGGACCACAAAACCTGCTGGGGCTGGAAATGGGGGAGCCCTGAAGCCTGCTAGGGCTGGAGATTTAGGACCCCAAAGCATTCCAGTATCGGTAATTAGGGATGGGGACCCCAAAGCCTGGGGGGGAGGGGGGAAACTGGGGACCCCAAAGGCTTTGGGGGCTGGAAAGTGGGGACCACGTACCGGGCAGCGCTGGGCACAGGCTGCCGCCTCATGCCGGCCCAGGCACGTGGGGGCTTCCCCCCCCGCCCCGGCCCCATATCGCCTACAGGGCTGGGAACCCCCATCCCCCCTAGGGTCCGGGTCTCCCATAGGGCCGCCCCCCCCATACGCTATAGGGTCGGAGTCCGCTTCGCTCCACGTGTCTGCCCTTTCCCGCCTCCCGCGCATGCGCTGCGGTAAGAGAGGCGGGGCGCGGGCGAGGCCACGCCCCCCTCGCTGACATCATCCCGAGGCGGAAGCGGCCACAGGTGAGGCGGAGAGGCCGCGCCTTAAAGGGACCGC
>NW_010972992.1:1644769-1646231 GCF_000737465.1 Haliaeetus leucocephalus | reverse complement strand
GGGGGGCTCGGTGCTGGAGCCGGGCTGGCTCCTCTCCCCCGCCGGCCGCCCCTACCTGGACTCCATCTTCCCCAAGAACCAACGGAGAGTGTTTGGTGAGGCCCACACCCTGCCTTCCCCCCCCATCCCCTCCAAAATTGGGGTGCCAGCACCCCAAAAAAACCTCTACACCTCCCCTCCCCCCCAGGTCTGCTGGAGCGCCCGGCGCTGCCCCCCAACTTGGCCGTCCCCACCGTCACCTACAAACTCTTCGTCTCCGGCAAGAGCGGCGTCGGCAAGACGGCCTTGGTGGCCGCGCTGGCGGGGACCCCCGTGCCCCCCATCCACCACGAGACCCTGGGTACGTAGCGGGGGACGGGGGACACACGCGCGCAGCACCCCTGATGTCCCCTGGGGGTGACCATCCCTGTGGGTGTCCCCCCCCCACCCCAGGCATAGAGGCCACCACCGTCTACTGGCCGGCCAAGCTGCGGGCCAGCGGTCGCCCCGTCATCTTCCAGCTCCAGTTTTGGGATTGCGGGGACGGCGCCCTGAAAAAATTTGAGCATCTCCTGCCCGTGAGTCGGGACGGGGACAACAGGGAGGGGGACACAGAGGACACCCCGTCCCCGGTATGGTGGTCACCCCCCCGCCTCAACCCTCCCCAGGCTTGTAAGGAGGAAGCGGATGCCGTCCTTTTTCTCTTCTCCTTCACCGATCGCTCATCCTTCGAGGAGCTGCCAGCCCAGATGAGCCGGGTGGTCGGTCCCGACGAAGAAAACCTCGTTAGGGTGGTCGTCGGCACCAAGTATCCTCCTCGGGGATGGCAGGGGTGGGGGTCCGCGTCCTCCCGTAAGTGGGTTTGCGCCCCCCGTATTTCGCACCGCTCGGCATCTCAGTAGGCTGAGAACGTGCAAATTTCATTGCACCGATGGATGGGCAGCTCCCATTTATTTTCATGGGGTTTTCAGGGGACTTTTCAGAGTGTTGGTGTCTCCCTCGACTGCATGTGTCCCCCCCACAAGCAGGTTTGCGCCCCCATATTTCACACCACACGGTACTTTGGTGGGCTGAGAACGTGCACGCTTCATTCCACCAATGGACTCACAGCTCCCACTTATTTTTATGGGGTTTTGGGGGGGATTTTTCGGAGTGTTGGTGTTTCCCTTAACTCTATGTGTCCCCCCCCCCGCAACCCAGATTCGACCTGTCCCCGCAGGCAGACGTGACAGAGGGAGACGTGACGGCCTTTGAGGACACCTGGGGGCTGCCGGTGCTACGAGCGGGCAGCGGGCCGGGGGCCAGGGGGGGACGCGAGGGGCTGGCCCGAGTCGCCCCCCTCCTCGACGCTTTGGTCGAGAGGCTCTGGCGTCGGGACCAAATCGCCGCCGGCGTCGCCCCGGGGGACGAGGGGTCCCCCCCCGCCTGAAGCCCCTATTGCAGGGTGGGTTTGGGGGGGGGGCCCTCACCATGGCCTCTGGCC
>NW_010972992.1:1644531-1644759 GCF_000737465.1 Haliaeetus leucocephalus | reverse complement strand
GCCCCCGCCCCCCCCCCCCCCCCCATTAAACAGCGCTGCCGGTCCACACCTGTGATTTGGGGGGGCTGGGGGGGAAGTGGAATGGGAGGAGAAAAGGCGCTTTTTTGACCAAAATCCATATTTCTCCACCAAAAAGATCCCTGGGTGCCTGAGTTCATCTGATTTGGGGTGCTGGGGGATTTTGGGATGCAATGGGATCATGGGGATGGGGGTGCTGGGGGATTTGGG
>NW_010972992.1:1643483-1644346 GCF_000737465.1 Haliaeetus leucocephalus | reverse complement strand
GGGTGCTGGGGCCCGATCCAGGCCCCCCAGGCTGGGCCCACCCTCCCCTCCCCGGCACAGCAGAAAAGTGGCATTATTTTTAGGCCGGAAAAAGCCGATTTCTGGTCCGGCCTTTTTCCGGCCCAGAGGATGCGGGAAAGGGGGGGCCGGACAGAGCCCCCCCAAACCAGCAACACCCCCCTCTCCTCCCCAGTTACACCACCCCCCCCCGCTGTCCGGGGCGGGGGGAGGGACGGAAGGAGCCTTGGGTGGACAGACAGAGGGACGGGGAGGGGGGGCGGAGGGACGGACAGACAGGCAGCACCCCAACTGATCATCCCCCAGTTCCCCCCCTCCCCAGTTTCTAACTGGTGGGCGGGGGGAGTGGCCGGTAGTAGCCGCTTGGCCCCGCCCCCTGCCGCCATTGGCTGTGGCCCCTCCCCTCCCTTCCCACGCTGCTTTATGAATGAAAGGGGAGGAGGGGGGGCTGGCGGGGGGCGCTTTAACCCCTTCGGGGCCGGAGCTGGGGAGAGGACACGGTGGTGCGGGTCGGATCCGGACCCACGCACCCAGCACCACGGGACGCATCCAGGCCCACGGACACACACACACACCCGCCACGGGTGTGCTCGCCCCGTGGGGGGTCCTAGATACCCCCTCACCCCCCAGTAAAACCTGCCCACTTCCCATCCGCCGGCTCGGACCCTCCCAGTCCCGTACTGGTAGGTACTGGGAGCAGCTCCTATCCCTTTAAGAGCGGGCGTGGCCGGGTGACATCACTCGGACATGAATGAACAGGAGCGGGGTGCTCAGCCCCACACGCCCCACAGCGCTGGGTGCCGCCGGTTGTGGGGTGCACCCCGGGCCCCCCCCAAACCCCCCCC
>NW_010972992.1:1641842-1642790 GCF_000737465.1 Haliaeetus leucocephalus | reverse complement strand
GGGGGGGGGGGAAGAATGGGGGGAAAACCAAAAGTTTTGGGCAACTTTTCCCATGTAGAGCGTCCGGCTCATGCACCGGGTCCGGATCCTGCTGGGTGACCCCCCAAAAAAAGTCCGACAGAGCAGTTAGGGAGGAGGGGATTAAAAAACCAAAACCCAAAAAAAGGGGAAAATCACCCTAAAATGGAGTGTTTCCTATGGCCGGCAATGGGCCGGGCAGGATCCGGCCCAGAGAGCTGGAAAACAATGTCAGGAAAACCCCAAAAAGTGCTGGGAAAAACAAGCAGCGTCCCGGCCTCCACCTCGCAACCCTTCCCCGGCTCAGTTTTGGGCTCAGTTTGGGGGGGGGGTGTTAAAAAAAAAGGCGGAAAGTCACTTTTTTTTAAATAGCTATTTAATTTTTTAAAAACTGAGGTGTCTAAAAACTCCGTTCGAAAGGTTTAATCCGTCGCTTTTCGAGGGAAAAATGGAAGGATCCGGCCCCAAATGCAAATAAATCGGAGGCTGGGGGGTGCTTTGGGATGGAAAATACTCCCCTAAAAAAATAAAAATGGGGTAAAAAACCCTAGAATGAGTTTTTTTCAAGCGCTGGGGGGAAGGTGGAGGGGGGTCACCCCGTGGCGGGGACCCCCAACCGCCCCGACACGGCTGCGGGATTTAGGGCGTGTTCCCAAAGTGCCGATCCCTGTGAGGGATCCTTGGGGATATCACAGTTTTGGGGTCAAAAAAGTGCAAAAAAAGGGGAAAGTGTTGGGAGAGCAGTGGGATTTGGGGGGGGTTGGAGGGGGAGGTTGCTTCCCATCGTTTGGAAAGGGTGAAATCCGATGGGATGGGGAGGTTGGGGGGTGCTGGGTGCCCCGGTGGGATCCTGCACTGCCCCGCCTGAGGTTTGGGGTGTCCCTGAGGGCAGGGGGGGGGTTAAGGGGGGGGGGGGGGCATCTGGAGGGG
>NW_010972992.1:1636407-1641832 GCF_000737465.1 Haliaeetus leucocephalus | reverse complement strand
GGAGGGGGGGACAGGGATCGGGATGAGGATGAGGATGGGGATGGGATGGGGATTGGGATGGGATGGGGATAGGACAGGACAGGGATGGGGTTGAAAATGAAGTTGGGGATGGGGACAAGGCTGCAGCCAGGGATGGGGCGGGGATGCAGAGGTGCAGTGCGGTGGTGATGGTGATGATGATGATGGTGGTGATGATGGTGATTGCAAAAGCAGTGCCGATGCAGAGAGTGACAGCAACGGTGCAGGGGCTGCAGATGGTCGTGGGGATGGTGGTGCAGATGGCAACGGGGCTGCAGATGCAGGCAGGGATGGTGGTGGGGTTGGAGGTGGAGATGAAGATGGCAACATAGGTATGGATGAGGAAGGTGAGAATGTTGTAGAGGCTGCAGATGGTGATGGCGGTGGCCATGTTGATGATGGTGCCGGAGGTGTTGATGCTGGAGATGGTGGTGATGGCCATGTTGATGACAATGGCCATGTTGATGATGGTGCCGGAGGTGTTGATGGCACTGGACATGGTGGTGGTGATGGCCATGGCCATGTTGATGATGGCAATGGAGACGTTGATGGTGGTGATGATGACGATGGTGATGGCAACAGCAATGGCAGAGGGGGTGCGGGTGGCATTGGGGATGGGGGTGCAGACGGCGATGGCACCGGAGGTGCCAATAGCACCAGTGGCCCCAGGCGTGGGTGCACCCTTGGGTGCTGCACCCCTTGACTCAACAGCCACAGCCCCAGGTTTCTTCCCTGACTCACCCCCGCCATGGCCCCGGGGGGGACACCCCACAGAGAACCCACCAGCTCAGCTCACGCGCCGGCCTTCTGCCGGCTTTCCGCTCTCCGAAGGCATGTGGGGGGATTTCCAGCCGCAGGAAAGCCGGGATATCCGCTCCGGCATCCTTCCTGACCCTGGGCACGGTGAGGGGGGGACGACGGGACCACATGTGCCTCCCTCCGACCAGGTTCTTGGGGTTCCCCCCCAGACTTTACCCTCTTGGGGCATGTCACAAGCTCACCTGTTCTCAGTGGAGGCGGTTGGCGAGGTCGGGGGGCAGTGGGGCATCCGTCCCCGAAACTCCCCCACCCCGTTGGGACCCATCCTGCCAGCGTGAACCCAGGCGTCCGGGCGCATTCCTGGGGGGTGATTCACCGAGGAGGGGGGGGCCACCCGTCAGCGCTTCCCTCCCAGCCCTCGGCGGCCTCCTCTTCCTCTCCCGGGCGCTGGATCTGGCCACCGCCCTCGCCGGGGCGGCCGACATGCCTCAGCAGGTCTGCCCAGCCTCGGCACGGTGCAGAGCTCTGCCTCGGTTTCCCCACTTTTGGCGGGGATGCCTGGGGGTCTTCTCGTGGGGGTCCCAGGGGAATCTGTTGGGACTGGGGGTATCCTTGGGGCCAAGGGACATCCGTGGGTCCTGGGGCTATCTGTGGGTCCCGGGAGTGTTTGCATATCCTGGGGACATCCGTGGGTCCTGGGGACATCCATGGGTCGCAGGGATATACACATGGGTCCTGGGGGGCATCCGTGGGTCCTGGGGGACATCCGTGTGTCCTGGGGACATCCATGGGTCCTAGGGACATCTGTGGATCCGGGAGATATCCATGGGTCCCAGGGACATCTGTGGGTCCTGGGGGACATCCATGGGTCTCAGAGACATCCATGGGTCCTGGGGACATCCATGGGTCCCAGGGATATCCGTGGGTCTCAGAGACATCCATGGGTCCTGGGGGACATCCATGGGTCTCAGAGACATCCATGGGTCCTGGGGGACATCCATGGGTCCTGGGGACATCTGTGGGTCCCAGGGATATCCATGGGTCCTGGGGGACGTCCATGGGTCCTGGGGGACATCTGTGAGTCCCAGGGACATCCATGGGTCCCAGGGACATCCATGGGTCCTGGGGGACATCTTTGGGTCCCAGAGGCATCCACTGGTCCTGGGGGGCATCCGTGAGTCCCAGGGACATCCATGGGTCCTGGGGGACATCTGTGGGTCCCAGAGGCATCCACTGGTCCTTGGGGGCATCTGTGAGTCCCAGGGACATCCATGGGTCTAAGGAGCGTATTGGTGGCACCTGCAGGTCCTGGGGCCATCTGTGGGTCCTGGTGGCATCTCCCAGGCTTCATGCTCACCCCAGTAACCCCCCTCTCTTCTCCCCACAGTGGTCCTGCTGGACTTCGCCAAAGCACAGGGAGAACTGGGCTGGCTCACCCAGCCCTACGGCAAAGGGGTGAGCACCCGTGGACCCAGGCATCCGGCCCTGCTGGCCAGCACTGCCCCGAGAGCCCACAGCGGGGATGGAGACAGGGACGGGGACAGGGACATCCATGGGGATGGGGATTGGGACATCCATGGTGGAGCTCCATGGGGATGGGCATGGGGGCATCCATGGCGTTGGGGACGTTCATTGGGATGGGGACCTCCATCGGGATAGGGTTGGAGACCTCCATGGGGACAGGGACACCCATGGGGATGAAGACAAGTGCACCCATGGGGATGAAGACAAGTGCATCCACGGGGACCAAGGGCACTGCCCACCCTGCATCAGTTTCCCCCCCCATAACCCCCATTTCTCTCTTTCGGGGGGGGGCAGTGGGACCTGCTGCAGAATGTGCTGAACGACTCCTTGATCTACATCTACTCGGTGTGCAACGTGCTGGAGGGTGAGCAGGAGAACTGGCTACGCACCAACTGGATCTACCGCGGGGTGGCCCAACGCATCTTCATCGAACTCCAATTCACCGTCCGCGACTGCAACAGCTTCCCCACTGCCGGTGGCGGCTCTTGCAAGGAGACCTTCAACCTCTACTACGCCGAATCTGATGTGGATTACGGCACCAACTTCCAGAAGAGACAATTCAAGAAGATTGACACCATCGCCCCAGATGAAATCACTGTCCAGGATGATTTTGCTTCCCGGAACGTTAAACTCAATGTTGAGGTGCGATCGGTGGGACCTCTCCGTCGGAAAGGTTTTTACTTGGCTTTCCAGGATTTGGGAGCTTGCGTGGCATTGCTTTCCGTTCGGATTTATTACAAGAGATGCCCGGCTGTTTTACGGGGTATGGCTCGCTTCCCCGAAACGGTGGCCGGCGTCGATTCGCAGACCTTGGCCAAGGTGCAGGGAACGTGTGTGGAGGAGGCAGTGGCCGACCAAGCTCCGGCGCTGCATTGCAACGCCGACGGCGAGTGGTTGGTACCCATCGGGGAGTGCCTGTGCCGGGCCGGCTACGAGAAAGTGGGAGAGAGTTGCCAAGGTAGCGCTTGGGGCTGGGGGGTAAATTGGGATGGGGGTGGAGGGGGTGTGAGGTGCTGTGGTTGGGGGGATTTTGGGGGGGCTGAGGACACACCCGCTCAGTGCATGCCAGGAGATAGAAAGGGGTGGCGGAGAAATGAGGTGTTGGCTCCAAAATTCCTCATCCTGGATCCTCAACCTTGGGCATCACTAGTGCAGCAAGCGGGCAGGGCTCAGCTGGGAAAGGGGTGGGCTGGGGCCAGGGTGGGGGGCTCCAATAATAATAGAAGCTGCAAAAATAAAGTGAAATACCCTAAAATCCCCAATCTGGGTCAGAGAAATGAGGTGTTAGCCCCAAAATTCCCCATCCTGGATCCTCAACCTTGAGCATCACTAGTGCAGTGAGTGCAGCAGGGCTCAGCCAGGTGAGAGGTGTGCTGGGAGGGGGGGGTCCCATCCCCCCTGTGGGGCACAAAACTGGAAAATAAGGTGAAATACCTTAAAATCCCTGCTCTGGGTTGGAGGAATGAGGTGGCAGCACCAAAACCCCCTGCCCTGGATTGTCACCCTTGAGCATTACTAGTGCAGCGAGCATGGCAGGCCTCAGCCAGGAGATGGGCAAGCTGGGGTGGGGTCCCAATAATACAGAAGCTGCAAAATAAGGTGAAATACCCTAAAATACCCACTCTGGGTGCTTGGGGGGGTGTGATGCCCCCCCTCCCCCCCCAAACCTGCCTGGGTGAGGATGCTGTGGGTAGAGAAGGGGTATTGGGGGTCTCACCGGTGTCATTGTGTGTGTGTGCCCCCCCAGCTTGTCCCCCCGGCTCCTTCAAGGCCACAGTGTCCCTGAGCGGCTGCCAGCCCTGCCCACCCCACACCCTGCCCTCCCCTGCCGCCGCCGCTGCCTGCCCCTGCCAGGACGGCTTCTTCCGCGCCCCCGCCGACCCCCCTGCCGACCCCTGCACCCGTAAGTTACCTTTTTGGGGGGGTGGAAACTGAGGCACGGTGTGGCCATCCTCCCCCTGACCCCCCTCTCTGCTCTCTGTCCCATGTCCCCTCTCCCCAGGTCCCCCCTCGCCCCCACAAGGCGTCACGGCCATGGGGCTGGGGGCCACGGTGCAGCTACGTTGGTCACCCCCCGCCGACTCGGGTGGCCGTGGGGATGTCACCTACAGCATCACCTGCGAGCAGTGCTGGCCAGAGAGCGGGGAGTGCCGTCCCTGTGACGGGGGGGTCCGCTATTCGCAAACCCCCCGGGGGTTGACAGGGACGGGGGTCACCGTCACCGACCTGGAGCCACACGTCAACTACACCTTCACCGTCGAAGCCCGGAACGGGGTGTCAACCTACAGCCATCACCGTAGCGTGGCCACCACCACCATCAGTGTCAACCAGACAGGTAAGGGGCCACCAGCATCTCCCATTGGGGACACCTCCCCCATTGGGGACACCTCCGTGATGTCCCTGTCCCTCATGGGGACACCTCTGTGATATCCCTGTCCTCATGGCAGAGCCACCTCGAGTGACATCGGTGAGCCTGGATGGAAGGACAGCCACCAGCTTGGTCCTCTCCTGGACGGTGCCACCGCGGCAGCAGAGTCGGGTCTGGAAGTACGAGGTCACCTACAGCAAGAAGGTCCATCCCGTGTCACAGCTTCAGCCCACCACCCCCAAATCCATCACCTCCACCCACGCGTGTCCCCCATCCATGTCCCCTCCATCCACGTCACCCCTCCATCCACGTCACCTCCATCCTTGCCCACATCCATGTCACCTCCATCCACGTCACCCCTCCATCCACGTCACGTCCATCCTTGCCCACATCCATGTCACCTCCATCCGTGTCACCCCTCCATCCGTGTCACGTCCATCCTTGCCCACATCCATGTCACCCCTCCATCCATGTCACCCCTCTGTCTGTGTCACCTCCATCCATGTCATCTCCATCCTTGCCCCCACCCATCTCACCCCCACCCATGTCCCCAGGTGGACGAGAACAGCTACTCGGTGCTGCGCTGCGAGGGCACCTCTGTCCCCCTCCCCAAGTTGTCCCCTGCCACCGCCTATGTGGTGCGGGTCCAGGCGCTCACCCAGGATGGCCACGGTGCCTACAGCCCCCAGCATGAGTTCGAGACCCTGCCTGAGGGTGAGGATCTTGGGGATGGGGGGAAAGGGGGGGCAGGATTTT
>NW_010972992.1:1635510-1636397 GCF_000737465.1 Haliaeetus leucocephalus | reverse complement strand
GGGGGGGGCGAGGAGGTGCATGGTTCACTCCAACACCCCCCCTCCCTGAATCGTCCCCGCAGGCGCCGAGGGCATGGCATCCACCGCCGTCATCAGCGGCTCCGTTGCTGGTGTCTTCTTCGTCGTCCTCCTCTTGGCTGTTCTCCTCTATGTTCTCCGGCGGTAAGGAGATACTCCCACACACAAAATCCCCCCAAAACCCCAAAATACCATTTTTCCACCACCAAAGATGGGTGAGGGGTGATTTTTGGGGGCAAAACGCTGCTTTTCCACAGGAGGAGGAGGTCACGGCCACGCCAGTCCTCTGAGGATGTCTACTTCTCCAAGTCAGGTGAGCGATGGGACAGTGGAGTCAACAAGGATGGGTGGGGGGTGACATGGGTGCTGACCCCCCCTGGCACCCCACAGACCAGCTGAAGCCCCTCAAGACCTACGTTGACCCACACACCTATGAAGACCCCAACCAAGCCATGCTCAAGTTCACCACCGAGATTCCTCCATCCTCCATCACCCGCCAGAAGGTCATTGGTGCCGGTAGGTCCTCAGGTGGCTTCATCACTCCAAAGACACCCCAAAATTGAACCAAGGTCGGAGGTTAAATGTCCCCCTCTTCCTCCGAGCAGGTGAATTTGGGGAGGTCTACAAGGGCACCCTAAAGCGTGGTAAGAAGGAGGTGCCAGTGGCCATCAAGACCTTGAAGGTGGGCTACACGGAGAAGCAACGGGTGGACTTCTTGAGCGAAGCCACCATCATGGGCCAGTTCTGCCACCACAACATCATTCGCCTGGAAGGGGTCGTCTCCAAGTGTAAGTGTCCCCCGTCCCCCCCCCCTCAAAAAAAAAACAATTTCCCTGTGGAACACCCCAAAAAAATGCTAAATAAAAATA
>NW_010972992.1:1625682-1635326 GCF_000737465.1 Haliaeetus leucocephalus | reverse complement strand
AGGGTTGGGGGGTTGGGGTTTTTTTTGACTCATTTTGGATTTTTTTTTTATACAGACAAGCCCTTCATGATCATCACAGAGTACATGGAGAACGGCGCACTGGATAAATTCCTACGGGTAGGTGAAGCATGGTGGCAACATGTCCCCCCACCCTGGGCAAGGATTACCGGGTGATGGAACCACCAAAACCCACCACGGGAGGTAGGATGAGAGGCAGATTCGAGGCCGGCTTCTCCCCTTTCCCCAGGAAAAAGAGGGGGAATTTGGCGTCATCCAGCTGGTGGGGATGTTGAGGGGCATTGCTGCCGGCATGAAGTACTTGGCCAACATGAATTATGTCCACCGGGATCTGGCCGCCCGGAACATCTTGGTGAACAGCAACCTGGTGTGCAAGGTGTCCGATTTTGGGCTTTCAAGGGTGTTGGAAGATGACCCTGAAGCCACCTACACCACCAGCGTAAGTGCCACCAAGGTGGGGTGGTTGGCCACGGTGGGGATGTGTTTTTGGGGGGGTGCAGGGTTGACCCCAGTGTTGCCACAGGGAGGGAAGATCCCCATCCGTTGGACGGCACCCGAAGCCATCTCCTACCGCAAGTTCACCTCCGCCAGCGACGTCTGGAGCTACGGCATCGTCATGTGGGAGGTGATGTCTTACGGCGAGCGACCATACTGGGAGCTCTCAAACCATGAGGTGAGCAGCCACACTCCTCCACCACCAGTTTTGGGGGGGGGTCTTGCAAACGAACAGCTTTTGGGAGCAGGAGCACCACTCAACGGCCTTCTCCTCCTCGTAGGTGATGAAGGCCATCAACGAGGGCTTCCGCCTCCCCGCTCCCCTGGATTGTCCCTCCGCCATCTACCAGCTGATGATGCAATGCTGGCAGCAGGAGCGCAGCCGGCGCCCCAAGTTTGCCGATATCGTCAGCATCCTCGACAAGCTCATCCGTGCCCCCGAGTCCCTCAAGGCATTGGCAGACTTTGACCCCCGGTGAGCTACGGAGAGAGATGGGACGGGGCAAAGTGGAGGGGGGGGTAAGGAAGGGGGTTGCAATTTGCAGTATTGCACTCTTGCATGCTCATGTGCGCCTTTGCTTTTTTTTTTTTTTGCATTGCTTTTTGCACCTTTGCTCTTTTTTTGCATCATTTTTTGCATCTCCGCTGCCTTGCACTCCTTTTTGCATCTCCGCTGCCTTGCACGTCTTTATTGCTTCTTTGCATTCTTTGACTGCTTTTTGCCTCTCTGCATTCTTGCACCTTTGCATTCTTGCATTGCTTTCTGCATCTCTGCATTTTTGCACACTTCTTTGCATCTGTGCTTTTTTTTTAATTGATTTTGCTATTGTATATTCTTGCATTCTTTTCTACATCTTTGCATTTTTTAATTGGTTTTGTATTCTTGCACTCTTTTCTGCTTCTTTGCATCTGCACATTTTAGCTTTTTTTTTTCCCTTTGGCATTTTCGCATTGTTTCTTGCTTTTTAGCATCCTTGCCTCATTTTTTGCATTTCCACTTTTTGCATTACTCTTTGCATCTTCACATCTCTGCATTCTTTTTTACAACTGGGCATTTTCACATTGCCTCTTGCCTTTTTTTTTGCGCTATTTGTGTTATACTTTTGCTTTCCTGCATTCTGTTTCGCGTTGGGCTTTTGCCATTACTTTTTGCATCTTTGCATTTGGGGGTTGTTTTAGGCATCTCCACAGCCTGACATTGAAGTGTTGCTTTTTTGCATTTGTGCTTTTTGGATTTTTGCCTCTCTATTTTTGCATCACTTTTTGCATCCTTCAGTTTCTGCACCATTTCTTCCATCTTTCAATTTTTGCATTATTTTTGCATCCTTCCATTTCTGCATTACTTTTTGCATCCTTCCATTTTCTCATCCCTTTCTGCATCTTTTTTTTTTTTTTTTGCATCGTTTCATTTCTGCATTATTTTTTGCATCCTTCCATTTTCACGTTATTTTTTGCGTCGTTGCATTTCTGCCTCATTTTTTGCATCCTTCCATGGTCACACCTATTTTTGCACCCTCCCATTTCGGCACCATTTTTGCATCCCCCTATTCCCGCCCCGTTTCTCATGCCCCCCCCACCCCATGTCCCCCCCACTCAGGGTGTCCATCCGCCTGCCCAGCACCAGTGGCTCGGAGGGCGTCCCCTTCCGCTCCGTCCCCGAGTGGCTGGAGTCCATCAGGATGCCCCAGTACACAGAGCACTTCATGGCCTCGGGCTACAGCACCATCGAGAAGGTCCTGCAGATGACCGCCGAGTGAGTCCCCATGCTGTCCCCAGAATGTCCCCATGGTGTCCCCATGGTGTCCCTACGGTATCCTCATACTGTCCCCATGCTGTTCCTACGGTATCCTCATACTGTCCCTGTGGTGTCCCCATACTGTCCCCATACTGTATCCTTGGTGTCCCCATGGTGTCCCCATACTGTCCCCATGGTGTCCCTACGGTATCCTCATACTGTCCCCATGCTGTTCCTACGGTATCCTCATACTGTCCCTGTGGTGTCCCCATACTGTCCCCATACTGTATCCTTGGTGTCCCCATGGTGTCCCCATACTGTCCCCATGGTGTCCCCATGGTGTCCCCATACTGTACCTTTGGTGTCCCCACGCTGTCCCCCCAGTATCCTCATACTGTCCCCGTGGTGCCCCCATGCTGTCCCCTTGATATTCCCATGATGTCCCCATACCATCCCCATGCTGTCCCTATGGTGTGTCCCCTTGGTGTCCCCACACCATCCCCTCCAGCTCCCATGGGGACAGGGACGTGCTGGGAAAGGAAACCGCTTCCGTGGCGTTGGCGTTGTTGGCCCAAGGGGATGGGATAAAATTAGACATTCCCTGGCCAGGATCCGGCCGGAGAGGTCGGGATGAGCTGTGTCCGGCTTTCAGTCGCCTGGGAATGGCCCAGTTGTGGGGGGAGGCGGCAGTGATGGGTCCCCCAAAAGCAGGGAGGGGGGTTGGGACTGGATCGGGTCCCAGGGGGTGCTCAGGGCTGGATCCATCCCTGGGGGATGCTCCTCCCCCACCAAACCCCATTCCCACCTGGACCCTTTTTAGGCTCTTTCCACCCCAATAATCCTTATATTTTATTTTCTCCCCCCCCCCCCGCTTATTTCCAGCGACATCAAGAAAATCGGGGTGCGTTTGCCAGGGCACCAGAAGCGCATCGCCTACAGCCTGCTGGGGCTGCAGGAGCAGGTCGGCGCTGGGGGGGTCCCCATTTAACCCTCCCCCTGCACTCCCCAAAATACTTGAAAGCAACCAAATGAAGACACCCCCCTCCCCCCCCTCCTCCCCGAGGGGTTTATTTATTATTTCTATTATTATTAAGGGTTTTTTATAGTATTATTATTAATATTATCCCCGGGGTTGGGGATGAAATGGGTGTCACCCCCATCCTCCCCCCCCCCCCACAAAAAAAAATTAAGAAAATTAAATTTCAAGCTCATTTTGGGCTAGAGGAGGTGTTGGGGGGGTCCACTTTTTTTTTCCCCCACATTTCAAGAAAAAAAAAAAGGGGGCGCTCAGCCCCAAAACTGGCTTATTTTTGCTTTTTTCTCCCTATTTATTCCTCTCCCACCGGGTTTTTGAGTGGTTTTATTTTCCCCTTTAACGCTGATCTGCCAGTGTTACCTTTTCCTTTTATTTTTTAACCTAATTTATTCTATTTTTGTATATTTATTGTGAGGAAGCAAAGGTCGTGTCAGATTCGGGAGAGCAAAAAGGGGAAAAATTAAGAAAAAAAAAAAACACCCGGATCCCTTTTTTTTTTTTTTTTTTTCCCTTTTTTTTTATGGATTTTCAGGGGTTTGCGGGATTTTCATGGGGTTTTGATTTGAATAAAAATGTGTTGTTTTGTTTTCTACACTATTGTTGTTTCTCACTGGCTTGCAGTGATTGCAGGAATTTGGGGGGCAAAGAGGGATGGGGGGCTTTTCCCCCTGGTTTTAAGGGGTTTTAAAGGAGTTTTAAGGACTTTTTAAAGAGTTTAAGGGGTTTTTTTTAAGGGGTTTTAAGGCAGTTTAGGGGCTTGTTAGGGGGGTTTAAAAGGTTTTTTAAGGGGTTTTAAGGATTTTTTTAAGGGGTTTTAAGGGTTTTTTTAAAGGTTTTATTTTTAAGGGGGTTTTTGAGGGGTTGCACACACCTCAAAGAATGTTTCCCATCCGGGGCCTCTTTTCCTCGGCAAAACCCACGAGGAATTTGGCCTTTATATCACCCGCCGCTCCCCCAAAGCCAAACCCAAGCCACGGCAGCAGCGGGGCCGGCTGCCCGGTGCCTGCAAATAACTGGGTAGAAAAAAGCCAGAAAAGGGTTTTTTTTCTGCCCAAAACCATAAAAAAGGGGGCGGGGGGGTGGCGGTTTAGGGGGGACGAGCATCTTGCTGCAAAAGCTGCCGTTTGAGTGGTTTTCAGCCTGTTTCGGGGCGTTCGGGCCTGTGGATGCCCTATGCATGGCAGGAGTTTGCTGGTTTCGAGCCCCATGCATGACATGAGTTTGCCGGTCTCAGCCCTGCCACCACCGCCCTCAGTCCCGGCTCAAAGTCCAGCAGCGCCCAGCGGGGAACTGTCAAGATGGGGGGGGGGGGGATGGGACACCGGATTTGGGTGTGCGGCAGCACCCAGCAGCACCTTATCTTGTTTGCCTATGGTGGGGCCGGATGAGGGTGATGGGGAAACTGAGGCATGGGGTAAGCAGGGCAACCCCGCTGCTGCCATCCCCGTGCCTGGCTCGGTTCCAGCAAACTCCTGGCCCAGTCCCCATGGGAGCAGGCATGGGGTGACAGCCAGGGAAGGGGACAGGGGTGCTGTGGGTGCTACAGTCCCCATGAATGGGGCATGAGTGAGCATCCTCCCCAAGCGACGTGGGTGCTGTGGTCCCATCACCCTAGGAGCACCCTCACCCCACCAAGCACCCTCCATGGGCAATGTGGGTGCTGTGGACCCCCGCCCCATGGTCCCCTCACCCCACTGAGCCCCCAGCATGGGTGATATGGGTGCTGTGGTCCCCAGACCCCACTGAGCATCCTTCCAAAGTGATGTGGGTGCTGTGGTCCCATCACCTACAAGCACCCTCACCCCACTGAGCACCCTCCACAGAGCACATGGGTGCTGCAGCCCATCCCTGCTCCCAGCAGCCTCACCCCCACCCCAGCACCCATCCCAGCACCCATCCCAGTGCCTCTCCCATCGCCTGCCCCGCTTTTGGGGTGTCTCCCTGGCGCTGACCCCGCTTCACCTCTCCTCTGGCTGAGCCCGGGCATGCCCGCCTCACCCAACCTGCCCCGCCGTGCTAAATTACCCAGGCAGGTTTAATTACATCTTTGGTAGCGTCCGCCGCACCCTCCGCTCCCCCCAAAAACGCTGCGCCCCAGTTTTGGGGGGGGGACGGGACCAAAGAGCCGAGGGGGGAGGCTCAGTCCCCCCCCCCCTTTCCCCCCGGGATCTTGGGTTCACAAAACACCTGCCACTCTTATTAATTGCAATAATTAAGGATAATTATGTGCCAGTAATTATAGGGGGCGGGGTCTGGGGGGGGATGGTCGCAGAGACTGGGGCACTTCGGTGCATGTCCTGGGGCTGGGTGCAGTTTTGAGGTGATTTGGGGGCTTTGAGTGCTGCTGTGGGATATGGGGGGGGTTGACCCCCAAAAATGAACGTTGTGGGGTGGGAGGAGGAGGAGGAAGAAGAGGAAGCATTGATGGATTGATATATTTAATGCAAAAGCATACTTTGCTGAAGAACTGTTTCCCCCCCCGAGCCTGGCTGCCTGGGTTCCCCCAGGGAGGGGGGGACCCACATCACCTGGGGGGGGTCAGGACCCCCAGTCTTGCCATGGGCGACATCCCTGGGGAGGGGTCCCTTGAGGTCCCCAAAAGTCATCACTTGGGGTTGGCGAGCTCCTCGATCGCTCTTCGCAGCTGCAAGAGGACAGAGGAGGTGGGATGGGGGCTTGTCCCCTCCTTGTCCCCCCACTTATCTCCCCCTTTATCACCCCCTTGTCCGTCCCCCCCCTCACCTCCACCCGGCTGACGGCTCCCACCAGCTCCCCGAAGCGAGTGACGAAGATGCGCTGCAGCTTCAGCAGCTCAAAGAGGTGATGGGCCTTGGGGAGGTGACAATGGGGACGCGTGGGGACAAAGCCACCCCTGCCGCGTCCCCTCACCGTGACACAGAATTGGGGGTGGGTTGGTGGGTCCCAGCCCCCTCAGGACATGTGTGTCTCCCCCTCCACCCAAACCTGGTGCAGGGAGGTCCACGGCGAGAGCTGGAGCATGATGGGCTCGATGGCACAGTTGTCCCCAAGCGTCCCCATGGTGGTCAGCTTGGGGAAGATGACGTGTTAATTTTTGGATGGAAAAACAGCTTTTTTGGGTGCAGTGGGGCGCTCACCCCCTCATTTACCTTCTCCCCTGAGGGTGCCTGGGGATGCTTGTGGCTCTGGAGGAAGGCGACCAGCTGGGCTCTGCTGACAGTACCCACCAGCGTGGGTGACCCTGGAGGACAGGGACAAGCCTGGTGATGTCCCCCCCGGTCATAGTGACCCCTCCCAATACCCCATATCCCACCTGCGCTCTCCACCACGGGGTATTCGGCATTGACGGAGGCATCCAAGGCCACCAGCACCTCCTCGAAGCCACCACCCTTGGCCAAGGCCACCACCTGGCGCTCCATGAACTCTTCCACCACCACTTGGTAGGAGCTGGTGACCCATAAACACCCCAAATTTCCATAATTTCACAGCAAATAACCCCCAAATATGGGGCTATTGGCAGGGGAGAGGAGGGAGAGCCTTACGCCATGTGCCGGCTGCGGATGCGGGGTAGGTAGGGCAGCTTCTTGACAATGATGGTGCCGTCGTAGAAGGATGGTTGATGCTTTTGGGTGATGGCATTAGCCACCAGCACAGCCAGGACAATGGGGAGGACGTGGCCCAGGTGACCGGTGGCCTCACACACCAGTAAAGCCGTGGAGATGGCGTGGGTCACTGAGCCCGAAAAGGCAGCTGCGCCTGTCGTGGAGACCCAGGGAGGAGAGGGGAGGTCAGTGTATGGGTGGTGGGTGTCCTCCACCCGTTGGGTGTCCCTCCTCCCCACCAACTCACCGGCCAGGGCGTAGCCAGCGGGGATGACGGGGTGTGGGTCCCCCTCTGAACGGAGGCCCTGGGGGAAGAGCAGGGCCACCGTCTCCCCCAGCAAGCGCCCGATGGTGGCTCCTAAAAGGGGAGGGTGGCGGGGGGGGGGGGCCCCAACCCCCCCCCCAAAATGGTGCAGCTGGAGATGACGACCCTCCTGCGGCTCCCCTGGGGCTGGATGCAGCCTCCCCCGAGACTGAATGTGACCCCCCCCCCTCGCTCCTGGGGCTGGAGGCAACCCCTGTACTCCCACCTCCAAGGGCTGGATGCAACCCTTATCACCACCCCCCCCCAGGGCTGGATGGACCCCCTGTGCCCCCAACTCCAAGGACTGGATGCGCCCCCTTTACCCACCCCCCCAGGGGCTGGATGGACCCCTAGAGCTGTCTGCCCCCCCCATCCACCCCCGCTCCAGGGCTGGCTGCCCCCTCCTTGGTCCAGGCCAGCAGATGCCCAGACTCACCATAGATGAAGATGGGCATGAAGTAACCGGCGGGCAGGGGCAGGGTGGTGGCCAGGATCAGCATCCAGAACTGGCGGGGGGGGAATCATTCCCATGGGGACACCATCTCGGGGAGGGGACATATAGGGACTGGGGGGGGGGGCGGGCACAGCTACCTTCATCAGCAGGAAGAAGGCCAAGGTGCCGAAGATGGTGGCGGAGGGGTGGTACCACTCCTGCCAGAGCCCCCGAGGGTCCACGCTGGGGGGGTCGGCCACCGAGGAGGCGTTGGGGACCAGCACACCCCAAGTACGGTTGTCGAAGAGGGAGGTGAGATACTCCTTCATGGTGAGCTGGAAGGACAGACAGACGGGCATCCTGAGCACCTGCTGGGACGTGTTGGGGTGCCCTGGGGAGCCCCGTGCCCGCCCCTCCCCACTCACCCTGGAGGCCATCAGCTGCCCCAGCCCGGGCGGGAAGGTGATGGAGGCGAGGAGCAGCACCACCAGTACCGTGTAGACGGGCTTGCTGGAGGGGGGGAGAGGTGGTGCTGGGGGGTGTGGGGACAGACAGATGGACGGGGTACATGGGGTGGGCCCATGGATGACCGGGGGAGCGGTGGGTGGAATGGACATATGGATGCCCAACGTGCATGGGGTGGACACACGGACGCCCAGGGTGCATGGGGTGGATGTGCAGGGTGCCTGGAGTGGACATACGGAGACACAGGGCGCACGGGGCGGACACACGGACACCCAAGGTGCATGGGGTGGACGCACAGACACTCGAGGGTGCTTGGGGTTGATGCACAGGGTGCACGGGGTGGACAGGCGGACGCCCAGGATGCCTGGGGTGGAGGTGCAGTGTGCGCAGGGTGCGTGGCGGGGGACACACGGACATGCAGGGTGCAGACAGACGGACGCCTGGTACGAACTCGGTGGCCAGCAGCTTGGCTGTGAGCCGGTTCTCCTTGACAGCTGCCAGCAACCAGCGCTGGCAGAAGAGGTAGGCGCAGCCCACGAGCCCGCAGACAGCCCTGCGGAGGAGAGGGCAGGCAGGGGTACAGGCAAGGGTACAGGCAGGGGTACAGGCAGGGGTACAGGCAGGGGTACAGGCAGGGCCCTCCTTACCCCAAAATCGCAAAAAAGAAAGTCTCCAGCAGGTCAAAGGGGAAATCAATCTTGAGGTCGCTCTTAAAAACAGCGGCGATGGTATCTGGGGGAGGGGTGGTAGAGGAATGAGTGCATGGGTTTGGGGGTGGGCACCCCAAAAATGCTACAGGGCCTCCCCCCCGGGGGGGGGTAAAGGGGAAGGGCCGTATCCTCCCGCCCTGCCTTGCCTTGTTCACTGTTGAAGACAGAGAGGAGGCGAAACACGAAGGCGCCACAGGTTGCAGCAAAAAAGCCCCGCCAGTAATCCCGCACGGCGAAGTGGGAGGCCATCACCTCGATGCTGAAAAGCACCCCTGGAAAAATGGGGGGGGGGCTTTAGGGGGAGGTTTGGGGGTCCCCAGGGTGGGGCGGGGCGGGGGGTCCTCACCGCTGATGGGTGCCCCGAAAACCGTGGCCACCCCGACGGCTTGTGCTGCCACGAGCATCTCGTTCTGCTTGAATTTATTCTGCGGGGGGGGAGGGGGTTAGTCATAACCCCAATTTTGGTGGGGGGGGTGTAAAATAAAATACCCCCTAATTTTCAGGGGGGGGACAACATCCCCACCTCGTACTGCCTCGTGACCGAGGTCCGCATCTTCCCCAAATACACCGCAGCCATGGCGGAGAGGTGGACGAAGGGACCCTGGGTGCCAAGTGGGGGGGGACACGGTGCTGAGCGTTACCCCCTGCCACCACCACCTCGGCACCAAGCTAAACCGCCGGCGATGCCGAGAATCGGGGATGGCGGGAGATTGATCCCTTACCACTTTGCCGAGGAAAACGGTGCTGCCGGACGCCAGGGTGCAGGTCAACCCAACCACCTTGGCTCCAAAATTTTGGATGGCCAGGTAGTCCTCCAATACCACACCGGTCAGGATGGTCTTCAGTTCTGGAATGCCAGAGCCTGGG
>NW_010972992.1:1566200-1625672 GCF_000737465.1 Haliaeetus leucocephalus | reverse complement strand
GGGGGGATCCAAATTTTAGGGGTCCCCCTGCTACGGGGGGTGGGGAGGGGGGAGTTTTGGGGAGCAAGGCAGGTTGGGGTGCAGCCAGCTCACCTCCCGAGTATGGGGTGATGCTTTGGGAGAAGCCGGTGGAGAAGGCCGCCAGTGCCATGGGGTACATGGTCCACGAGAGGTACTTGAGCACCAAGATGTCACCAACCTCTTGGTAAAGCCACCGGTGGGCTGGAGAAGAAGTGACAGGAGGGGAGAAGCACCCCCACCCCCCAAAAGACTCCCCCCATCCTTGGTGAACCCCCAAATGCCATGTGAAGCCCCCCCCTCCCCACGGGACCCCCTCATTTACCCTTATAGAGCCTGGCAACAAGGAGGTCCATCACGAAGCTGATGGTGGCCATGAGGACCCCCAGGATGAAGAGGAAATACCAATCGTCCCCGACGCAGAAAAGCTGTTTTTTCACCTGCTCCAGGCACCCTGCAGGGCGGTGGGGGGGGCAACGGGGTGCTGACCCCCCAAAAAAAACCACCCCCCATCCCCCAACGCCCCCCCGCTTTGGGGGGGGGGGTGTGTCTCACCTCGGAGCCTCCTCCGGGCTTTGGGGCAAGGTCTCCAGCTCTTCTCCGACACCAGCACCCTCTCCTCCTCCTTCTCCCCTGGCACCCCCCCGGGGACTGGGCGCTCCATCCCAGGGATGTTTTGGGGGACAGGACCCCCTCTTTCTTTGGAACCCCCTCACCAGTCCTCCCACCTCAGCCTCCGCTGCTGGACTGAGTTTGCAAATGAGCTCATTAAAAACGACCTTGACAAAGCCGACAGACCCGCTCGGGCCGGAGCAAGCCGGGTTTCTCCCCCCCCCCTCCACCCCTGCCACCTTCAAGCTCCCAATCCCCAAGTACATCCCGGGGCAGGGAGTATTTAATAAGTAATTTAATTAATTATCATTATTATTCCTTAATAATAGGCAGGAATGCCGGCATCGCATTCCACGGCGTTGCGGGGGGGGACAGAGAGGGGAAATTTTCCACCGTCTTCGGCGCAAGACCTAAATTTAGCCCGTTTTACGAGAGGTCTGGCAGGCGGCCGGGAGCCTTAACGAGGCTTTAAAAAGCTCGTCAAGCTGCCCCCCCCCGAAATAACCAGCCTTCGCCAGGAGGAGGACGAAGAAGGGAGCTTCGCTCTTCCTCCCCAGCGGGAGCTGGGGGTCAGAGGTGGTGGTGAGGGGAAGCAGTGGATGAACGTGAAATCCTCGGCTGCTTTCCGATCGGAGCGCAGCTTTCACCAGTCGGCGTCACCCGCCGGCACCATGGAGCTTTTTGGGAGCTTTGTCCGGCCCCGTGGCGAGACCTTGGGGTTCCCAGGTGAGTTTGGGGGAGGGAGGCACCCCGTTTTTAGGGTTGGGAGAGATAGCAAAGGGGGAAGTCGGTGATGCTTCTTGCCCCCCAGCACTGGTCCTGGGGGGCTTGGGCAACAGCCAGAGCTGTGGGAGAGGCGTTTAGGGGGGACCCCCGCCGAAATAGGGCTGTGACCCTGAGAGGTGTCTAGGGAGGGGACTCCCACTGAACCATGGCTGTCACACACACCCCCTGTCTCCGGCAGCTCGGCCCAGCAATACCGGCACGGTGAAGACTTTGGGTAATACCTATCAGTTCACGGTGGATGTCAGTGACTTCGCCCCTGAGGACATCATCGTCACCACCTCCAACAACCAGATCGAGGTGCATGCCGAGAAGGTGGGTGCTCCCTCCCTTCCCCACTCACCCCCAAAGTGTGGGGGACCCCAAAATCCTCAACCAGGGGGATCCCCCAACTCCCACCTGACTTCCTAACGGCTCCGGCCATAACCCCAGTGGGGTTTAATTCACCATTTCCTTGTCTTTTCACCCTGTATTTTGCAAGAGTGAAGCCCATGAGACCCAACAAACTCGTGCCCTGTAATCACCCTCCTCCTGGGGAGGGTGGGAACAGAAAAAAAAAAGCACCTTTGTCCTCCCGCTGATGTCACCCACATCCCACCTGTCCCCCTGGGGAGATCAATATTACCACCACACACAAGGCACGCCCACCAGCCTCACCCAAGGGCAGGGAACAATGAGCCCCTGTTCCACTTACACCCCAAAATCACCTCTTTTCACCCATATTTTTTTTTCCCAGCTGGCCACGGATGGCACCGTCATGAACACCTTCACCCATAAATGCCAGCTGCCTGAAGATGTGGACCCCACGTCGGTGTCATCCTCGCTGGGGGATGATGGCACGTTGACCATCCGGGCTCAGCGACAGCCCGCCAAACACACCGAACACGTCCAGCAAACCTTCCGGACTGAGATCAAGATCTGAGGGATCGGGGGTCCCTTTTCCCCCCGCCTCCTTCGTTAATTATTTGGGTGATTTGGGAAGAAGGTGGGATGTGGGGTAGGGGACGGGAACGCTCCCCCGTGAAGGGGGAGCTGAGGGGCCAGCATGGAGAGACGCATCCCATCACCCACTGGAGAAACTCCGGAGGGGAGTCCTGGCTCCGGCAATTTTTAGCCGGTGAGGGTTGATGGGGAAGATCCAGTGTGCCAAGAGCCCTGCTGGGAGTGAGGAGCAAGGTTCCCTTCCCCGACCCTCTGGTGGAGGTTGTCTCTGTATATACAGCTTGTGATAAATTATTGAGAACGCCTGACCACTGCTTCCTCTGTTTTTTAATGTTTTCTTGATGCTTTTCCCCCCAAAAGGGCTGTGGGTTCAGCCTCAAGGGGTGTCTCGGTAAAGGGTACCACGAGCGATTCCTCCTTCCCAACAAAACCACAGGAGAGGAGCCACCCCGGCTCCCCTCTGGTGCCCACGGCCCCATTTATTTCCAGCCCAGGGTGACTCATTTCTTCCTCACTGCTCTATTTCTGAGCGATTCCCTCAGCTGTTCGGCCGTCAGCCCACCTGGAAGGTCACCAAATCCTCCTCCTCTCCTCGCCCACCCACACCCATCGCCTTCGGGGAAGCCCGGAGCAGTGGCAGGAGCTGGGATGATGGTCCCAGCCTGCCTGTCAAACCGGCTTCTTTTGGGGGGCCAAAAAGCTCCCCTGAATCTCCCCCCCAAGGGCCCGGCTCCATCTCCCTGTGTGTACAAACAACAGCGAGGCGCCCGTTTGGGGCGAGTGGCTGTTTATAGCTACGACACGCCGTCCAGCTCGTGTTGCTGCTCAAGCTTTGAGGTCAACTCGTCCCCGCTTGTCCCCTAACAACTCATGACTTGCATTAACACACCTGCAGTGTCAGGGACACACACAACCACACACAGCTCTTCCACCACCTCCTCGGGTGGTTTCAAAGTTATTTAAAAAGCTCTTTAATGACTGTAAAAGCCCCCAGCACGGGTTAGGAAATTGGAGCTATGGAGGCGGGGAGCAGCGGCGATGCCCTGTCGTTGATCCTCTGCGATAGGATGTGTCTGCTCTGCCCCAAAATGCCACCCCTGGGTGCCCAGGGCACCCCAGCACCCAGCGAGCCACAGGCTGCGGTCACCGATTGCCATCTAGTGGTGACAGGCTGGCGGGTGGCCCTCACCCACGAAGCTCCAGCAAAAGGAGAAAAAACCAAACCCAACCTTTTTCTCCCCAAACCCAGCTTCTTTTGCACAGGGGAGATTTCCCTGCCAGGGAGCGGGCAAAGGGACAGCTCAGAGCCCCAGTGCCAAACAAACTCCGCAGCTGCCCGGCCCCACTACAGGCTCATTTTGGGCAGGCAGGCTGGGAAATCCAGACTTAGCAGAAAACAGGTTGATAGGAATATTACACTTTTGGGGCTGCCTACTCTCCAGCCGCCTGCCTGCACCTGCCCAAACTCACTGGTACCTTGCAACGCATACCATCAAATGGCCACCTTCAAAGCCACACAGGGCTCCTCACACCACCTGGCCCTGCACATTTGCCTGAGGGGGCCTGCCCACGCAGAGGGCCCACCTTGCGCAACATCGAGACGACCACGCTGGGCCTGTTCCCTGTGGAGAAACCCAGCTGCCATCATGGCGGCTGCTCGATGCCAGGGCCTACTGGCGTGCCTGGGGCTGTGGGCAACCTAGGCGGGGGTGGGGGGACCGAAGCCCTCAGGGGCACACAGGGTAGTGGAACAGGGCCCTTTAACCCTCACGGAGCCGCAGAATCGGCCCCTCACAGCATCCCTCCTCCCGCCATCCCCGCACTGTCATGGCGGCGCAGCTGAGGAGAGGGGAAAGGAGGAGGAGCGGAACAGAAGGCGGCGCCACGTGACCCACTCCCCCACATCTACGCATGCGCAGTCCCCGCGCCGCGCATGTGCCGTGGCGCCGTCGGTGGGCGGAGGAGGTGGGGGGGGGCGACGCCGCTTCCGCCCGGTGCCAAGATGGCGGCGCCCTTTGTCTGGTCGGTGTCACGGTGAGCGCTGCGGGCGGCGATGTGAGGCCCCCGCCGGGCCCGGCATGGCAGGTAGCGGTGGGGGTGGCGAAGGGGAACCCGGGGAGGGGCTGGGAGGGGGCTGGAGGGCCTGAGGGGGAGGGGCCTTGGGCGGAGACGGGGACTGGGAGGGGAAGGGGGTTGCGGCCCAGCTGGCTGCTTGGGGGGTCCTCCCCAAAAAGGAGCCCTTTTGGGGGGCACCCCGGTGTGCGACCCCCGGTTTTTTTGAGGGGAGGCTGCGTGGGAGTCCCCCCGTCCCTTTAGCACCTCAGGGGTCCTGTGGCAGCTCTTTCCCCCCGGGTTTGCGCCCCCCACTCCGTGTGCCCCCCCCCTTCAGGCCGCTGCCGGGCCCTGCGCTGAGGTCTAGGGCGGCTGTTGTGAGGGGAACGGAGAGCTGCTGGTGCTTGCAGGGGTCCTCGCCAGCCCACCCTCACCAGGGTGTCCATGTCTACTGTGGAGACATGTGTGTGTGTTCCCCGCCCCCCAGAGCCGTGGGGTGATTTGGAGCGAGGTCAGGAGCCAAGCCATGTCCCCCCATGCGTGGGGCAGCCACCATCCCCTCAGGATACGGTAAGACGTCTGCCGGGGACACGGCCCTGGCAGCCAACACAGCGTGAGACGAGTCCCCTGACGCCACACAAGCTGTCTACCTGCGCATCAAGGATGTCACCAACAGAAGAGTGGAGAAGACTTCAAAGTATCATGCAGCAGCTCAAGGAAAAAAAGGGTGTTTCCTCATCTTCTGGCATCTTTTTTTTGGCGTGATGACAGCCCATACTGGCTGTACGTGCCCTCTGCGGGCGTCACTTTTCGGGCACGGATGACGCATTTTGTGGACAAGCCGCATTTCCTTAATTGCATTTCTGCATCAGAAGCTTCTGCCAAAATTTCAGAGAATGGGCAGTGTTCTGAAGGCAGGTTTTTTGCAAGAAGATGAAGGTTTTGTAGTTCATCATCTGGACACCGCAGAAATGGGTGGTTTTCACGGCAGAGCTCAAGGTCTGGCGATGTCTCGGTGGCCCCGCTGGCTCTCTGCCTGCTGCAGCCCAGGGCTCCGGTTACCTGCGGGGAGCCCTGCCTGCACAGCCACATCAGGAGCTGCACAAGTGTATCCTTGGGCCTGAAAACTAAATAACCAAGGGATCTGCAGGGTGTCTGTTCGCTGGGGGGGGTCCAGAGCATCTCTGCTCATCTCACTCCTCGTATCTTTCTCCTTTTAGTTCCTCTTCATGTTTTTTTCCTGCCTGTCGTCATTTGTGATTATTTCCCCCCCCCTTACTTGAGCTGAACGTGAGCTCAACTTCTGGTTTCACTGCTGACCCCAAACTCCAGAGCCCTTTTCTGTTTCATAATTAGTCTTACTAGCACATCTGTACCTTGAATGCTCTGGTCAGATCAGCTCTTAACTTTATTTTTTTAACTGAAAATGTTGCAGAATCAGTTACTGGAAATGAGGACAGACTCCTCTTCGCAGAGACTGAAAGGATTAGGGCTGCTTTGTTCCCCAAGCTGACACACAAGAAGGGAGATGACGGTAGGCAGAAAGTAAACCCCCTCTTCCTTTTTATCTTCTCAGCATAAGAATGGATGGCTGGATGGTGACAGCATTGAAAGGCGACATTTAAACCACTACTTTTTTCCAATTTATTGAGGCTTTGGGAATTTTTTAATATGTAGACACTTGGGTGGCAGGTACAGGGAGAGGTTCATGTTATTAATAAGCAAAAGAGCTTAATGGAGCTCATGTGGGAAGCTCCCTGGGACCGTAGCTGCTGTATTTTTCTCTGCGAGCACATGCAGCAGGCGTGGGTATTCTCATAACAAAGCTTTTCCATGATTAATCGGGTAATGAGAGGCTTGACAGCCACGTGAGGAGGGGAAGCAGCTGTGTCTCAGCGTGCCTCCGACGAGGTGAAATCGGGGGGTGCCCGGTCCTGGGCTGGTGACATCGGACCGTGGTGCCTTTGACACAGAGGTTTGGGTTTTAAAATGGAGCTTTTCCTCCCGTTTCTTCCAGGATGGCTGCATAGAGACTGACTTGAGCACTGTGAAGAGGGAAGACTCCGGAGGAGAGCCGCAACTGTCTCACCCGCAGCCTTGGTCCTCCAGATATCTCCACTCCTTGCAGCGCAGGGGTGAGTTCAGGCATCGATCCTGACTTATCTTTGTTTTTCAGGCCAGGAGCTCTGACGCTTGTCCTTGGATCTTAAACAGCTGACAGCAATGGGTTTGCGCTAACAGGAGCTAATTTATTTAGTGGTCAGGTGGACCAGCAATGCCTGATCTGGTATTTGCCCTCCGTGGATCCATCCCCAGATCCATCCCCATTTCAGTGCATCCCGTTTGGTCGGGGAAGGAGGCGGATCTCGGCACTGGAGCCGTAAACTGGCCCTGCCCAAGTGGTGGCAAGGAACCAAGTGGCATTTTGGGTGCACTGTGGTTTTTTTGATCCAGATATTTGGGATTTTTAAGGCTTGGAGTCAGGGATTTTAGTGTACAAAAGTGATCTCAGCGGCTGGGGGATGTTGGGTGCTGGGTTTGGGTGTGAGGGCAATACGCAGCTCATCCCAGCCTCTGCCCCGCTGCACTTGCGTGCCCCGATGAAGCTGTAACGTGACATTACGGAGGAAACGGCAGAAAAGATGAAGTTTTTCAGGAGGAGTTGAGTTTCTTGGGATTTTGCTTCCTTTGCAAAGCTTGGGTGTGAAGCTGAGGCAAGTCCAATTGGGGAGCGATAAAAATCATCATTCAGATGCAAAGTGCCTCCTACAAATTACTGAAAATAGCCTTTTAGTGCATCAAACCGTCGTGATTTCTCAGGTCCTGCTGTGCAGAGCTTTCCGAGCACAGAAGGCAGCATTGTTTGTCCTGCTGGGAAAATCCTTCCCTTTTTTTCCAGAGCTTCCTTTGCAAATGTTACAGGGTCATATGTATGCGGGGGTTTAGACAGATTTTGATACAAATACTGATTTTTCTGGCTCTCAAGGGATATATTTTGGGACAGGCTGTGGGCGTTTGATTAAAAACTACCCCGTGTTTTGGAGAGCTGGGGGAAAGTCGTGGAGGTGAGTTAATTGCAAACACAAACAGCATTTTTTGAGAGTGAAACTTTGTCCGCATGTGATACAATGCTGTCGGTGGTGTCTGGGCTTCTCGTCCCCGCCTGGAATGATTTTAGAAGCCGAATCTATCCTTGGGCAGATCTTTCACTGAGCATGTTGCTAGCACCCACAGCAGACAGGAGGAGGCTCCCTCTGCCCATGGTGCTCGCCTGCTGCGCACTTGTGCACGCTGGAACAGATCTGGAGGAAAGGACATGCTCGCAGCTGCTTGAAAGTGGATCCAAACCCTTCACCTTTTGCCAACCTGAGACTCCATGCTGTTTTTAAGAGCTGGTAAAGTGGAAAAGCAACCGCTGTGGGCTGGAAACCTTCAGAGAGACACCAAATACCAACTTAGCATGGAAACCAAGAGTATTTCCATGGCCATAACCTTGCTTCTTCCAGCATCCAGAGCTTTAGGGACTTCCTGGCCTGGCAGATTGAACAATAACTGTGGACAGTCCCCATTTGCTTTCTCCTCCTTCCTTGCTCCCAAGCAATGAAGTGATCCCTTCAGACTGCACAGGAATCATTTTTGGAAAATGAAGCTTAGTGAAAACCCTTCATTCTCTACCCTGTGCCTTGCAAGTGCAGCTCAGGAGAAAACCCAACATGTGGCAGCAGGTCAAGCTCGTGGTGCCTCTCAACCTTTGCCGACAAGGACCTCATTGGAAAATGGGAAATGGGCTTTTGCAGTGTTTCCAGGAGTTTGCAGCTTTCCTCAGGCAAAGTCGTGCTTTGAGCAGGGAGAACTCCCTCCAAACACACAATAAAATAATAAAAATCCCTCCATATCATGATGCAAGCGCCTAAAATGAGCAGGAGCTTGAAGATTTAGATGAATGCTTTCCGCGCTGTGCCTTCGGCGGGAGCGGTAGCACCACCTACTCGCTGAAGGGATGATGGCACTTGTGTTTGCAGAGACAACAGGGTTCCTGCTCACAGCTTGGGCCGGTTGAAGAGCAATAAACGTATTTTAAATGCTGTTAGGATGGCAAAAAAATATATTGGCTGTTCAATCAACTCTTTCTCTAGGCCCATGTTGGTATTGTGGCTGTCATAGGAGAGGTTTTGAGGTTGTTTTTGGTGGGGGAGGCAGGTGGCTGTAGTGAGGAGCTGAAATTAGGCTTTTTGGGCCACATTTTTTAACTAACAAGGTGGTTGGGTTGTGGTTGATCCGTGGGTTTTGGGTCTGTCCTGCTTCGTGGCCCTTTCCAACGCGGTGTCGGCACCCACCTCACCCCCCTCCTGGGATTTTTTTTTTTCTCCCTGCAGCCATGGATTTCCCCCAGCACAGCAAGCAAGTCCTGGAACAGCTGAACCAGCAGCGGCAGCTGGGTTTGCTGTGTGACTGCACCTTCGTGGTGGACGGCATCGACTTCAAGGCCCACAAAGCCGTGCTGGCAGCCTGCAGCGAGTATTTCAGGATGCTTTTTGTTGACCAGAAGGACGTGGTGCACCTCGACATCAGCAATGCGGCAGGTAGGCAGAGGCTTATCCGATATTGCCCTGAGCTACTTAAATGAAGTGGTTTTGTGCCCAGGGTTTGAGGGAGGCTCTTCAGCCTGTTATTTCGTACACTTTGGGCTTTTGAAAATTGTGCATCCGAGAGGTGGGAGCTCATCTATGGTTGTGTTGCCTCCCTTGCAGGCCTGGGTCAGGTTTTGGAATTCATGTACACGGCTAAGCTAAGCCTAAACCCCGACAACGTGGAAGATGTGCTGGCTGTGGCGGGTTTCCTCCAGATGCAGGAGATCGTCAGTGCTTGCAACGCTCTCAAGTCTCTTGCCGTGCCGGCAGAAAGCCTCACCGAGAGCCAGCAGCCCCCCGCCGAGATCGGTATGTAGCCACCTCTCTTTCCCTCATCCAAGGAGACTCAAAATTGCTCCACAAAGCAGTCACCCTCTCTGGCCCCCATCCAAACCCATGTGCTGGGTCCATCTGGTGCGCAAGGATGTCTGGATGGGGTTTGATCCCCTTGTGCGGCACCAGCAGTTGAAGAGCTGATGCTGCTTTGAATCTTTATGGGATCTGGGGATCCTTCTAGCAGCCCTTGGGGTGCCCCTGCGCAGGCAGCAAAAGCTGGAGCACTTGCCTCTTCCCTCGCAGCAGCTAACAAGGCAACCGTTGAAGACAAGACGTCAGCGGCAGAAGCACTGGGTGATACTGACAAAATAAAACCAGTTCCTCCCAACCTGGAGGTGAAGGAAGAGACGCCCATGGCTGCAGCAGCACAGCCTGAGGCGCAGACGGAGCACCTGGGTGGCCAAGAAGGTGAGCCACCAAGGGATGACACCCAAAATCCCTCTGTCACCCCCCCTTGCCCCCACAACACACCCTGTCCTGCTGCTGGACTCCGCTACGTGGAGCCTGCGTGTTTCCTCGAGTGAGCCCGAGACACTCTGTTGTTCATAGGGGCAGATGCTGCCATCCAAGAGGGCCCCAATGCTGAATTTCCCAGCCACCCTCAGCCAGTGGAGAACGTGGTTGGCAGCAGCAGCCTCGCAGCGAAAGGCAACATCTCTCGGGGTGCCGAAACGGGAGGTGTGTCTGTGAGTGAGGGCGGTGGCAAGGACTTTGCTGCCTGCCTATTTCCTTCAGCAGGGCTGAAACAAAGCCGGGCAAGGGTTGAAGCCTTGTTTTCCATGCAATTAATTTTGTTAGTGTGAGTTTTGCTGTGCAAACACCGTCTCCCGCAAGTTGCGGAGCTCACAGGAGCAGTTTTTCTTGGGGCAGAGCTAGGAGAGGTTGGGAAATGCTCCTCTGTCTGCACAGACTTTTGGATTTTAGGGCTAATAAACTGCAAATCCAAACTGACGCCAGGCAGGGGTCTCAGTGCCTGTGTCTCGTGCGATGGAGTACCAGGATTTCCCCGAGTACAGTAGGGGAGGTCTAATCCCCATCGCCTTAAACCCAGGCTTAGAGTTAGGAAGTACAGGTGGGTTTTGTGTCTCTGATGCTGCTCCCAATCTTTAGCATCCTCGTTTTCTAACTGCCTACAGAGATGGAGCTGGAAGGGAAGGAGGAAGAGGGGGACATGACAGCAGAGGAAGAAGAGGAGGCTAAAATCCCTGAGGAAGAGCAGCCCCGGTTAGAAAATGGAGAAAATGCCGAAGATAACGAATCAGGGAGCACCGATTCTGGGCAGGAAAACTCGGGTGAAACCCGTCTGCTGCGTTCGGGTACTTACAGCGACAGGACTGAGTCGAAAGCCTACGGCTCTGTCACGCACAAGTGTGAGGTGAGGCTGGCCGTGGCCCCGAGCGGGGTCTCCAGTCCCTTGGAGACACCGGGCGTCACCAGCCGCACCTGCGCCTGTCTCTCTCCATCCCTAGGACTGCGGGAAGGAGTTTACCCACACCGGTAACTTCAAGCGGCACATCCGTATCCACACCGGCGAGAAACCCTTCTCCTGCAGGGAGTGTAACAAAGCCTTCTCTGACCCAGCTGCATGCAAAGCCCACGAGAAGACGCACAGGTACGGCAACACCGGGGACCGAGAGGTGCCACCGTGTCGAGTTGAGTGGAGAAAAGCTTGTGCCGATGCCAGTAGCTGGCTGAGGGCATAAGGGTTTGAGCAAGAGGCCGGTGCAGCAGCCGACACCACTCTGCCTCTCGCACCCATCCGGAGGGATCGGTGTTGCAGGGTTGGAGACTCCCAGCAGCTCGTTTGGATGGCACCAGCTGCGAAAAGACACTGGCAGCACCAAAAAATGTAGCTTTTGCTGCAAAAGATCAAAGTCCTTGTGAAATCCATCAGCATGTTGGGGTGGTCTGGGAGGAGATGAACTTTCTGCCCTTGTCCTTTCCTTTTGCATTGCTTCAGGACATCCTGTGGGATCCAGATGGGTTTAGCTGGGGTGGTGGAGCTTGGAGCAGGGTGGTGAGAGCTCAGCATGCTGGTTCTTCCCCTGCTGGGTGTGACAGTCCTGCCTCCCCCACAGCCCGTTGAAGCCCTACGGCTGCGAAGAGTGCGGGAAGAGCTACCGCCTCATCAGCCTGCTGAACCTTCACAAGAAACGGCACACGGGGGAGGCCAAATACCGCTGTGATGACTGCGGCAAGCTCTTCACCACCTCCGGCAACCTCAAGCGGCACCAGCTGGTCCACAGCGGAGAGAAACCGTACCAGTGTGACTACTGCGGGCGCTCCTTCTCCGATCCCACCTCTAAAATGCGGCACCTGGAGACCCACGACACCGACAAGGAGCACAAGTGTCCCCACTGCGACAAGAAATTCAACCAGGTGAGTTGGGTGAGGGGGGAAGAGCCGGACCCAGAGCTGTTCAGATCCCTCTGGAGGGAGATGGGGGTGATGTGGGGGGGCTCTCTGCATCCCTCTGTCTGTCACCAGGTGGGGAACTTGAAGGCTCACTTGAAAATTCACATCGCAGATGGGCCCCTGAAGTGTCGGGAGTGCGGCAAACAGTTCACCACTTCAGGTAGCGCGGGGTTGGTAGGTGGTGAGGTGCAAGTGACAGAGGTTTGGCTGACCTGGGGGAGGGGACAGGGACCACTCTGTGGGGGGTTTGCAGCCAGAGGAAGGATTTCATCCTGGGCACAGGAGGGTTTAAACCTCTTAACTGTGTTGCCACGGTTATAGTGCATAAATTTCTCCCCCTTCTGTGGGGCCGGGCTGGTGTCCCTCCATGGGATCGCAGCCCAGGGATGCTCCTGGAAGGAGCCCTTGATCCAGCTTTTGGGAACGGGGACATCTCCTCTCATCTCCCCAAATGGCTGTAGAGCCAGAGGGGTCTGGACAAGCCCGACGGAGTCTCTCCATCCCCTCAAAAATGGGATCCTTGTTCTGGCTGTCCCCGCCACCACATTATCACCTGATCCTTGGCTCTGGGCGAGGTGCAGCCAGCTTCCCTTGATCCCTGCAGGGTTTCTGCTCCGTAAATAGTGACAGGCTTTCCCAAGGGAGCTACTGGGTCGCTGGGAGGGGTGGAGGGAGGGAGCTGATGTCCCTGTGCCACCCAGCTGAGCCTCCTCTGCTCTCAGGCAACCTGAAACGGCACCTCCGAATCCACAGCGGGGAGAAACCCTACGTCTGTGTCCACTGCCAGCGTCAATTCGCCGACCCCGGGGCACTGCAGCGACACGTCCGCATCCACACTGGTAGGGACGCAGCTCTGCTCTTTCCCCAAGGGATTTTGGGAGCCCACATGGTCGCCGTCCCTGGGTTGTTGATCCACACACACGTTTCCCTTTTCTCCTGCAGGAGAGAAGCCGTGCCAGTGCTTGATCTGCGGGAAAGCCTTCACCCAAGCGAGCTCCCTCATTGCCCACGTGCGCCAGCACACGGGGGAGAAGCCCTACGTCTGTGAACGCTGTGGCAAGAGGTGAGGGTCCACCCCCTGAAATTCGGGGGGGAGCACCTCCACACACCCTCTATGGCTGGGTGCTGTTCTGGCACTTGGTTGTGGAGGGTGGATGGAGGTGCCCGGATGTTATCACTGGGGACAGGGATCGTGGTGACCATTGTTTGTCCCCTTCAAGGTTCGTGCAGTCAAGCCAACTGGCCAACCACATCCGCCATCATGATAATATCCGACCCCACAAATGCACCGTCTGCAACAAAGCCTTCGTTAACGTGGGCGATCTCTCCAAACACATCATTATCCACACCGGTGGGTACTGCGAGGACTCCCTGACAGCCCCCCAAATCATTAACAGCCCCCCAAATCTTGAACCACCCCCACATTTCTCATCTCTTCCCCAGGGGAGAAGCCATTCCTGTGTGACAAGTGTGGCCGGGGCTTCAACCGGGTGGACAACCTGCGTTCCCATGTGAAGACAGTCCATCAGGGCAAGGCGGGCATCAAAATCCTTGAGCCTGAGGAAGGCGACGAGGTCAACATCGTCACAGTGGCTTCTGATGACATGGTGACACTGGCCACCGAGGCGCTGGCTGCCACTGCTGTCACACAGCTCACGGGTGAGCTGGGGGGATCCCAGGAACCATCCCGAAAAGGAAACTTATCCATGGGGTGCAGCTTGGGGGTCTTGGAGCCATCCCAAAGGAGCTTGGAGTCTTATCTGTGGGGTGCAATGCCCTTTGCTGTGGCCTGAGGCTGGGAAATGTCACCCCCAGGCTGGAGTCTCCTCCCAAAAACCATGAGGGGCAAAATCCAGCCAGGATCTGCCCCCGCATCTCTTCGCATCCCCCTCGCCATCGCCTTCCCCCTTCTCTCCCCCCGCAGTGGTCCCTGTAGCGGCCGCAGTGACGGCAGACGAGACCGAAGCACTTAAAGCCGAGATCACCAAAGCGGTGAAGCAAGTGCAAGAAGCAGGTGAGGAGATGGAGAAGGCAGGGAGGGGGGGGGGTCAGCCGGTTCCTGCCCCACCCCACCCCCTCACCCCAGGGTCATCATCCCGTCGTTCCCACCTCTCCCAACCTTTTTCCTTGCAGACCCCAACACCCAGATCCTCTACGCCTGCGATTCCTGCGGGGAAAAATTCCTGGATGCTACCAGCCTGGCGCAGCACGTCCGTATCCACACGGCCCAAGCCCTCGTCATGTTCCAGGCCGACACAGACTTTTACCAGCAATATGGAACTGCTGCTGCTTGGCAAACGGAGCAGGTCATTCCCGCCGGAGAACTCCTCTTCCGAACCCGCGACGGCCCCCCCGAACCCCCCCCCGCCCCCCTGGCCCCCGCACCCACAACCGGGGAGGGTCAGCCCCCTGCAGAGTGACTCCCCCTCGCCTTTATTTAAAAGACAGCTGCTTGGAAATGGTGTAAAAAGTGTATTTCTGGAAGGAAAAAGATGGAATAAATTGCAATATTTTCTAATGGCTGATGCTCGGGAGGGGGCGGGGAGGGCTGGGCGCTGCAGCCATTTTGTAGCCCTGCCCCCCCAGATGATGCTTTGGGTCTGGTCCTGCTGCAAAGGGAAGAAGGGGTTCCTGCAGAGCTGGAGCCTATCAGGGATTAATGAAATACTCGTTTAATCGCTAACAAGGGTGCGATCCATTGAAAATGGGGATAATTGAGACGATAAAGGTAAAAAAGGTGCACTTCCCAAGAGTGGCCAATGGCCATTTTGGGTTAAAGTGAGGGGAGATCCTTGCCCCCCCACCCCTGGGCTGAGGGCAGGCAGGGCTGGAGGCAGAGGTTTGGGTTAAAAAAAAGGACAAAAAGGTGCTGCTGCTGCCCCAGCACCAAGGCAGGGGTGCTGTGAGGCCAGCCCTGCCCTGCCCTGCCCACAGGGGACCCCCCCCAGGCTGTGCTGCCACAGAGGGGTAGGACTGGGGGGGGGGGTGTCCCAGGGTCAGGGGACATGCAGCTGTCTGTGTGTCTGGTGTCTGTCCCCATCCCTGTTACCCCATGTGGGTGCTGCGGGGTGGGGGGGGCGGGCAGGGCTCTAGGGAGGTCAGCACTGGCTCCAGCCCTGTTCCTTGTCCCCCTCAGGGCTGGAGCTGAGGGGATGCTGTGTCCCCCAATGCGGGGGGAGGCGGGGGGGCACGGGGACACAACCAGAGCATGGGGTCCAGGCTGAGGGACCCTGGGGGGCTCCACAGGGGGAAGGGGCTCTTCTCAGGGTGCCCTGGGGCACAAACCCACCTGGGGAGGGGGGTCCTAGGGACCCTCAAGTTAGGACCAGGCCTGAACCCCACCCCAGCACCCCGGGGAGGGTGATGGGGATAGACACATGGATGGGTGCATGGGTGGACACACAGCTGGATGTCAAGCCAGACATACAGCCTCCCTCCTTGGGGCCACCCGTGGGCGGGATCAGACCCTTTACCCCCACTGTAGTCCATGTGTCCGTCTGTCCGTGCACCCATCTGTGTGTCTGGAGCCAGGATTGGGCCTGAAAGCCTTCCCCCCCACCAGTGCCCCGGGGTGAGTGAGGGACACACGGACGGTTGTGTAACTGTGTCCAGCTGGATGTGCAACCCCTGCTCTGTTCCCCCAGTGCCCCAGGTGGGGTAATGGGGATGGGTATGGAGGCACAGACAGACGGACACATGGACAGTTGCATGTCCACCTGGAGAGAGTTGCTCATCCAGCTGGACACATGGACAGTTGCATGGATGGCTGGACAGCTGTATGGACAGGTGCCCATCTGGCCGGACACACAGACAGTTCCACATCCAGCCGGACACACAGACGGGTGACCGTCCAGCTAGAAACATGGATGGGTGCACAATTGCACATCCAGCTGGACGGATGGACAGTTGCAGCTCCAGATAGATGGATGGCTGTACATCCGTACGGACAGTTGCACGTACAGCCAGACACACAGATGAGCGGATGGCTGGGTGCATGGTGGGTGTGACAGACAGTTGCAGGGTCATCCAGACAAACAGACAGCTGTCCATCCAACCGGACACACTGACAGTGGCAGACTGCCAGACACATAGACACGTACACGTCCAGCTGGACACACAGACAGCTGTGCAGATGGACAGACACCGGCCCAGCCAGACACTTGCCTGCTCCTCCACCCCACACCACAATTGCCCCCAAAATGGAACTTTTTGCCCCAAAACCCGGCAATTTCACACCCCTGCCCTACCCCCACCACACCCCTTCCCTGCCCCCCACTTGTGGGCAGGATCAGACCCTTGGGCCCCCCCATTAGCTGTGTGTCCATCTGTCCATGTGTCCATCCCCATGTCTGTCATCAACCCTGGGGCGCTGGGAAGGGTTCAGGCCCAATCCTGGCTCTAGACACATGGACAGGGTGGGGCACAGGGAGATGGACACACAGACAGGATGGTGGGGGCCCAAGGGTCTGATCCTGCCCATGAGTGGGGCGAGGGAGGGGTGTGGTGGGGCGGGGTGTGAAATTGCTGTTTTTCAGAGTGGGGCCTTTGGGGCAAAAAGTCCATTTGGGGGCATTTGTGCTGGGGCAAGGGGGTGGAGGAGTCGAGTGTCCAGCTGTCTGTCCGTACAACTGTATATGTTCGTACAACTGTCCATCTGTTCGTACAACTGTCCATCTGGAAGTACAACCCCTGCTCTGTGTGTCCGTCCCCCCCCTGCAGATCCCCCAAACCCACCAGTGCCCCGGTGGGTAACAGCGGTGGGACAGACACATGGACGGGTACACGTCCAGATGGACACACTGACAGTTGTTTGTACCACTGGACACACAGACAGTCAGACGTCCAGCCGGACTCATGGATGGGTGTGCAGTTGTATGTTCAGCTGGACACACGGACAGTTGCAGCTCTGGACAGACTGCTGTATGTCCAGATGGACAGTTGCATGTACAGCTGGACACACGGACGAGTGGATGAGTGGGTGTGACAGACAGTTGCAAGGTCATCCAGACAAACGGACAGCTGTCCATCCAGCCAGCCAGCCAGCCAGTGGCAAACTGCTGGACACATGGACAAGTACACATCCAGCCCGACACAGGGACAGTTGTACATCCAGCCAGACACATGGACAGACGGACAGATGCCCACCCAGCTGGCCACTCACCTCCTCCATTCCATACCACAATTGCCCCCAAAAAGGAAGTTTTTGCCCCAAAGGCCTGGCTCCAAAACCCAGCTATTTCACACCCCTGCCCAGCCCCTGCCATAACCCTCCCCTGCCCCGACTCGTGGGCAGGATCAGACCCTTGGGCTCCTCCATTATCTGCGTGTCCATCTGTCCATGCCCTGTCCGTGTGGCCATCCCTATGTCTGTCACCCACCCTGGGGCCCTGGGAAGTGTTCAGGCCCAATCCTGGGTCCAGACACACGGACAGGGGCATGGACAGATGGACACACGGACAGGATGGTGGGGCGCCCCAAGGGTCTGATCCTGCCCACAAGTGGGGGGGCAGAGGATGGGTGTAGTGGGGCGGGGGAGGGGTGTGAAATTGCTAGTTTCCAGAGTAGGGCCTTTGGGGCAAAAAGCCCATTTTTGGGGCATTTGTGCTGGGGGGGTGGAGGAGACAAGTGTCTGTCTGGGCAGGCGTCTGTGTATCTGGACGACCCTGCAACTGTCACACCCACCCATGCACCCAGCCATCCACTCGTCTGTGTGTCTGGCTGTACATCAACTGGCCGTCTGTCCATCCAGACATACAGCAGGCTGTCTGTCCAGAGCTGCAACTGTCCATCTGTCCGGCTGGACACGCACCCATCCATGTTTCCAGCTGGACGCTCACCCGTCTGTGTGTCCAGCTGGACGCACAACCATCTGTGAGTCCAGCTGGACGTCTGACTGTCCATGTGTCCAGTGGTATGAACAACTGTCTGTGTGTCCATCCAGACCTGCACCCGTCCGTGTGTCTGTCCCACTCCCGTTACCCCACCCAGGGCACTGGGGGGGTCTGGGGGATCTGGGGGAGGGACAGAGCAGGGGTTGTATTTCCAGACAGACAGACAAGACAGTTGTACGTACATGTGGGCGTTTGTACCTACAGCTGGATGCACATATGGTTGTATGGACAGCTGGACAGACGCCTGCCCAGCCAGAGATTCGTTTCCTCCACCCTCCCAGCATAAATGCCCCCAAAATGGACTTTTTTGCGCCAAAGGCCCCATTCTGAAAACCAGCAATTTCACACCCCTCCCCTGCCCCCACTCGTGGGCAGGATCAGACCCTTGCCCCCCCCCAATCTGTCCATGTGTCCATGCACCCATCCACGTGTCTGTCAGTCCATTCCTCCCATCTCCACCCTCCCCCATCCCCCCAGGCACTGGGTGGGTGGGGGGGCAGGTCTAAGGCCCAATCCTGACCCCAGGACCCCCCATTCGTCTTCCCCCATGGCAGCGCATCCCTGTGGGATGTCCCCAGCCGAGATCCCAGGCCCCGGGGCTCTCACCCCCCTGCCTTGATGTTAGGGCATCAGCAGCACCTTTTTTGTCCTTTTTTTAACCCAAAATGGGCTCTCCCCTGCCTCCATCCCCAGCATGGGGCAGTGGGGCGAGGGTCACCCGTCTTTCACCCCAAAACCCCACAGGTGGGGTCCAGACCCCCAAATTTTCTCATAAATTTCCTTTTTTACCACATCTTCTTGATTTTTAACCCATTTGCACCACCCCTGGTGATTAACCAAGGGTTTTGGTGGCTCCCACCAGCCCCTGGCACCACTTCCCTCCTGTGCCAGAGCCCAGTCTGCTTTTGGGTGGTAAAGCAGTGAAAAACGTGAAGTCTGGCTCTTGTTTTTTAAAGCATGGTGAATAACAAAATTCAGGTGGTTTTTTTTCACAAGTAGTTGGCACCTATCAAAATTAAAAGCATAAAAAAATTGCAACTTTGGTTTTCAACAAATATTTACGACACAAAAGGAAAAGAAACAAAGATTTGATTTACTCTGACAAAATTATCTTTTTTTTCCTTTTTTTTTTTTAAACAAAAGATTAGTGACGACTCCTGGGGGAGCCCCCAAACCTCCTTCCGCACCCCCCCCATCCCAAACAGCCAAGGGACGAGATCCAGGCGCCGAGGTGTTTTGTATTTTTTAATAAAGTTTGTAATCCAATGGACACACAAAACAAAACTGCGCTGAGAAAAAAACAGTTCCATAAATTAATAAGTGTTAGGGAAGGCGAAGGGGCGGGGGAAGAGGGGGGGGTCGAAAGTCTTTTGTACAAGTGTATAACACTTCCACAGTTCATGAGACGAGGGGGGGGGGGGGCATGTTTAAATGAAGCGCACTTACAAATGAGTGACAATACAAAGTCTGAGTATGAAAATAAGATTTTCTCTGAAAACACATTTTTGGCACAGATTAAAAAAAAATGTATGTTGTGGGGATTTGATTTTTTTTCCTTTTTTTTTTAAAGTCAGTATTATATATATTTATATATATTATATATATATTTATATATACACACACCCACTGAGTTCTGCATATCCCACCAGGAAGGAAAATAGCTCTCCCTTTTGTTTATTTTTTTTGTTTTGTATTTTCTTTTTTTTTTCAGTGTAAACTGTACATCCCAGATGAGGAGAAGACGGCTGCAGCAGGGGCAAGTGGAGGAGAGGAAGGTTCACATCCAAAAAAAAAAAAAAAAAAAAAAAAAAAAACCAACAAAGGAAAAAAACCCAACCAGTAAAATAAAATAAAAAAGATAATGTGTGAAATGATCCTTGACCCACAAATTTCAGCAGAAGTCCCCAGGTCCTGCGTTTAGTCCACGGCGCGTGTTAATGTGTGTCAAGACATCCAGAACGTCACAGCGTGTCTCCAACTGTGCAAAGGTCCAAGTCACTAATTTAGTGCAAAGGCAGTTCAGGTTCTTTTTTATTTTTTTCCTTTTTTTTTTGTTAAAAAAAATAAGCCATCCTTTATCTTTTCCCCAAAAGGAGGCACAGAAACCCAATACCAGTCCGCCTGCTGAGTGCATCAGTTGTCCGTAAGCTAAAGCAATATGTAAACATACAAGGTAGCGGAACCACTACCCAGCAACAGTTTGATCGAGGCCGGTTAGGGCAGGAGGCTGGTAGTCTGGCAGCATTTTCTTGTTTCATTACTTTCTCTCTCTCTTTTTATTTGTTTTTATTTTAAAATTTTTTTTTGTGGTTTTTGTGGGCTTTTTTTGTTTTTTTTTTGTTTTTTTTTTTTTTTGCTGCAGGGCCTTGGAAAAAAAAAATAAAGTCAGTAACCGGTAAACAGCTCATACCGACGCGATGACAATCATCAGGTGAGGAGAGATGTTGGAGATGCTGGCAAGGAGGTCCGGGGCTAGGCGGGACAGGTGGCTTTCTGAAAATTCGCAGGGTGGGAAGATCTGCAGAACGTAGGCAGGCTGCCAGGGAGAGAAGAAACACGGATAAGCGACAAACCAGGGTGAGGGCTGGCCTAAAATGTTTTAAAATGGGACATTCGGATGATCTTTTGGGTGCTTAAAGGCTCATAAACCAGCGCGCTTGTATAAAAAAGGAGAGGCTGTTCAGCAGCCTCAGGTGTGGTTCCCCAAGGTGGGGAGTTTTTCCACACCGGGGATGTAAGAGCTGGCTAGTTTTATTGCACAAGACAAAAAAAAATCCCATTAATTATCATTTCAGCAGTTGCTCCGAGCACTGACCACTCGTTCTGGGCCATTTACACCCAGGGAACAGATTAAATTTGATTTGATGCCACAACACAGCTGGAATAAATGCTCCTCATCACCAAACCCAAACATTTTGTATTTACGTGGCCAAGAGCAAGAAAGCACCAGGTGTCCTGGAAAAATCAGGATATGATATGCGGAAGAAATGAGGACTCTACTTCCAACACAGAAAAAAAGCTGGAAAATGGGTTTGGTTTGTTTTCATCCAAGGATGTAGGGCTGTGAACAAACTGAACATAGGTTTGAGGGGGTTTTTGGCTTTGCAGTTCATCTTCAGTAATTATATCAATTATATCGGTGTGTTTTGATTGGTGATGTAAAAAGCCAGCATGGTAAATGTGGGGGTTTTCTTTTAATAATAAAAACAGGCAGCTCAACTACAATTTCAAGCAAAGACCTGGGGTGGAAGGCTGTACGTCCCATTATCTATTGATCTAGTATACCTACGGTGTTTCAGGCCTTTCCCTGCAAATACCTGATTAGAGCCGGGGTTGGGAACATTGATGATTCCTGCGGCTTGCTTAGCCTGCAGGTAGCTGATGAACGCAGCCTTAAGTGACTCAGTCTGATTCACTACATCTTCCTGGTCTCGGCCACAAGGCAAAGCCAGTAATAGGCAGTAATCGCTCTCCACCTGGAAAGAAAATACCGTAATTAAGTCAAATGTTTGCTGGGAACAGGCCCATTCCTGACATACATTCATTATCTGCAGTGGAAAATCCTCTCTTTGAACTCCTTCGAAGTTACAGAAGACTTGCTGAAAGTTCAGCCAGCCTAGGAGATGGTGAAAAGGACTGAAAACTACCGCTTTCCACAGCTGCCTGAATTCCACTTTCCACCTTACTTAGACGTGTCGGAGCCAGCAGGAATTTGTTCCAGGGCTGAGGGATGGGTGATTTCAAAGGTTTCCCAACTCCGCCATTCCCTTTTCTATGAATGCAGAGTTAATTCCTATAGCTCATGACTCGCAATCTGCATTTTATGCTCAGTGGGAAGAAGGAATCACGCAGCTATTACCAGAATCCCAAAATAATGCGACACAAGCAATGAGAGCCAAAGTTTCTGGGAGAAGCGGTGTTTTTTTGTTACGCAGCTGGTAAGAAGAGCCCAGCTTTCAGCATGCAGATATTAGCTCTTCCCAAACATGCTCCCTCACCCCGTCCCGACCCCTCACCATCATTCTGCGTGCGACGCCTTCCAGCTGCGAAGCCTCCAGTCGCATACGCTGAGCGATTCTCAGCGGCGGTCCTCCCTCCGGCGCTGGCAGGGACCGGTGCGCTAAGACGTTATTACCGGAGACAAAGTGGAGCTGAACAGCGGCTGTGTCATTTTTTAGAGCCAAAAGGCCCTGCCAGACAATCGGGTATTTCTGGAAAGAGAGGGAGAAGAAATATTAAACGCAAATGAAGGAGAAGGGGATCTTAAATCTCGTCTGAGCTGCTCGTTTGCCTCTAATACTTTCACAGGCAATGAAGACACCACCACTTTGCTTTAAGGACCGAGTACAGATGTAACATCTATCACTCCTCGTATGCGCCGGTCCGGGC
Organism: Haliaeetus leucocephalus; assembly: GCF_000737465.1. NCBI lineage: Eukaryota > Metazoa > Chordata > Aves > Accipitriformes > Accipitridae > Haliaeetus > Haliaeetus leucocephalus. The sequence goes on along the minus strand of NW_010972992.1, from coordinate 1,603,603 downwards.
TTGGATTAGGTCCTGCTAAATCAGTAATTCAGTCCTTTTTCTTCCAGCTGGCTAAGATGTCTGGGTGGCTCCCTTCATCGTAACATCAGAGCACTTCCCAATCTTTCAGCCTCCCACACAGCACGAGGCAGAGCAGGGTTGTTACCAAACGCTATTTTCTCTTTTACAACTGGGAGAATTGAGAAACAGCAGCAGCAGGAGAGTTGCTCAAGGTTATATGGGAAATACGCCGCTCTGAACGCAACTCTTGGTTCCTCGTCAGTGCCTGTTCCTCACCATCTCCCTCCTCTTCCTCAGCCTCTAGGCTTTGCAAGAGTGGTTTTTTTCTTTTTCTTTAAATACACCACCATTCTTTCCTGCCAGTGAAGGAAACCTTCCCAAGAAACAGCTGACTAACAATGATGCAGCAGTGCCTGCCTGAGCCTGCAGTCTGTTTGAAACAATGATGAGCGAAATGGGGCTGCTCTGCATTAACAGCGCCTTATCTCGAGCCTCTGGGAAATGCCATGTAAATGTGGACACAGCTAAAACTCACCAGGGACAGAAACAGCCCAGAAAGCAGACAGATGATCAATCGCCCTCTCCGCATTTGAAGCACTTGATGCAAGAGAGGTCAGATTTTGGTGCCACAGGTGAGATGAGCTATAAAGAACCCGATTATTTCTCCCCAGACGAGGAGCATGAGGCTACTTGGCCAGGAGAAGATGACAGAGCGAAACTTACTGTCAGAAGCTGAACCATATCCACAGGTCTCTGCGAAATGGGGTGAGGAGACGGCTCTTGTTTGAGAGCGGACTGTGGCTCCGGGCGATTGAGGGGCAGCCCCGGCGGGGCCCCGGGACCCGATGTCGTGGGGATAAACATGGATTGCTTGGGAACCGCCTGAGGTTGGTGCGGTGATGGAAGCTCCTGTTTCATCGAAATGGCAACGGGCGAAGGGTAGGAGGTCTGGCCCGTGTCCGCTTGTGCCCTCTGAAGGTGGACATGAGGGTCTATCTGTGCCGCATGCCTATTTACAGTGGGGTGGTGACTCTGTTCGGGTCCTGCTGCTGGCGGGCCCTTGGGATCCTGGGGGATCTGAGGAGTCTTGCTGCGTACTGGCTGGCTGGGGTGTGAGTGTTCACCCTCCGGTAGACCCTGGGAAGCAGGCGGTGGGGGCAAAAGGAAAGATTTTACACTGTGGGCATATCAGGACTCATTAAATTCAACAGTAAGGCTGCCAGGACACCATCAGATTGCTGGCGGGGAAACCTGTGTCTCCTCACCACAGCACCAGCCCTGCTGTGGTGAAGCCTGGACCAGTCCCCCCGTTCCAAGGCTACCCCACCAGCCTCTCACACCCGAGAGGTGAAACCACATCTCCTGAATTCTGGCCCAAGCCCTTCCTTAGCCCGAGGATGTCTGACCTACACGCCACCTTGATGTTAACAATTCTCCCCCCCGACACCTCTAAGTCTAGAAACCTGTAGGCAGCTTCACACTTTCTGGTTTGAGTTCTAGAGTAGTTAAGAAAACGGGTTATTTCAGCTTCCTCTAATGCTAAGCAACGTTCAAACCCCATTTCCCAAACAAAATAGCTCTTCTTGTGCTATGAACTTAAGTAGGGCTTGGAAACTATCCACAGAGAACTAAACTCAGCTCCTGCAGCCACGCAGAGCCGTGCCGGGCTGTAATTAGCTCAAAGCACTCTAGATTTCAGGTAGAAGGAGAAGAAAGGGTTTTATTTCTCACCTGAGATGGGGTCATGCTCCGGGAAGGCAGCCCGATGGGTGAGGCACCTGGGAACTGAGGATGCCCGAGCTGTGCCGCTGTATGGTAATTCCTCATGTCACCATACACAGACCGATAATCGTGAAAGGAGCTCCCTGTGGGGTGCATGATCTGTACTCCGTGCGGTACCACCACCGGCTGTGTCAAAGGCAGTCCAGGCAGCTGGCTGCTGGAGGGGACACTGAGGAGCCGGGGCTCGCTGTGAGGAGAGTGCGCCATCTTGCCTTCAGAGGATTTTGGCGTCTCTTTTCCAGGCTGAGGGGTCTTACTGACAGGGGGAGTTTTCACAGCCCCTTCAGGTGTTCGGGATTGTCTCGTTTCCGAGTGGTGCTCACCCACAGCGGCCATGTGCGGGTGCATGATCATCCTCACGTCCCGGGGTACATTGTACTGGTCAAGTCTGATGCTCGTGGGGTGCATGCGGTAATCCGGCTGCATCACCAGCACGTCAGACTGAACGGGGGCTGGTCCTCGGCACACTGTGGTATGGTGGTAGTGCATCTCCTCCTCGGGGGGATGCTGAGAAGACAGAGGAGGCATGACTATGTCTCGTATCGGAGCTGGCTGAGGCGTGCTGGATCGCTGAGGTTTGATCTCTATCTGGGGTTGCAGAGCAGCTCTGGGGGAGTGAAGCGCTTCTGGGCGGATGCCGTAAGGGATGCTGGAAAGAGGAGGAGTGTTCATCCTCACCTCGCCTTGGGACAGATGGCCCAGGGACACAGTCTGTGTTACGCTGTGAGGAGGCATGATAACAGATTGCTCAGGATGCATGCTGGATATGTACTGAGGAACGGGAATTCCTGGCGCCAGCATGACCGGGGTGCTGCTCGATAAAGCCGGAGATGAGGTACTGCCGGGATGACAAGCCCGGGGGAACGGTGATGGCGAGTGCCCGCTAGTACGCGGTGAGTGTGGCTCCTGTTTTGTGACCCCCAAGTGGGAAATAGCCCGGTCAGTTGGGGTGCTGGGTCCCGAGCTGACGTGGTTTGCTTCCGAATGCATTTTCCCAGAGAGGGAAGGGTGGTGAGGACTAACTCCAGGACTCAAGTTGGATGGTTGCAGAGTCTTGGTCTCCACTTTCAGAGCAGCTGGATCGGACAGTTTTTTGTTCACAACCATCTGGTTGTGAACGAGTACGGGTGGAGTGTTTACAGTCTGTGTGAGGACTTTACCAGGCTGAGATGCTGGAGTCTGGACAGAAAGGTGGGACGAGTCAGACTTCTCCAGCGCAGTGCGCTCTTGTTTAACGGAGGAGATGACGGGCGACGTATTATAAGGTTGTGACCCTAGTACCAAAGAAGAATGCGTGGAAACAGTCCCGTAGCCCGCCGAAGTCTGGGAGCCTTTCGGCGTGGGCTGAGATGGCGTGATAGGTTCTTGTTTAATCTGAGACTTGGATACAGACTGCTGAAACTCTATGTCGACAGCGCTGGCTGGGGGAATCTGGCTGATCTTGGCACTAATTCGCTGAGGGCCTTCTGTCTTCTGCCCCGAGTAACTCAGAAGCACTACCCCTTCCGAGGTGTTCACTCGCAGCCCTGGACTGGACCCAGTCTCTACAGGCCTCTCCTCAATAATAGACATCGATCCCGGATGAAACCTACTGTTATCATTTGTGCTTGACCTCTGCTTAAATTTTGGCGACGGGGCATTGACAAGACACGTCTGGGTTTGGGGAGCTTGCTTCACCAAGGTGATCCTTGGAGCCTCCTCCAGATCCACACTGTGGGGCATCCTGCTTATAACAGAAGTGGCTTTGGGAGCAATCACAGTACTTATCTTTTCCTTCTCGCTGAACACCGGTGCTTCAGCCACCGGTGGGTCCAAGGCGTTGGTGACGGGAACTGCTGGCTTCTCCTCTGAAACCGGCTTTATGGCCTCTACCGCAGGGTGGAGGGGTGCCTCCTCCAAACAAGGTGCGCTCACTGGCTCGGCGTGCGTCGTTGTCACGTGCGTGGAGGTTATGCTTGTTGCCGAGACATACTTGGGCTCCATGAGTATCTTCCTCAAAGTGCTGGAGTTTGTATTGATATCTGATGCCTTTGTGTCTGGTGGGAGAGCAGGTGGGGGCGTGGAACGGGCACGGGGTTCCTCATGCCTCACCATCCACTCTGGCACTTTGGCAGCACCAGAGTGAAGGGGGACGATTGTGGTGGGCACTGGGGTGGGCAGCTTGGCTGCTGCTGAAGGGGCAGCAGGAAGGGCTGCATTTGGAGCGCTCGGCGGTGTGATGGGCGCGTTCTCCATGGGCGACCGTATCTTGAATCCACTCTGACTTCCCTCGTCGAGGGGAACTGGTGGGGTGGCCAGGTCTAGAGGAGTCGGAGCGGGCGCTTTCGGTGAGGTGCTGCTCTCAGCAACAGCTTCGTGCGCGGCCACAATGTCAGTGGCTGCAGCCTTGCTGGCGTCAGAAGCACTTGGTTCCACGGATGCCTGAGCCACTGTTTTAGTTTGCTTTTCCTCCTTAGAGGCATCTTCGGGTTTTGTCTTTACTTCGTTAGTGGGGGGCGACTTGCTCTGCACCCTCTCCAGCTCAAAGGTGTTGACTTCAGCGGCATCACCCTTTCTGCCCGTGCTCCTTTTGCGTCTCTGCCGCGTGGTTTTCTGACGGCCCTTTTCCTTCCGAGCAACTTCAGCCTCCTGCAAGGTCTCGGCCTCCTGTGCAGAATTGGAAGATTCACTGAAGCTGACTTCGGCCTCCTTGCTTTCCGTCTCTACTGTCGATGGGGCAGAGCTGGGAACCGGCTGCACTGTGGGCTCAGCGGCAGCCTCCGTTTCTAGGATATTATTCACTGCCTGATCAGTCTCGGGCTCCATCTCCCCCCGAGGTGACGGTAACACCAAGGGCTCTGCAGGGATTTCAGCTTCCGATTCAGCGGGATACGTCGGGGGTGCAGGAAAGCTTTCAGTCTCCCCAGAAATATCATTGATGATGGAGCCGATGGCTGCCGCCAGCTCTGTTTCACTAGCTTGATGCGCAGGTTTATCTCCCTCCTCCTCCTGACGAACTTCAGGTACATCTGCCGTCGGCTCTTTGTAGGCAGCAATTGACGGAGGAGTTTCGGTAAGTTTTGCAATATTCTCCACGGCCTGCTCAAGTTCAATCTGTTTTGCTAACTGGGCAGCTTCGGGGGACTGCTTTGGTTCCCGCACCACCTCTTTTTCCATTTCTGGGAATGAATCTTCTACCTCACTCTTAGCAAAATGGGGTGACAAGATGTCCTCTTTCTGGGGGCTCTTAATTTTGGCCGGTGACACCGCCACCGGCTCTGCCTCCTCCTCAGTTGGCCGCAAGGCACCCTTGACTTCGTCCACATTGAGGCGTATTTCTACATTTTTGAGACACACGGATGCTTTATCTACAACAGTTTTGGTATTTTTATACCTTCCCCTTTTGGATTTCGTAACCTTTTCTGGCACCGGCTTCTTCTCAATAATCTCAACCGTGGGGATTTCTAGCTGGTTTTTCTCTGCATCCAGTTCTTTCCTATCGCGTTTCTGCTCGTTCGCTGCCAGCTCTTTCTCAGTGGCTTTTGCTTTACTGCTGTTGTCACCAATGCTTGCCTCCTGAACGCTTCTTTCAGCAGCCTCTTCAGATTCAGCCGAGGTATCAGCTTTCGGTTCGTTCTTCCCTTTCTTCCCCTGTTGGCTGGTAGCAGCTGATGAGTGACTGTGTGTTAGCTTCTGGGATCTAGGAGACCTCCAACCTTCTGCAGGCTTAGGAGCTTCCGCAGCATCTTTAGTTTCAGACTCCTCCACCTCTTGCTGTACCGGTTCTGCCTTTATTGGAGAGATGTCCTCCTCTGGCTTACGGCGGGTTTTTGGAGGTCTTCCCCTCCTCGGGGTCGTAGGAACGGTTGTCACTGTTTCCTGCGGTTCCTTCTCCCCTCTCTTCCTGGTGGATCTAGTGACCTCCATGGAGTCCTTCACTGGAGATGGGCCTTCATTGTCCCCTGTGGTAGCGTAGACTGACCTTACGTTTCTGCGCCTAGTACGGCCTATTGGCAAGCTTGGCTCCACGTTTTCTGGCTCTGCAGCAGAACTAGGGGATTTAGCAGCATTCCTCGAAACCTTCTCCGCTTCCACTTTCAATTCAGAAAGTTTCTGCGTCTCCCCACGAGGAGAGCTTGACCTTTTAAGTTTTTCACGGTCAATTCTTTCGCTCTTTCTCGTGACGGGTTTTTCTGTCATGTTAGCTGCAGCCGATTGCACAGGAGTCTTGGAGCGTTTACTCTTGTAGGACTTCTTATCTTTTACAACAACTGGAGGTTCGACTTCCATATCATTGTCAGAAACGGGCGGCAGGACCTCAGCAGCCACCTCCACCTTTTGATTTGCACTAGCATCAGCAGTGGCAGAAGGTGGAGGATTTTCTTCTTTAGGTTCAGCAGCCTCATCAGACTTCTGAACTAGCTTGGGCGGAGGTGGAATCAGCTGGGCAGCTTCAGGTTCTGGATCTACACTGATGTCTGCTTGGGAAAACGAAGCTCCAGGAGTAGGAGGCTTGGTATCCAAGTATGAAGGGTGCTCTGTTGCCACAGCATCTTCCTCTGGCGCCAGGGTAGTAGCAACAACTTCTTTACTAGCTTCTACGACTGGCGGGGGTTCAGTTTGCTCGGGTGGTTCAATTTTGACAGGAGCAGCAAGTTCAGGAAAAAGTTTTTGTTCCTCTACTGCAGAAGCAGGTTCAGATGGTTTTTCTTCTTTTACAGAAGTTGTTTCCACCACTACCTTTTCATTTGCTACCTTCTCAACCGGTGCTGGTTCCTGTGGTAGGACAGTAACTGAAGAGGGACCGACTACTGAGGAAGTTTTATGTTCCAGTTCTTTACTATCAGGAACTGTTTCTGGTGTTTTCGGCCGGTTTTCTTTATCTTCCTGTTTTTCCACTTCTTTTGGTTTCTGATCTTTCTCCTTTTCTTTCTGCTGCATTCGCGTCAGTTCAATAAATCTACTGTGGAAGAGAACCACCGGTTCTTGCACCAAATCAGCCGCGCTGTTAGTCCCATCGGAGGAAGACTGTCTCCCGTACAATCTACCAGAAATGAAGTCAAGATCATCGTCTTTTCTCTCTAAATGCTGCAGGCGCTTGGAGTCCTGTTCAAAGATTGAACTATGCAAAAACCGAGAAGCAAACAGTTCCTGTCTCTCTTGTTCCTCCTCTTTATGATCTTCTTTCTTATCATCCAGTTTTCCACCTTCTGAATCAGTCCTGATTTTTTTCTTTTTCATATACCAAGAGGGAATAGGTCTTGGAGCCGAGTCAACCTTCTCTTTGTCTTTATTGTTTCTAAAACTAGCAAATCTTGAATCCCAATCTAGAAAGGACCAGTTTTCTTCTCTGGATGAAGAGAGAGATTTAGCTCTTTCAAGCAAGGCCTTTGTGTCTGGTGTGATTGTCTTGTCCAATGCAAAAGAGTAAAATTTGTTTCTTTCTAAGGAACTTGACAGTCTTTCCTCTCTTTCACGTAACTTCTCTTCTCTGTCCCTTAATAAAAAAGACAACCTGGAACCCTCTAACAAGGATGAGGCTTTTGGGGAATGGGGCTTGTTTTCACTGTCATCATCTGAATCTGAAGGCACCTCCCCGGGTTCCAGGTCTCGGACAGACCGCTTGCGTATGCTGTCTCTTTTGACGATGCTGCTTGGAAAGCTGATATCAACTCTGCCAGGCTCCTGCTTCACTTGTGTTTCCCACCTACTTGAGTCATCTTCAGAACTCAATACAGATAGTTTTATTTTAGCCATTTCTGCCATCTGCTCCCTTCTGCTGGAATCATAAGGATTAAATTTTAGTGAGTCCTCCCTCACAGTCATGTTGGAGTATGAAAGACCCTTTTCTTCTATTTTAGGTGACTCTTTGGTTTCCTTTAATGGCATTAGCCTTGGAGAATCGAGCGTATCGTCATCTTCATGGAAAGGGAAGTGTCGGATACTAGGGGAACAAGATGTCCTTTCAGAGTCCTCACTCACCTGACGAGAACTTCTGTAGTTTCTTTCTCTTTTAGTGCTAATTTCAAAGTCAAACTGGTCAGTCTTTTTCCTTTTACTTGGTGGAGAGTCATCGGTGACATCTTGCGGAGGTTTTCCCACCTCATGGACCAAGCTCCGTCTTTCATACTCATCCACATCTTTCTTTGGACTGCCGAACTTCTCAGACTTCGCTATCTCCATTTCCAGCTGCTGTTTTAGCCTGCGACTTTGCTCCATTTGTTTCCTGTAACTTTGCGTGTGGTCAATGTCAATGCCAATTTTCTCCTCCGTATCAGTTGACTGAGGCTTCTCTTGGCCAAGTTTATGGTCGGGTGTGTCTTCAGGAAGACCAGAGTAATTCTTCCTTGCATCCTCTCTCTCTGTTCCCTGGTCATCTAGTAGCTGTACCTGTTTATGCTGGGGTTTTACTGGATTCAATTTTTTAGAAGAGAGTTCCTGAACTTCCACTGGTTCATCGGCTGCCTCTATTAGCCTTGCCTGCAGATCTAGGGTGGGACGCATGCCAATCCCACCAACATTAAGAGTCTCCTGAATTTCTTTGGGACTAGTAACAGGAATAAGTCTTTCCAGTTTGAGTTTTTTAGATTCCCTTTTAAGCATCTCCTTCCTCAGGGGTTTTCTCTCCAATTCTCCTTCCCTTAACATTGTCACTTCTCTAGATGAAGCCGTTGCATCAAGCTGCTTTTTCAAAACCATGCGTGCATCTTCCTCATCTTGGCTGCTTCTTTTTACTTCCAGTTTTTGCCTGTCAGGCTTCAGATTTGCATCAGCAAAACGTCTTTTACGAGCCTCCAACTTATCTAAATCTACCGTGTTGGCCCCCTCAGAAGTTTGCTCTGTCTTCAAGTGCTTTTTGGGTTTCAGTTTTCCCTCCTTATCCACCACTTCTACGTGACTAGCAAGGGCTTTCTCTTTTTGTACCTTGGTTCTGACAGGTTCCAGTTTAGACTGATCAGACTTGGTTTGCTCAGCTTGAGATGTCTGCGTTTTTTGTTCAAGAAGTGGGGACTTCATAGTGTCATTATCGAGCTTTGCTCTCAGTTTCTCCAAAGTGGGCTGATCAATCACTTTCCCCTCCTTTTCTTTTACTCGGGTCAACACGACGCAGGGCATTAGTTCCAGGCGGTTTTTAGCTGTCCCTTCTTTGTCACCTCTCTCTTTACTTTGTTTACTATTGCCCTTCAGTTTTTCAGGGCTGGGCTCTCTCTCATTCTCTTGATCTGTTTCAGAAGACTGAGAGCTGGGCGAATGGATTTTTGCTTTTCGTTTTTGCTTATCGGTTTTCTCCTTTTCTGATTTTTCTGGCTTTTCTTTTCTCACCAAGCGTTTCTCCTTGTCAACTCTCTCCTGCTCGAAAACACGCTCTTTCTCTGTTTTTTCATTTTTTGCATAACGTTCCACACGGGCTTTGTCGAGCTTGTCATATCGTGGAGGAGACAGAGAGCTGCAGCTGCCACTGCGATCCGATGACCTGCTGTAAATCCTCCTTTCTGAATCGCTCTGCAGCCTTTCTGACTGGGAGGGAGACGCTCCAGGGCTCTGCGGACGCCTGGAGTGGGTTGGACTCTGGCTCCGCTCTATCGGTCTCCGTTCGTGGTCTCTGTCCCGATCGGATTCGAACCGTTCCCTCTCCCTCTCTCTCTCCCGTTGCCTGTAACTGTACTCCCTTATGTCTTGCTCATATGGATCGCCCCTGTAATCCCTGTACTCGCGTGGGTCGTCGTAGTATCGTGGGTCATAGTAGTCTCCTTGGTAGGGATCCCACTCTGCGTAGAATTCTCTGCCTCGAGCTGGGTATTCTCGTCGAGGATCTTCAGGATACGTCCCTGGAGTCCGAACAGTCTCGTAGTAAGTACGATCAGGGGCATATTCGTAAGATCCTCTTCTTTCATCTCTGCTAAATATAGGAATAAAGAGGTTAGTTTTCCTTCTCAACCAATGTACTGTGTTACCATGTTCTTTGCTATGTAGGGGAATCATTTTATGATAATTGCTTTACACCCGCATCAAGGCAACTGCACACACCTGCATACAGAGATTTAACAACAATGAACTGGTGCACACTGGATTAAATGCTTTGTTAGCTTATCAAATACCGTATGCAGTTAATTGGTCATTTTGTGACAGCTCTGCCAAGTATCTTTTCACCACCCTCACTGCTTCATTTTTGCCAAATTAACATATTGCATTAAATTAAGGTAAAACCTACACAGCACCTGTGCACCCACGCACAGTCTGTCATGCTGAAGACCACCCCATCTCAAGAACATGAAACCTACCTCTGAAAACATGAGTCAAATCAAAATTCAAGGTTTGAACCTCTCCATTACTAAGCAGTAAAGTGGTAATAAAATTTCTTTAAAAATCCTAAACTCTGTAAGTGATCATTTAATTCCAAAATTAGCTCTTTTGCTGCATGTGACATGCTGACGTTGCCTACTTACAGCGAGACCAAGTCAATGAAAAAAATCAGGTTGTTTATGAGATCGGGTGAATTCATGGGGAGCACTCAGCAAAATAAGTCAAGCAATTAGTGTTATTATCTCAATACCTGCAAATGGCAAAAATAAGCCATTTATAACACTGAACATGCCTCATTGGCAGAGGGGTGGCATAAAGCTGGTGCTCCAATTCTCCACCATTAGAGTGTTTTGAACACTCCATATACATTTATTTGGCTTCACAGCTTATGTTTTATGTTAAAAGCTGACAGCTTCCTCATTTTAAGAAATGTACAAAATTGAAAAAAGAACACAGTGAAGCAAAACACGGAAGACAAGTGAAGCGGGATGTTGTGAACGGCAGCTGTGAAGTTAAAAAAATTAATCATGGTTTTCCTTTGGGTTTTTTGTGGGTTTTTTTGCCTTTGGGTCCTATTTAGACGGGCTACAACTACCACCTAAGAGAACCTGGTTAGTGCGGATCTTAGCGTCATTGCAAGGGACCAGGAACTGCCAGGAGGAGCTTGAAGGAGGACGAGAAGATGCAGAATTACAAGACCCACTGCAGAGCTTGCTCGATCGCTCTCTGAGTCATTATTCGTAAGCATCTTGTAATGAGTATGTGAGCATAGTGGCAGAAAAGGAAAAACAAGACTAACATGTACCTAAGTCTTACGTTGTTCCAGAAGTCAGTGTCCTACTCAGAATTATTTCATGGCAAAGACAAGCCCAGCTGACTCCTGCGCGTTAAAAGACATCCAATAATGCACTTCCCTTTTCTGAATTTGGTGTAGTTCAGAGGAAATTATTACTGACTGCTTGCTGGCACATCACAACATCTGGCAAGGACTGGGGAACGCACACATTTATTTCCATTATGCAAATCCTGATTGCCAATTTCCAAACACTCCTCGCTTTTCAATCTAGCAATTTTGCATAGAAGTTAGACCAGTCTATTTTGCTGCAAAAAACCATTAAATTTATCTAATGCACAGGTACAATCAGTGTCACGCTGGGCTTATTTCATCGGTAAACCAGAACCCTAACAATTAAGCCAGCCTCTGAAGGTAATAAAAATGCACCCACACAAAAAGAAAATGCTTCCCTTCACTATAGTCATCAGTAATAAAAAAGACAGATGTTTATTCAGCCACTGAAGGAAAAAAAAGCACAAAATGCAGAGTGCTTTTGTGCCGGCCTACTCTCAGCCAGGGTCTGCAGAGATAAGTGGCCATGCAGGGGGAACACAAGCCTTTGCAGCATGTGCAAAATGGCCAGACACCATCAGGACAGATGCTGCAGAAGGGCATCAACACAGAACACATTTTTCATGTCAAATAGCAAAAAAAATTTAAAAATTGCAGCCTCACTCGTATTTTATTATTTTACCAAGTTAACAAACTAAACTGTTGAAAAGGGGTAGGGGTGGAAGACCAAATTTTACTCTCCACTCAACAGATGAGCAGCAGTAGATTATCAGACTATATATACACACATTAACACATAGATTTCTCTTGAGGGTATGGGAAGGCATTACAGATAAGCTATTCTTTGCATTCTTAAGAAACGATGAATGACTCTCAACTGTGTCCTGGTGACCTATCACAGTAACCGGATACTAAATATATACATCACACAGATAGCTGAAACCTCCACCTAAGTACGAGTTTCAGTAACTGACTGCACTTCAGATGTGTGATATCCTGTCTGCTTTAATCTGCAGAGTTGAAGTCTGACGACCTAAATTTGTTTAAAAAAAAAAAAAGTTGAAAAGGTAAAAGACATTAAAAATATACTAAAATGTTGTTAATAGAACTTTAAAAAGAAGGATAATGTTGAGAGGAACAAAAATAAGTGTTTTTTTAATAATTACAGCCTGAAGAAAGTTTAATTGCGCTTAAGACGATGCTGGAAAAGTAAAGACTGTAATAAAGATATTGACACATGCCTTCTTTCTGCCAGCATTTCATAAAAGTCTCTGATATCTTGACCCGTTTTCTCCATGGAATGATAAAATGCCAACTGACTTTCTCGATTTGCGAAGTCCACCTGAAAAATAAAGGTAAATCATGTTCAGTGAGAGAAACAGCCCATTTTGACAACAATTCACTGTCTGCTGCAGTCTGATGGGAGCAGAACTGAAAATGGGGATGATAATATTTAACAAGAAAATGTCAAACGCTTCTTGGGACCAGCCCTACGCATCCCCAGGAATAAAGACCTTTCTCTCTCAACTCAGTGTAGCTGCGTGGAGCTATATAACTACCTCCTTACTGGGGTATGTTGTTGTAGCTGCCAGAGCAGAGGCTTCTGTTCAGTAAACCAGCAGGAAAAATACATGTTATTATCATGGTATTGAAGTTTTTAATACTACGATTCCAATTACAGTTCCAAAGTCCCTTTTATCTCACCACAGTGCTATAGCAGGTCAGTACTATTAATCTATTTCAGACTCCACGTTATTTGCCTGGGGTTATACAGCAAGGCAAGAGCAGGGACGGGAAAGGAACCAAGCCTCCTGAATTGCAGCTCCCTGTTCTAGCTACTCGAAGAGTTGATGTTTTCTAGCCAAGGGGAACAATATTAAGAAGCTAATGGCATAGCTGATGCAAAAAGTTAAGGATTAGAATGGATTTAACTATGTGTATATGCATAATGCGATTTTTTTAACATTCTAGTTCCTTCTTTTTTAAAAAAGTCAGCCTAGACCTTTGTGTAACCACAGCAGTGGAGCACAGACATACACACATCATGGGTGCTGCTTATTCCAAAGTTGCTAAGTAGCAAGACCCACAAACACAAGATACGAAGCTTTTGAATGACCACACATTTTATTGCATATAAGGGCTACTTACATTCAACCACCACGCTTAGAAACTACAGTATATTCAACTCCTAACCCCAACGGGTGTGAAGTTGCTAGATTAATAATACACCAGATGAGAGATCATGCTTGAAATCATTACCCACTCTTTAGGAGAGAAGAAAGGAGGAGGAAGAAGATAATTCAGAGGGTTGGCTGACACCTCACATCTCCAATTAGTGGAACTGATGGGACAGTCATAACAGGTATTACCACATTCATCCAAATCCAAGACATCCCTGTAAATGTTAAGTGTTGCTCCAGGAGTAACTTTCTCTCTATTTTTTAAAGTAGTGTTTTTAATTACTATTTTTTAAAATCTGTTACAAGGAAGGAGTTGCCATCGCAAGAGGAGATTGCATGCTTAGGTTGCTGTACCTCATGACTACGGTGTGCAAGCCACCACGGATCACCTTGGCCAGGTCAAGGGCCTGGATATTAGCACGGATCAGCTGAAATGCAGCCATGTGTTATCTCAGAGGAACTCACACCATCAGATTTCACTTTTCTAACATGAAAATGGACAAAATTCTGCCTTGGATTCGGGTAAATGAGGTAGTAACACGGACACCAACACTCAGGAGCTTAGAGAGACAAGTTCAGTGAAACAAACGGCAGAATACTGGAAAAGGCTTTATAAGTAACAGTTCAAGATACCCTAACATCTTGGTAAGCCGAGTATAAAAAAAATAGTTCAAGCCTTTGATGTCTGGGACATACGTGTCCCGCTAAGTATTCCTTTTGTCTGGCAGTCTGCAAATGCCAGCATTTAAGGGGTAAGGCCTAAATACAATTTGTTTCTCTCTTTTTTTTTTTTTTTGTTTTTGTTTTGGAGGTCATTCTGCACACCTTAATTTTATTCCCACCGATTTTCCTCCCCTTGGTCTCTTTTACAGCTGCTTGTGCATATTCAATCTCATTGTAGAGAACCAGGGCCATGCCTTTTAAGCGGTCAAACACCACCTGTAAAAAACAAAAAAACAAAACAAAAACCAAATAAGAGCCTCATCCACAGGACTTAATGTCAGTCCCAACAAAATCCTAAGTCATGAGGATACCAGTAAGGAAATAATTTTTAGCAAGGTAAATTTCCAGGCTTTTCTGATGAGGCATATTGTAATGAAGAGACAATAAAAGGACACGGGACTGCTTTGAATTGTGGATATTGTGGCTTGAGGTATATTATGCCTTTATTTTGTTTTTCTGTATTTTACTTTTAATTTTTTTCTTTGGTGACTGAGTTTTGTAGTTTCTCTTTGTTTACTTTTAGTTTTTTTCAAAAATTTCCAATGTGTTTTAGGGGGGAAAAAAGGTAAAGGGAACATTTAATCCCAAAATGGAAACAGTTTTTGTTATCACAGTCTGCAGTACCACTCGTCAGTCGCTAAATGCCCAATTTCCAAATACTAGCTTCCCTTAGCAATAAAACTTATTATTCAAGCAACAACAGCTACAATAAAGAATGTCAAAGCTGCAACACAAACCCACAAAAATCCTTTAAGGAGGCAAGACCCTGATCCTGCAAAGATTCACACATGTTGCTCAACTTTAAGCACATCAATGTCCAACAGAAGTACACGGGACAACTCACATGCTTAAGTTTAAGCACGTGCGTAAATCACTAGCCCTGACCCACAGCGGGGCAGGTAACACACTCCCACCATGTGATATGGGTATGTTGCACCATCATTGACTTTCTTCTTTCACGTACTTTTGTCAGTGTGACTAGCCTAACTGCTTTTAAAAAGTCATTTTTTGGTCTGATGAAAAAAATATAGTCATGTCTAATTATGTAATTAGCATGCCTGAGCATAACTACATAATTAGACTGCTGTTCCTCCTGTGTTAGCCTTCTAAAGAAATTTTGTTGGGGAGAGACTGTACTGCACAAGAGCAACAAATAGTTTCCAATACTCATTATCTCGGCTCGTTCAAAATACTTTTTTTTGTTTTCAAAACACCAGAAGCAACTGCTCTACGTATCGGACCAACAGGATGCAACGCTACAGAGCACTGTCGGCCAAATTACACCCCAGAGAGAATTTCTCTACCTGAGCTATAAAGCCCTGGACAGTCGGGGTTGAAAGGACAGGATGGGAAGAAAGGAAGACAGTAACAACTTCAAACCACACGCCAAAGCCTCCCACCTACCTTTACCACAGGCCCGTATCGGCAGAAATGTCGAGTTAAATACTGATCCGTAACGTTTGTAGAAAGACCATCTAACCACACGCAGTTTGTAGGCATGCTCTTTCCAAAACCCAGCTGAACATAAAAGGGCAAAACTTCCATCAGTACAATTCACAAGTGTTAAACTAACTGAAGAGAGCATGCCTAATTAAAGAGTTATTTGAAGAAAGCTAGTCATTTGTATGGATTTTCTAAAATTAGCATCTCACACAGGTGCAAGCAAGACAAAAATCAAATAGCAATTAATGAAAATAATTCTGCATGCTTAAACAAATACAGTGTTTGACAACATTTGGTTCTTCTACAATTTGAATGCATCTGAAAAGTGACAGGTTGACAGCTCTGGGGACTGACAGCCCCTGTTTATTGTCGGTACTAGTACAGCTTCCCAGCATGGCCTCACCAGGCACGGACCTTCAAGGCCAGGGAATGTCAGTCACCAAGTCTACTCAATCCTGGGGCTCCTTGCTAAGACAGCCAACAAAAATGCTGATTAATCCCAGTTATAGTGGTGGCTGAAAGCATCACGCTTTAATCTGACCTATGCATTAAAAAATGTCTTACTTCCATAAACTATGCTGCTGCAAAATATCCTATGTTGCTGTAAATGAAAGTAACAAGGATAAGGATACAGTCCACGGGAGGATTTCTTTACCTTGAGCCGGTTATTTCCAAGATATTCCCCATCCATCTTCTTAATTGCTTTACACACACTTGCAATATCACAGTACTGCAGGAATGCATACTGAGGAACACCGTTCACTTTCTTAATGTCAATATCCTGGGGAAAAACACAAAACAGAACAATCGACAGTCAGCAACAGGCCAAAAAGGACATTCAACAGCGTCAATTAGATCTAAGTGGACTTTTTTTGAGAAAGACACATGGCACAGCAAGCACTCTTTAATTAATATTTTCTTCAGAGAGAGGATTTAAACAGTAGTAGACAGTTAAAAACTTCGCTGTTCTGCTATATCTCATTCAATGACAAAACCAAATCCTTACTGACCCAGGGAAAGCTCTTCATAATGCAGATTTAAAATTCAGCCCTGCAGACATAAGCCTGACCTGATCAACAAACAGTAGCTTTAGTTTGTTAATATTATGTCAACAAGAGACAACTCAGAATCAAAGAAATACAGATTAATTTTTGCTCACAAAGGCTCAAGAGAAAACAACCTGCTCCAATCCTCATTTCTGAGCCAAGAGGCAAGCAGGGTTTCTTTTCCAAATAAACATGATCCATCCTGTTCCTAGAAACAGAAAGTGACGCTGGACTCTGTCTCTTGAACCAACTTGGCACTGATATGGCAAAGGCAAAAAAGATCCTCAACTTCCATCGCTGCTGGTGTTTGATCCCAAGCCACCACAGGCCCATTCAAAAGTAAGCACAGTCACCAGAAAGCTACAGAAGCCTAATAAAGGCTGATTTTAATAAATTTTAAAAACCCAGCAAGCTTGGAGTTGACATTTGGTTAACATTCAAGCTCAGCACTACTACTGGCAAATGTACCAAAAGCCTCTGAACAAACTCATGATATTATGATTCATTCCGAGCTGAAAATAGAAGGTGGAGTGTTTCATTTTATTTGTTTAAATAGCACAAGCTTCCTTTGTGAGGTACATGCCAATGCCAGCACACGAATTTAAGCACAAATGTTCCAACATCCAGGACAGACTAATTTCATGGTTAATAAATTTAGGGACAAGGCAGCAGTTTGATACAGTCTCACTGAAGAGCTCTCTATCTAGGAAAACAGAAGTAAACAGGGAGATTTACACAACTATTAGACTTCTACAGCCCTGGCCTAATGATTTAAGTGGAATACTAATAGAGGACTACATTTCCAAGAGTCTGAAGTAGCACTATTGCAACCATGGCAAATTATACTTGACCACTCACCCTGGGCAAGCAATTCCTTCTGACAGGCAAATAAAATATTATTATTTTGCTCATTATCCACCGGAAAGGTTATAAAAGCTGGTTCCTTTTCCACCTGAGCTTCTAAGTTTTCATGGAAATTGTGCAAGGCCGATTAATAATGTTGACAGGACAGCAGTATTTCACAGCAAATCCAATTTACAAGACAGTGCACTACTACTGATAAGCATCTTTATCAGGACAGCTCTGCTGGTGTAGCGTTAGACAACGGTTTAAGCCACAGACACCACGTGAATTCATAAATCAGTGTTGATGTCAACAATACAGCGGAGGCAGGATGCACAAGAGCTGCCAGACATCATAAAATGTAAATTTTATATTTGTCCACATCATATATGGAAACACGCCTCCCCTTCTTTCTGAGGGGAAGTACATATGGGGTTCCTGGTATGTGTGACTGATACGTCAGCGGTTACAAAAATATTTCAGACCAGAATGAATAAGGCACAGCATGTTCATAAGCAGCCACAGCTACCAGTGAGTACATGAACTATCAGCACTGAAGGCTAGATTCAATTAATTAAACTGACTGTGGATAGTAACTTTACTTTTCTGGATAATTTCTCTTAAATGCAGTATTGATATGACTTGATAGAAAGTGGCATGAGGAGAGGAGGATGACTGCTGCTCTATCTCATTCAGATATGCCTGCTCAGCTGAAAACCCAAATCTCACATGTGTCATCACTAATCCATCTGCTCAGTGTCTCTTCTGCCCTATTGGCAGGGCACAGACTGTGATAGCTGATGGCTACTTCCACATGTAACAACTAAACCTTTTGTTTCAGAAATCAACAGGAAACTGAGACTTCATAGAGTTGTACCGATTCAACATTAAAATAACACCAGGCATATTTACATCCCAACCACTTAGTCAGGCTTTTCTGCAAATGCTCCGAGCTAGCAGAAGACACATTTCTGGTAAACATTCCTAGGACTGTTTCTACTGCTAAGTTATCCCCTTAATACACGTGTACTAAGATTTTACTCTAAACGCAAAGAAAAGCTTTCAGGTATATTCCAGCAAGATGAATGACTCAGATTATTATATAAAGACTTGAATTATCTGTCATCGACACTATGATTTACCACTGCTCATAGCATTTTACATGTCTGTAGAGAACGAACAGGCAATGACACCCTGTACAGTACAGAGAATTCACATACCACTATTCCACCAAAGCGCTGAAAGATGTTGCGAAGGTCATGGTAGGTGGTTGTTTTCTCCAGGTTGCCGATGAAGAGAGTTCTTGTTGCTTTTGGGTGAAACTCATCTAT
Organism: Haliaeetus leucocephalus; assembly: GCF_000737465.1. Lineage (NCBI taxonomy): Eukaryota > Metazoa > Chordata > Aves > Accipitriformes > Accipitridae > Haliaeetus > Haliaeetus leucocephalus. The sequence goes on along the minus strand of NW_010972992.1, from coordinate 1,585,125 downwards.
CCTTTCATCCAAGGGACGAAATTCGTTCTCACTTTCTGTTTCTAGAAGCAAAAGAGAGCAAGAAATTTGTAATGCACGGAGGTGTTTTTCATGTGGGTTCAGTTCATGTTGATTTGTTTGTTCAAGTCTACTTCCTGACAAGCAGATACGATCTGAACAAGAGCAACTGATGTCTTTGACAAAAATATGCAGTACTACACTTGTCAATTGTTATTTACGTGCAATGTGAAATCTCTGCACCACACCACTGCGTGAGTGCTGAGGAATTTCAGCATCCTCAGGTGAAAGGTTGCTGCATTCTCCAACTGCTTCTCTAGAAATTTACTCTTTTAACAAGTATTAATGCTTGAATGCATGACTTCAAGTAAGGCTTCACTGTACTTGGGTTAACAGCACATAGAGGAAGTTGGTTGGTAATACAGGCTATGCTACCTTAGCCTCAAAAATGCAGCCATCGTTAGATGTTTTAATTAAAAGCAGAAAAAACAAGCCTGTGAGGACTCAGTGCTATCTGTGCTTACACCACCCACTGGCTTCTGCTCCACTGAGACATGGAAGATGAGACTTTCTTCTAGCAGCCAGCAGATCCCACTGTTTGAGAGGATGGCAGGTTTCCTTCTCTGAGGTTTCAGACTGGAACTCTCTCCCTGTTTGACCTAAGAGCATCCACTCTTCTTGCTCTGGAATTTATTCTGGTGTATTTCCCAGTTTCTTTAAACCATATTTCTGCAGAAAGGCAGTTTTAACATTTCCTACTCCTATGCTGCCTCTTTACAACAGCCCGTGAGTATGCCCACAGCAGTCACGCGTCCAGTGCAAGAAGGGCATGGACCTTACCTGGTCCTATCCAGGCTGTGACTTCAATCTGCATGCCAAAGAAAAGTTTTCCTTTTGAGGCATTTAGTGCTTTCTCCTGGTCTTCCTGCTGTCGGAAGAACACCAGTCCATACCGTTCCTCAGAAGCCCCGTGAATCTGCACCGATGTCACCTTTCCATACTTCTTGAATTCGTGGAAAAGTCCATCTTTAAGGCTTGTATCTAAACCAACGAATAAACATTAGTACTGTAAAAACACACTTTTTACCAATTTAAAAGCACCATAAAAGACATAAAGAAATCTGATCTTCCTTCTAAAATGTGACTTCACCCAGTTTAACCCAAATCTCAAGATGCACAGAAGTCCTTTTAAATCTCGATGTTAATATTGCCAATGTCAAAAGCTTCTGGCGGATCTTTCTCTTTGCCTTTATTTTCAAACCCAGGAAACTACACACACAAGGTTTTACACAGCTAAAGCTGGCGGTGTACGGTTATCACTTCTGAGAGACATCCAACTCAAGATGAAGAAGAAATAAAGTGTTACTTCATTAATAATCCCACAGGTATACTGCATAGAGCAGTATTCCAAACCCGGGATGAGGCACCTGGAATGGAGATCAAAGTTATACAGCATTCAGCTCAGTCAATTCAGAACAATAACTAGGCAGATTCATCAGATTTTGCAAAATCTGACTCACGACCACACAATCTGCCTGGGATCTGTGGGGTATTTATCTTCAGCATTGTGTCTCTCCAAGGAGGATTACAGAAATAAAATCTACAGAAATTAACATTGTGACGTATGCTGCTCAAAAGTTAATACGTATTATTTTAATTCAGCTAGTGCCTTTGTATCCATGAATTATGTTACAACTGTTTTACAAACGATGCCATGCTGTTTTTTTTCTGTGGGACCTCTCCTGCATTCAGCACAGGGAACAAAGAGTCATCATGTACACTCCTCAGTGAGCGGTTTCTTACGTTATTTACCATGCAATATTCAATGCCATTACAAATATGCTCATGGGTGTTTTACAGCACTCAACAATGCAACAGAAAACCCTTAAGTTTTTGTATTAAAAAAGAAACTGGAGCAGGGAGAGAATAAATGGTCCGAGTTTTCAGTGAAAAATTTGAGATGCTTCAGGTTTTTCCCTGGGGAAATCCACATTACTGTTTCAAAGCACCAGCTCCAGTAGCTGTAAGTGCTCAAGCCTAAGGAGTTCAGCTAGGGACCTGCAGGATTCCTCACAGATGGTCACTAATTAAGCAATTTTCCCACCATCACACAAGAACCAAGGCAGAAGCAGAGAGAGAATCCCGTCCTCGGAGGCAGCATGTGGCTGCTGTGTCAAAGACACAATAAAAGTTATTTAACCAGTCCCTAACCTGCTTCCTATTCCTTTTTTTCCCTGTTTCACTTTCCCAAGTGAATTTACCTGTTGAGCGCACTGGAAGATTTTGAACCTTGATCCCAAAACTTTTCCGGGGTTCATCTTTCTCCAGAGATGGAAGCAGCTGGGACGCTGGCGCTGGGACGGCTGTCGACTGAACTGACCGTGCTGGGGACTCATCGCTTGAGCTGCTGCTGGAGTCACTGCTATAAATGGCATGAAGGAAACGACAGAATGCATGGAGATGCACAGGAACCAGAGGACACAGGTATTTTAATTAAAAAGGAAAATGTCAAAGACTTTTTGCTTGTCTACAGGCCTTTTTCCCTCCTTTGCTTGATGCAGAAAATCCAGTTTCCGTAATGCAGCCTGGTTATACGCAGGAATTTAAGTTATTCTACAAATATTCTCCTACAAAGCCCTCAGAGGAGACAGTCAAGGAAATAGAATATGGGTAAAATGTCAGACAGATCCTGTTACGCACCGTGACAATAGCGGAGATTTAATTAAGTGTAATACAATGTTGTATCAGCTTAGGAGCTGTGTGGGAAGACTGGAGAAATACAGAGGGTACACAGGTCTGCTGAAGCCTAAAAATCCCTCCCAGCGCTCTCGTGTACAGAAAAGAAATATTATCATGCTCTCAGGTGCCGCTGTCAATCCGAGAGTCAGCCCTAGAGTTCTCTTTATTGCCTCCTGTGCATCTTTTTTAAAAGAGATCCATACCTCTGATGACATGAAAACCTCGTGTGAGAAAATCACAACAAGCATTTGCTCAAGAGTAACCTAGGTAATGTATGAACCAGCAAACACTGTTTACAAGCTCAGCCTCAACGGCCAACTTCACGGTATGAAGAATTCAGACCAGAGAACATCTTTTATAAACAATAATTATGGCGGAACAGGATTTGCATATTAGATCATACGGGGAGTCAATCTAGTCCACCAACCCTTGATGGTAAAGATTGTTAGATGCTTCACAGGAGAGTAAGAAACACAGAGAATAATGTTATTAAAGCCTGCCCAGTGGGGACACATCATCTTCTTCAGTGGCTGATTTCTTCCCCGAGGCATGAGGGCTTATAACATCGCTAAAAATAATTTTGTCTGACATAACCCTGGAGACTCTCATTCTCCATTCCACGAGCAGCCTTCTAAAAAATTCTGCTGGAATTTTAACTCGGAGGCTGGAGGGGGGAGATCTGCCACATACAAAAATAACCCTGTCAGTTTTAAATTTGCTGCTTTCAATTTAATTTTTATGTTCCTCTCCACATCATATGAGAAAAACGATATGCAAGTTTATCTTTTTCTTATCTTAAATTATTTCATAGGCTTCTTATATTCCCTCTTTACATTAAACCATTTAACTTTTTCTAGTCTTTTCTTAGGGAAACCATTTCAGGCTTCTAATAATTTTGATTATTTGATTGTGTGACCTCTTCTACTATCCTCCTTTTTGGGGGGTGTACAGTTTATATAACACCAGGGTAACAGCAACAGTCATTTTTCTTAAAACATTCCAGAAAACTGGTTTTCTTTCTGAACATCTTGGTGTTAACGAGCACTGTGACACATTACTAAAAGCCCTTGGGCTCTGTCCCCATTATATTTGGAGGCGCAGAAGAAGAGGGCAATCTCTGTCCCAAAATACTTACAAACAATCGAAGGAGGATATAAAAACACGCCAGACCAAAACAAAACAAAAAAGGTCAAAAATGCAGAAGTAATAATAAACATGAGAAACTCTCCTCCCAGTCTCATCCTCTCATTACAACCCTCCCATCCAGTTGACACTGAGCTGCTTCACACGTTGGTGCCTTTCCCACACACTCTCCTCCTACTCCTCCATCCCCAGAGGAGGAAGTTAAGCATTGCTTTGGGAGAGGAGAGAAAATAAAGCCATGCCAGAAAAGGAGTGAAAACCCAAGCCCTTCCTCCTGCCCTCCTCTTCAGAGGCAGGCTCTGCTATACGCTTACCAAAGGGGCAGCTGCCTTGCACCACTCAACCTGTTATTTCATCTACAATAGCGTTTCCCCGTCCAATCCATATAGTCCCACGTGTTTCGCAGCTCTGAACTGCCTACCACAAAGATGCCCGTTCATAGCCTCATTTTTCTTCCAAATTTGTAAACTGCCTTTCTTTTTGCCTCACCTGCATTTGTGCAACCTGCTTCCAGGCTCTCTTCATTAAAAAACTATTTCATTGCTAAAAATGAAGCACGCTGCAATTCGCTCTTCATCTTTTGCCCATTTATCCCATTCCCTCTGCCTCCTACCTTTCTGCTAACTCTGGCAATGCTGGATCACCTCAAGTCCTCATTAAATTGAAGTTCTTCTCTATAGCATTTTGGGAAAAGGAGGAAAAACCTGACCCCACATGAACAGGCCTTCAGTAGTCTCAAGGGGTAACATAAGCAATCGCCTACTACTACGAAATAAATTGGCAAAGAATAGAGAAACTTCTTTTAATACGCAAATATAGTCAGAGAATGTGTGTGGGGAGAATCTGAAAATAATTCCCAAGCTGAGAGCAGTACCGTGTGGTTTACCATTCCCCTGGGGAAGGCTAAAATAAGATTTTAGGGCTGCAGCAAGCCTCTGCCCCGTATGCATTTTTCCTTTCCCTTCTCACATCTTAACGCTCGGTATTAGATCAACTACGTACTTCCAAAAGCACTTTAAATATTCTACTTTGCTAAGATTATATCTTTTAAGTAAGAGGCAGCACTGAATTTCTATTTAAGCAGTGCTTTAAAATGGGAACAGGCTATTTTTAGGGGTTTTTTTTATGAGGATGTTTAAAATATGGAACATACTGTTAAAATCACAGCATTCCACTGGGGAAAAAAGATAATCTCCGCGTAACACCGTAAGACATCCAAGCGATGAAACAGCAGTCTAATAGGGTGATAAATTCTACAACAAGAGTTTGAATTCCAAGCAACTTTGGGAAACAAGGATCATGCTGATAATTTCCACTTCCCCATGGAGTTTTAGGGATACATGTCCCTCAGCAAATCAAGACTATCTGAGGCATTCCAGAAAAAAATTTTCATTATTTCCCGACTCTGTTTTTAGAAAGAAAAAAAAATGCCACCAAGAACAATTCTCCTTTCTTTAGGGAAAGCCTCCTCACTCTTCCAATTGAAGAAACATGGATATAATAATTCAAAAGTAAGTCAAAGGTTTTATGTTCTGTGAATAGCAGAATGATGGAAGAGTTAATTATAGCTGCTGTGTCATCCAGTTATAGCACACAGCAGAATCAAAATAAAGCATCTGACAGTGAATTATATGTAGTCTCAACCAGAAAAACAGAACTCCTTTTCAACTACCCCAGCTTTAAAAATATACAAAACTAAAGCACTAAGCTGCACGAGGCTATGTTCCCAGAATATTAAAATGAGAATATGGCTTTTCTTTTCCCTGTGAGTAATTTTGAAAACAACCATCCTTTGCCAACTTGCAGAAAGCAAGTTATTAACAATTCTTCTAGCAAAAGTTAGTTCGTAAGGCTTTTGGAAAAACAAGCTAGGGAAATTTTAACCAGGGAATATCACAAATAGGTTAAAACAAAAGCTCTGATAACCTCCTTCTTGAAAGTATTTCAAGTAATCAATAGGTCTTGGGGCTGGCCAAAAATGGCATAAAGAAAATGGCTTTGTAACTTCATTTTGCGCTTCCACTAACACTATTAAACCTGTGATGATTTCTTCCAGAAGCAGAGCGTGCTCTGGCACACAGCCTTTTCCCAACACGGGAAAACCTGCTCTTCAACATCCATGTAAACTCAGCGGAGCAGAATGCCAGCACGCAGAAGAACTAATCTCCTGAGCTGTCACAACACACGCGTTGCACAGAGAGGGAGCCTGTGCTGGGAATTTGCTTTTTTAAACATCTCAGGCTTACAGATTCAGTTGCCTCTTCAGTGGTTTGCAGACTTCTTCTGGTGACGTATGCTCATTTGTGAAGAACTTGAGCATTGAACCAGGAAGGATTTCAGATGCTCTTTTGTCAAACCCAGATAGCTTCTAAAATCAGTTTCACTCCAGCTTTTATCATGGCATCATAGCGATGTAGAATAGAGGTTTTTGATTTTACTGTCAGCAAAATCAGATGGAAAACCTGAGCTATAAAGGAGATCATTCTTACTTTAATAAGGAGGTGGACATTAAATCCTTCTCTTACACATGCACTTTACAACAAGCGCAGTTTACAAGCCCTTTAAAAATACTAATCTGCCTTCCATAATTGCCTACAAGTATATAAGGATGCGTGTGTTCTTACTCACGGTATTTATCTATGTATCTATGCTCTATTCATCAAGATAAAATCTATTCGTAAACCAGTCTTTTAAGTTTTATCCATATGGGCTGAGTCCCAAAGACTCAACATGAAAGAATCTAGCAATGGGGATCAGATCACAAAAATGAGCCCCACACATGCCCAGTTTCAGTACGCTGCAGCTAATTTAGCACACAGAATTTTCCTTTTCTCACTTATAACTGCAAAGATGACATTTCAAATCCTGGTGCATGCATCCTATATAACCAGTCCTCATTTCCACAGAAATATCTCATTTTCAGGTAATTGCATTTTGCAGTTCTAGTAACTAACTATGAAGTTACGTTCTGTTTATGTATGAAAAATGAAAGCACTTGAATGAAGAATACAAAGTGAGCCGTTCTCTTTGTTCCCCAGCAAAAAGGAGATAAAAGAGAGACTCCAAACCAGTCGATGTAACGGGATACCCGCTGCTTTTCGTCAATGGCAGCTGCGCTGAATCAAGGGATCTCACAACCTGCCCTACCCTTTTGCAATTTTAAAATGTGGGACAATTGTCATTTCTGCGAATTGATTTGAGAACAGTGAGTCAGCTGCAAGGTTGGTGACTACCCTTGTTACAGCAAGCAGGAAACACCGTGGCCTTCATGGAAAATAAAGCAGAAAGAAGCATTAACACACACTGTGGGCAATGCGCTGCCAAACTTCAGGTTTAAAAAAAAGGCAAAAAACCCCCCAACCTCTGACTGTTGGAGCAAGTTAAAAAACAAGCCACCTAAAATAGGTTGAAACCCTTTTCATTTTTCAAAGGAACACATGTCAAATTTCAGCAGGGAAAAAAGTAAAAATGAATTAAAAAAATTTTTTTTTAACAGCTGCCTTCAAAAAATGTTTAACTAGAACTGGTAAATGATCCAGGATTCCTTTTACAGAAATATACCGAGCGATAATTTTTTTTCCTGCCAAAATTAACTGAAATCAGGAACTCTGCCTAGATCAGCTATGATTCAATACGCTGTCAAAATTATCTCTAAGTAAAGATTATCTCCTAGAAAGATCTATTCAGGACAACCTCCTGCAGCACCAGTCCCAGCTGACGGCAGGTTATTCTCACGGCTGATGTCAGCAGCAGATTCCCAAGTCGGGTCAGGAAATCCAAAGTTAACGTACAGTCATCTCTGAATTGAAGCAACAGGAACCCTTTTTTTCTTGTCCCTCCCTTTCCAGATCCAAGTTAAGTCACCGCAGATGATCTCTCTGCAAAAAACACCAGCTGCAAAAGGCAGCCAGTGACAGTGCTGTATGATCGGCTCTATCCAGAAGACACAAATCCTTGTGATACTTTATATATTGGCAGTGGGCTTCCAAAACAAACTGCCAGTTAGATTTCTTGGACCTGGCAAAACAGCACCAGAAAACTGGTTGAAGTATCCTGAACACACCAATGTGTCGTTTGGAAAAAAAGAGTTAAAAAGACCTGATTATTGCCAGCCAAAATCCAGCAAAAAATATGACACTGCTTAAGAAAGAAAAACCTTAAAAAATGCATCATATTCCATTCTAGCTATAGATTAAAGGATCTTTGCCCATGAATTGACTTCTCTTCTGGATGAAAAATGATATATTGAAATAATACATGCGCAGGTCTATTACAGGCTGCTATTTCTGTCCTATTAAATAAATGAATCCAAAAAGGTATTTAACCAGAATTTCCCCCATTCTCTACACACGTGCTCGAAAAACACACATCAAGTTACACGTACTGTAATAAGAACAGCAAGTAACCCATTCCCACAAAACTCAGACAACACCAGGTTACTCCAGCAATCCAGATGGCTGTTCTGCCACATTCAAGGAGGAATAACCAGAATGAAAATTCAAGAGGTCTGGGCAGAGGGTTAGCATCTCTTTGTTGGAGCCGATTCCAATGCCGACCTAAATATGCACGTGAGCAGCAGGTAGTTGTTTCGTACACATGACGTCTCCTGCATAGTACCAGTCCACATCAGTGTATTTGTAAGAAAAAAAAAAATTTTCTCACATCTGCGGAAATAAACACAGGGGTTTTTTTTTCCTAGTTAAAAGGAGTTGTTGAACCTGATGTTAAAGATACCAGAAAACCCAGTCAAACTTCTAAAGTTTGTTTGTATCAAGAGGTAACAAGTTGTTACCATATTTTGCAGACTACAGGCAAGCAGCTGAAGGGGGTCAGCCCACACGCGCCTACCACAAAGAGCTTGAACCCTGCTCTTCCATTTCATAACAAAGCTTTACATTTAAAGTAAGTATATAAGCAGACTGGCTGCTAAGTGTGAAAGGGTGGAGAAAGCAAACCCGGGAGCAGAGAGCTACACCTAATACTCTCTCAGTGTAATTACCCTGTGCCCATCACCCCGGCCTCCAGTACCTTTGGAGCTCGTGGTGAAAAGCACGCCGGGATGCGATTGCCTGACATTCTTGGCACCCTTTCAAGCCGCTGAGAACTTGCCACCCAAGGAACTTTGGTTTGTACATGTCACACACTCTGAAATATTTAACAACACACAGCTATGATAAAACAATCTACTGAGGGGAGGAAAAAAAACATCTACTGCATGGAAGCGGAAAAGAGTCACAAAAAGCATACAACAAATAAAAAAAGCATTTACTGCTCTGAAAAAAAAATCATTAAATATTGCAGGCAAATGAAATCAGGACATCCTCTTTCCCTTAACATCTTCTGTCTTACCACGCCCAGAAAGGAGACTTAAGAAATCTCCTGCTAGGCTGGAATCCTACATGGAAAGAAATGAAATTAAATGATGTTTAAAGGCCATGGGAAAGCAATACAACCAGGACCACTCAGTGTCTTTCAGCTGGCCAAATAACACAGGCTGTTCGCAGTATTTTTTTCAGTCTTTGACCAGTAAGTTTTTTTAAGATACAGTCTCCAGGTAGTATTTGCCATGTATTTAACCCAGGTCAAGTCACTGGCTTATTAACATCACATTTTAATTTCTGTGACAGGCCGTATTAATATATTTACTTTAGTCATTTTATCATGATGTCTGAAATGTGAACTTTGATGAGAAACAGCAGGCTGAAATGCATCATGGAAAAGATGAAGATATTGCTCAGAAGGACAGAGGACTACTCCCACCCCCAGAACCTCCTCTCCCCTGGAGCCACATGCTCTGAGAGTTTCAAGACAGCCGTGGGCTCCTTTTAATTCTTCCCTGCAACTAAATGATCCATTACAATCACTAAAAATATGTATGTTTATATTAATCCCTGTCTGGCTGATGGAGACTGTGCCAAACCCTCAGTCGGTGTTACCATTTCACTCCTCAACCTACGTACCCTGTCCTCAGGCTTGAATTTTGTACAGCCAAGAACAAAAAACACTAAACTGGAAGAAAAAAAAAGTCTTGGTTACAAACACATCAGCCTATCTACGTACCAAACAGCCGACTCAGCAACCACAACAGCTCACTACTGTTGAGAAGACACTACTTATGCCCTCCGCTCCCTGCGCTGGCTGTTAACTCAGCCATGGATGGGTTTGGTGTTGAACTTGGGAGCAGCTGGAGTTGTCTGCCTCCCCAGCCACCGCCTTTTCAAAACACGGATGCTCCTGGGGAATGGTGGGACCACTCACACTCAAAAATGAAACTCCAGGAAGCCGGAGGAAATGCTTTCTCAGCAAACGGCCACGGTGACGGAGCTCAGTGCTGGGAAAGATTAAAGTCATTGAGGCCTTGAGGGTGAAGTACAAAGCCAGCTCTTTGGTGTAGCTTTCCCACAATTAAACTTCCACCGATGCAAAAAGAGAAGAAAGAGGGCGGGTGTGAGAATGTGCGAGCCCAAAGAGCCTCTATTTTTTAACATTACCTTCATTGAGGGAAGCCTTGGGTCAAGAACCAGCCTCTGTGAGAAGTCCTGCTGCAGCCACCCCAACTCCCACCTCCACCAACCATGCTGGGCTTCAGCCAAATTATTTCAAGCGCTGCCGGGACTTGCCTGCAGAACTGCTGCCACTCAAGACTGTCAGCACTGATAAGCCTGCAATCGCAGTGGCTTTTAAAAGAAAATGGCGGGGCAGAGTTCACACAACAGCTGAGGAATAGCTTGTTCGGTCTAGAAGAAAAATTGCTTTCAACCCTTTGGCCAAAATTAGCATAATACTGTTAAACTAAACAGCTTTTGCCAGCTATCTGCAGACAATCTAAACTAATATTTTGCAACTGTCACCTCAGAGCATATGAAATCTTTTTTAAAAAAACATTTAGTTCAAGACTCATGGGAAGTAGGTATGTTTTAACATCCCTGCACTGCAGATGGAAAAGTAAGAAGAGACCAAGGGCTTTGCCCAAGGTCATTCAATGAATCACTGAGGGAGCAGGCTGAGGAACTTGATCTCCTGGCTCACTGGAGGCCAAATCTTTTCAAAATACTGAGAAAGAAACATTGAAAGGCAGTTTCCTAAACAACAACTGCAATGCTTTCATGATGGGATCTACTATGCAACTTAAAAAAAACAAACAACAAAACAACAAAAGTACACCAAGTAGCGTCTATAAGCCAGGAGAGTGAAATGCCGTTTAAAATGCAACCACTACTGTATCCAAGTATGCTACTACATGTTTACTTGAGGAGTAAAAAGCAACTTCTTTTGCCTTCTTAATACAATTTTAAAACCGTTTCGCCTTAACGATACTGACACTGTGTTGAGCACTGGATATTTTTCAGAAGAAAAGCCTTTTTCATACATACACTAAAATCAAAAAAGCACCAGCTCTGATTCATCCCCAGGTTATTTCAGTCTTGCAGAGGTAGAAATGCTTTTTTAGCATAAAGCTACTGGTAGATCACGGCAAACAGACCCGCAGAATTAATTCCGTCTTCATGTTTTAGAAAAGCATCACACCTTGCCTTAAAAAAACCCCAAACCTGGCACTACTTTTATGCCCTACATCCCTGACAGCTCTCATTTGTCTGTCATCTGGCCCCCCATGTGCCCCATCGACTCCACCCTCGGCCACTCCTTACCTTCTGCTCCCCGGGGCCGCTCTCCCTGCCTGCACAGGCAGCAAGCCCCCAACCTTGTACTCTGCCCTGCCAAAAGGTGGGTGAGATCATCGCCTCCCTCTTTAAGGCACTGTTTTCTAGCATTACACAAAATGCCATTTGTTGGAATTCCCAATTCGGAGCGGTTTTGAGATGGTGCATCCTCTCTTATAAACAAATAGAATTGTTCTTTGGATGGGAGTTGCAATGAAAGGCATGCCAAGATACGCGACCGATAAACAATGCCTCTTAAGTAAAACTGTTAACATGTGAAGCTTAATATAGAAATTCCATTTTTGGCAGATAACACCATGGAAGTTTAGTACTTCTAAAAATGGTCAACATTGTCCAAAGAGCAAAATCTAAAAGAAAGCGAACAGAGCAACTCTAGTTCTCCATCAGAAATAAGTTCATTTATTAAGGGTGTTTCTCAAACAGAATTTCTATTGCCTTAAATCTTCTACAACCTTTTAAAGAAATGCCAAAGAGATGAAGGGGAAAATAATTCTGGAGGCTTTTATTTAATACCCTTTTTTAGGCCAACTACAGCAACTGGAAGATGCATACAAGCACTTTGTCAAACCAGAACGGTAGCTGTTATTCTCACGCAAAGGACTACTTAAAATGGAAGGCCTGGGAAAAAAAATGTCATTTCTGTGATCTCAGGCAGCATACATTATAAAAGAGAAGACATTTGATGAGTTGTATGCTAAGGATTAATTTGCCACTTAAAAATGCAGAGAACAGATGGATCTCTTGGCTAGGACTATATTTGGGAATTACTTCATTTTCTGCCCACATGCAAATAAAAATACAACTAAAAGCAGAACTTTCTGTGAAATTTCACATGGGTAAAAAACACTTAAGTCACGAAAATTTAAAAAAAAAAAAAAGATACAATCTTCATATGGAACAGGTAAAGCGCCACAGCCTAGTGAATGTCTATCATGTTGGTGGGGAAAACGTGTCATTACATTTGTCAAGCAACTATATCGAACACCAGCCTTAGAAATCAAAAAAGAACACAAAACCAATATCATATGACAGAGTGGTCCTCATGTTTGTCTCTTAAGAGTAACTTCTGAAAAAGCACCCTACTGTAATCTAATTTAGCGGTATTTGTTACAATCTAGTGATTAAACCTCCACATGGTCAGAAGTCCAGGGACTCCCCAAAAAATCCTGGGACAGTTCCATCACACTAAACAGGGATTGTAAAGCAAGGGTGAAGACTTAGATATTTGTCGGAAAAATGCAAAAGTAGGGAAAAATGCAACAGGAAAATGCCTTATGTCCTCGCAACATCCTGGATCGACTGCCTTCACATCCCTGGCCTCCATACCACATGGCAGCAGCAACATATAGTTACCAGGCTGGGAAAGGAGGAGCAGCGTGAGGCAATTCAGCTGGTACGCTGGAGATTATGGGACAGAAGTCCTCCGAGGAATTCCCACACGCAAAGCCTATGTGCCCCACCTGTGTGCTTCCCTTATGGGATTTAGTGCTTACGGAGAACAGACTTTAAAACCTCCAAACCATAGCAGCACAGCGAGGCATAGTCTGTAAGCCACACATACAGTATTAATTAAGCATCCTCCTTTCTTCACACGTGATTTCTGAAAGTTACAGGGAAACTGCATATTAAAAAGCAACACCAACATGAACTTCTTCTGAAACAACCATTAGATAGCATCTATTTGTTTCTCCTCTAACAACACAACAAACCATTCCTCCTTCCCTCCACCTCAAAACAAACAAACAGAAAACTTACAAGCCAGCATTTACCCAGCAAAGCCCCAACCAGCGCAGGACATCTTCGGTGTATTCCCAGACTCTGAAACAGGGGTAAACACAGCTCCACGCGTGTTTAGAAAGCAAAGATGAGTAGAAAATTTGTACTAACCCGATAGCTTCCTTTCTGTGACTATTCATCCTTCACAATCCAGACAACAGGACATACCAGCCAGTAAACAAACACTGAAGGGAGGGACTAACTTCAAAGCAACTGTGTAAATCTTACATAATTTGAGGGTTTGAGATCTTGCAGCAACCTCTTACCAAACGAGGTGTCAGATGATACAAGGAGGTCAAACCTGTAGCAGCCGGAATAAGTAGGGCACTTTGCCTCTCTCAATCAGCCCAGCCTAGCACCATTTGTCCATGGGGACCTGGTGCTGTTCATTCTTGGGAATTCACTTTCAGGAGAACAGTGCCTTCTTTCACATGTTATCATGCTAGAAAAGCTTTCTACTCTCAAATGGACGAAAGATAATAAAATACATGAATGCCCTTATTGCCAGGATTTGCTGGAGATGTGCCTTAATTATTCTCCTGATTTCTAAAGGGTTTGCTAAGGTTTTCATATTTTTGCCCAGGTATGAAAACAATGAAGATTTCTGGGCATCTGTGGAGAATATAAGGCAACTGTGGAAGAAACGAGGAGACGGCCCTGAAAACCACTTCTCTCTTGTAGAAAGGATTCTCCAAAAGGTACTTTTGCAGCCATCCTAGATTTCTCAGTGACTCCTAGCTAAAATCATTGCCTTGAGCTCAATAAAGGAACTGTACACTGAACCCTGGACATTTTTCAAAGAGAAGTATTTGAAAGGCTCCACGTTTCACTTCTCCAAACAGGAGAGAGGACTCGTGGTTGGAAGGAGATGGGGTGTTTGTTTCTGAAACCCAGCAAGCATCGGGAAACGAAGGAAGAGGTCCCCTACCTTTGTTACAGGATTCTTGCGAGAAGGAGGGATTCACAGAGAAGTCTTGTTTCTTAATGCCACACACACTAAAAGGGCTATTTTTGTTCTTGTATTAGGCACTTAATAAATAATAATGCAAGGTTTTCTTTTTTTTTTTTCTAATTAATACAGCATCTACATAGTACACATCTCCCTCTTCCTCCTTTTGGAAACTCAGCTTTTGCTTCCCTTACACACAACAGGCAGTCATGCCTTTTGATTTTAAAAAATTAGTACTATGACTTGGCACATACAAATTGTTTCTCCTCTAGACAACTTCAAAGCCCTCACTTCTCTCCGAGTCTGTGATTTTCCACTCATAAAGGTGCTGTGTCCTCCTCTCCAAGCAGCATTACCAGCTGACCGTAATGATCTGGAGCGGGATATCTAATCATCTGCTAAGAAGCTTTCACACTTAAAACCCCCATGTCATCATTAGTGGTTTCGGTACTTGCAACGTCGCAGATGGACTACGCTTGATGCTTGGACATTAAGGGCAAACCTAAGTGCATCAGTTACATGGTCAATTCAGTGGAAAAAGACTGAGGGACAATACTCTTTTTTTTTTCCCCCCAATAAGGTTTATTTACCATTTGTCCTGGTTTTGGCTGGGATAGAGTTAATTGTCTTCCTAGTAGCTGGTATAGTGTTATGTTTTGGATTTAGTATGAGAATAAGGTTGGTAACACATCGAGGTTTTCAGTTGTTGCTACGTATTGTTTACACTAAGTCAAGGATTTCTCAGCTTCTCATGCCCAGCCAGCAAGAAGGCTGGAGGGGCACAAGAAGTTGGGAGGGAACACAGCCAGGAAAGCTGCCCCAAACTGGCCAACAGGGTATTCCATCCCATGTGATGTCATGCCCAGTATATAAACTGGGGGGAGGGTATCGCTGCTCAGGGACTAATCAGGCATCAGTCAGCGAGTGGTGAGCAACTGCATTGTGCAGCACTTGTTTTGTATATTCCAATTCTTATTATTATTATCATTACTATTTTGTTCTTTTCTGTCCTATTAAACTGTTCTTATCTCAAACCACGAGTTTTACTTTTTCTTCCCAATTCTCTCCCCCATCCCACTGGGGGGGGAGTAAGCAAGCAGCTGCGTGGTGCTTACTTGCTGGCTGGGGTTAAGCCACATCATTAATTCACATCCCTGTGACCATAGTTTAGGCACAGCATGTTCCACCTAAAGTTGTTTTTAAGGTTAATGCCCAGGTCTCACAAATACACCTCGAAGAGAACTCTTCCCACGGCCCTTAGGTTTTAAGGGGAAGGTTCTCCTCCTGAAGATACTACAGTGTCTGCATCCATGCCTCTGGCAGAGCCAAAAACATCCTCTTTGGGAAACAACCCTGAATCACTGTATTTGCAAGTCCAGCCTTCAAAATGTGAAGGCACACTCTGTCTACGCTTTGATGGAAACACATATGACTGAACACAGGCAGTGGCTGTATTTTTCCTTTGATCATTGTAATGACTGCTGTTTTTTCAGGAAGTGTTCAATACAGCCTTCCTCTCTTGCTATTCATCCCCCCATGTGAATATTCATTAGAAATTATTAAACTGCCCATTATTCCAAAGGTCTTTACGAAGGGAATCCTCTCCTCCACCTTTTGGTGCCAGTAATGTATGTGTCTCCATATGTCTAGACTCCCTTCATCATCAGTGCAGACAAGCAGGCACTTCTAGACTATGATCCCTCTAATCTATTTTAGCCATGATTCGCATCCCAGCTGTACTTCTCTCAAAGAAAGGGGAATCTGGACCATTCACACAGAGGGAGGCACCCAACACAGCCTATTGCACTGTTTTGTTTGGCTTTTTCAGGGTTTGATTTCCCCTTGTGTACAGCAGGAAGAGAACAGGAGGCAGATTTCTTCCTGCCTTCAGGATCCCTCAGACTTAAGCCTGGCTTCTCAGAAGTAACACGGGCAGCTTCAACTTCCCTGACCTCAGCTAATTCTTTCCTTCCCTCAGCCTACTCAAGATGATTAAGCAAAATACTTGGAAGGAAATCAAAGCCTTAAAAACGCAATTAGAGGTGACCATTCTGTTAATGCACGGGTGCACAATCCCCAAGTCAAACCCAATCCACCAACAGCACCAGACCTTCCTCAGGCTCAGCACGCCCGCGGGAAGAAAACCAATTTTTAGCAGCTCCCCTGGGCTTAACGAACAGCCCAATGCAAAACTCAGGAGGGACAACATATCCCCGAATGCTGGCAGGAGCACTGCCTTCCATACGGCTCAGGGTTTTCCCACTGTTCCTAAAAAAGGCCACTAGGAAGACCTGAAATTGCCAAACCTCACACCAGATACCAGCTCCTGCAGACCTGCAGCTGTCCACAGGTGACTTACAAATGTTATTTTTAAAACACGGCAGGTCTTCCTCCCTCAGCAGAGCATAAGGCAGGTTCACACAAGGGTCCAGGATTTAGCTGCCAGAAATCCTCATATTTGCTAACAAAGACTCTGATCCAATTGCAAGCAGCCTTTACAGCATTAAAAAAAAATATCTCTTTAACAGAACGCAAAACAGTAAAATCGTTTGAGACGATCAAAACAGTTAGCATTGTAATAAAACAGAGGTGTTTTTCTAGGACCCCTTTCCATTTGCATCCATCCCCAACATGAGGCATTTTTAAGACTCCCTTCCTGAAATTAATTTGGAAAAAGACGGAAATCTTTCTCTGCCTGTAGAGGCAAAGAAATCAAATACACTTTGAAAAAGCAGCAGCAGCAATTAAGCTTCTGGGCCCTGCTACAGAAACAAAGACTGACAGACCAGATTCAGATAAACACCTACTCCCGCAAATTTAGGAAGAAGCTTAATTGCTTTGTCATTTACAGCCAGCAATTACCAACTATTATTGGGAGTACTGCGGGGGATGGGGGCAATATTAATTGCAGCAAAACATCCATTTTGGGGGGGCAGCTCATGCAAAGAAAACTATGTATAAAACAAAAAAGCCACTTAACTTGATAACAATATTTTAAAGGATTTTATTGTATATTCATAAAAAAAGATGGGGTGTGGGTTCTTCCAGAGGGGCTAGCAATGTTGAAACTTCTATTTTATTTCGCAACTGCATCCTACCTGCTTCATATCATGGCAGTGGTGGTGGTAAGCTGTGGGGGCAGGCTCCAAAGTCGCCCCTTTTGGGGGATTTTTGGGGCTCATTCCTCTGGCGGGGAAACCGTTGCTAATTTCTAGATTGGGCAGAGCGCCGGGCACTGAAGGAAGGTTTCAAAAATAAAAAGCGACTTAAAGGTTGAGACGGAGAGCCAGGTTACCTCCCTCAGACCTCACTTTTACACAGGCGCTGCTGTTTCACTGCGTAACCGCGGCGTTTTCCTGCGCTGTGTGAGAAAAAATCTTCACGCAAGAGCGAAAGCCGTTCCAGCGTTAGCAGTTTAAAAAAAAAAAAAAAAAAAAAAAGGTTTTGTGGAAAGCTGATGTATTTTTAACCGCCGGGTTTCCAGCGCGGCTTAGGGGCGGCGCGGGTGGCCCCGCCCTGGGGGCGGCGCGGCGGCGGGCCCGGCCGGCTCCCGCCGGTTCAGACCGGTTCTCATGCACAAACAACCCGCCCCCCCCATTCCCGGGGGGGCTGAGGCGGCCGCCGGCCCGGGGCTGCGTGCCCCCCCCCTCCCCCCTCACAAAGGCACCGCGGCGGGGAAACCGCCCGCCTTTCCCTTAAAAACACCCGGGTGAGGCGGGCCTGCGCCCCGGCCGCCTTTTCTGTCCCGACCGTGCCGCCATTACAGCGCCGGGACGGGCTCCCGCCGCCACCAGAGGCTATGAGGCGACCTAAAGCGGTGGATTTTCAGAGCGAGATAAAAATCTATTATGCAACGCACATTTTTAATAGATCACTCCAGAGTATACAGATGAGGTAATGCGAGTTGGCGCCCTCCCCCAGGCGCTCTGTCAGCAGCTCGGCGGCGGCGGGGCTCAGGCGGGAGAGCACGGCTTCGCCGCCCTCCGGGCTGAGGTGACTGATGGGCTGTCGCTGGTTCTCGTCCCAAGGGGACGGAGACACCATTTGCTCGCCAGCTGCGAGGAGATCTTAGATCCCGGGCGATATATGACTTTTTTTTTTTTCCATAGGAGGATCTGTTTATGTGTAAACATGCGTGTGCGTGCATGTACAGGTAGTCTTTTTCGGCCGTTTTTGAGAAGGGAGGGTATAAAGGTTTGCTTTCTGTATTTTAAATCTCTTCGGCACAAAAATACCCTCTCTGTGTTCAAAGCTATCTGAAAATTTTCTGCCTGTGCTCAATTTCAAGAAACTTGATCTACTCCCAAGGGTGAAAAAGTTTTAAGAGGAAGGTCTAGGTTATATTTAGATGAGAAGCAGCACAGGCTGACATGAGCAGAAACACAAGAACAAAGTGAAAATGCTCGACAGTTGGTAACAAAAACCTGAGAGTATCTGAGTCGGTTTTTTTAATTTTCTTTTCTCTAATTCACATTTCCCTGTACAGAGAAAACATCAAAGCAGCACATGGCTTTATGTGAACAAAAGGTAAAGATCAGGTATTTCACCCGACTCTTGGAGGATTTACTGTTGGCTTTGTGGTAATTGAAAAGGAGTCTTCCTACTCCATGCCTCTCCCCCCCCCCCCCCAATCTGCTCC